>NC_064859.1:75360491-75660491 GCF_024139225.1 Suncus etruscus
TTCCCTTTTTTGGACCACCGTCATAGTAGTTCCTTCCCTCACCTATGCCACTCCACTGCTAACCAAGTGTGACCTTCCTAAAGACCAGTTCTGCCCTTAGTTTCTATTGGTAATATAATTTATTTTTTATTTTTCTAATTGGGGGGTGTGGGCCAGACCTGGTAGTACTCAAGAGCTATTCCTTGTTCTGCACTCAGGATAATTCCTGGCAGGCTCGGGAGACCATATAGGTTGCTAGAGATCAAACCCAGGTTGACCATATGCTAGGCAAGCACACTGCCTGCTGTGCAGCATTGCTCTGGCTGGGCCTTGCCTCTAGGCTTTAAAAAACTGCCTTCTAATACTTACCTGGCAGGGGAGATACCATGATCACGAGGGTGGTTTCCCCAGGGTGAGGCTTATCCATTGCACTCTGGATGTGTTGACCCCTGCGATTTCTCCAAATGTGGGAAATTCGACTGCATAATTTGTAGTAGTGGGGGACTGTGTTCACACTCTCCCCTGGAAAAAAAAACAAAACTGCCTTTGATGGGGCCGAAGAGGTGGCGCAAGCAGTAGGGTGTTTGTCTTGAGTGTACTAACCTGGGATGAACCATAGTCCATATGGTCCTCCAAGCCAGGAGCATTTTCTTTTCTTTCTTCCTTTTTTCTTTGTTTTTGTTTTTGTTTTTGGATTATACCTGGCAATGCTCAGGGGTTACTTCTAGCTCTATGCTCAGAAATCGCTCCTGACAGGCTCGGGGACCATATGGGATGCCGAGATTCGAACCACCGTCCTTCTGCATGCAAGGCAAGCACCCTGCCTCCATGCTATCTCTCTGGCCCCAACCAGGAGCATTTTCTGAGTGTATGGCTATGAGTAACCCCTGAGTGTCACTGGGTGTGGCCCCAAAACCCTCCAAAAAAAACAAAAACAAAAACAAAAAACCTTCAGTCTAAGTTCTGCCTTGGCAACAATGTGCTGCTGGCAGTCAATGTCCAGCCTCCTGACATGGACTCAGTCCTTTTGAGACCCACATCTGAAGATGATTCTTAGGGTTCAGAGAGTGTGAGTTGGGGCACAGGCAGGGACCTGGTCTGAGATCCCATTCTCTTCTGTATCCTGTGGAGAAAACCGAGCTGATGGTTCTTGCCAGAGATGCCCTCATTGATGCCAACATGCTAGAAGTCGCAGGTTCCAGGGGACACACTCCTACGAGTGAAGAGCCTGCAGTGCCCTGAGGCTCTTCCGTGTCCAAGCAGGGAGCAGATCACCATCAAAGGCTGCTGTGGGGAGGGCCTAGGTACATTTTGCCTCTTCCCTCTGCAAACAGCAGCTGGAATTGATCTTGGCACCCTCCCACCCCCAAGAGTGTGGGTCACCAGGCTTCCAGTTCTCTCTCTGGTTCTTTCCTCTGTTCACGCTCAGTGTTCATGTCCCACCCTTCTCTCCTTTTGGTATGCAGGTACCTTCACCCATTCCCTGAGGACTCTAGAAGTAGGTTTGCCCCTCTGACCCACATAATGCACCTCCTAGCCAGCAGAGGGCTTTGGGGGAGAAGGTCTGTAAGATAATACGCTTTGAGGGGTGGAGTTGGGCACAGTGCCCCCTTGTCCTGGAAGGAAGGTACTACAGGAATAGCTGGGAGGGGCCCAACTTTCCATACAGGTGGCCCAGAAAAGAGTGGGGTTTGCCTGCTAGCACCTGGAGCACAGTCAGACTTCACCCTATACTCCAGTCTGTGCCCCCTCCCCTGTGATACCCAAATTTGACTTCCAAGGGAGCAGTGGGGCTGCAGGACAGGACAGAGGGCTCAGGGTTCTGACTAGGACTCTCCAGGGCTCCCCTCACAGGCATTGGACCCCTCAGTCCTGGCTGTCCAGTAGAAGCCCTTGGTCCACAGCTGGTGGGCTGCTCCAAGGAGGATTGGGACTTGCCTTGGGCCCTACCTCAAGCTCCTGTCCTGCAACAGTCCCTGAGGGGGAGACCTTCTCTCCTGGGCACACAGCCCTTCCTCTGCCCTTCTGGCTCTTTCCCCAGTGGCTCATTTGTGCCTCCTTCTGCTGCTGCAGACGTAGCTTCAAGCTTCCCTTTCTGGAAGCTAAGGGACTGGGGCAATGAATCCACTCAGAGGGTGGTAGTGAGCCCCCAGGGATCCATGGGGCTAGGGATGGTAGGGCTAGAGATGGCCCCTGCTGGGTGAATGAACATGCCCCCTGCCCTCTGCTCTACCACAGCCCCTCTATGCCAGCACATAGCGATTTCAAAAAACTTATCTCTAAATTGCATCTTGTACTTTCTCAGAGCTTTGAATCTGGAACTTTGCCATTCTGGTCCCCGATGTTCTTTCCTTTCTTCAGAGAGAGTTGCTTGGAGAAACTCATTCATCTTGGTTCATGGAAAACCAGCTTTGCTCAGCTCTGGGTTCAGGCACTGATCTGGGGCTTCAGTGGGGAGTGGGAGGCCTATTAGTGTGTAATATGCCAAGAGCAAGGTAAGAGGCTGGAAAAGGACTGGAGCAATAGCATAGCAGGTAAAATGCTTGCATTGCACGGAACCAACCTGGATTTGATCCCTAGCATCCTCGAGGACCGCCAGGAGTGATTTCTGAGGTTAGAGCCAGGCGTAACCACTGGGTGTGGCTCAAAAGCAAAACAAAAATATAAAGAGAGATTAAATAAAATGGAAGCCATCAGTGATGGACCCTTGGAAGTGGTTCAGGAGACCCTCCAAGGCAGGAGAGAGGTGGGAGATGGCACCTTCAGATCCGGTTCTTCCAGAACTACAAAGTTCTGCAGCTGTGAATAAGGGGTTTTCATTCCCCAGGGACCCTAAGGCGGGTAAAGTATTAGCCAGTGGTCTGATAAATATTAGGTTCCCAAAACACAACTGGAATGCACAAGGAATAGCACTTGTTGGGGGCTTGGGAAGTCTAACCCCAAGGAGATTTGCATGGGGCACTTGTGGCTGAATTGGAGTTTGCTGGACTCCTGAAATTAAAGAACCACAAGGAGGAGATGGTGTTTATAGAGAGACTATTGTGAGGGCATTTCTCCTCCCATGGCATTAATGATTTCAAGAATAAGAACACTTCTTGGGGGTGGGAAAGAAGTCCTTTTCTTTTCCCCATCTCACTTGGGATATTTCAGCCAACCTCCCAGGATGGGAGGGGAGAGGAATGTCTGAAGACAGGCTAGAGTGCCTGTGCCTTGCTTGGCCCTCTCTCCTTTCCAAGTATTTATTTGCTTATTTATTGTTTCTGGGCCATACCCAGCGGTGCTCAGGGGTTACTCTTGGCACTGCCTCAGAAATTGCTCCTGGCAGACTCTGTAGACCATATGAGATGGCGAAGATTGAAATCAGTTTGACTGAGTGCAAGGCAAACACCCTGTCCGATGTGCTATTGCTTCAATCCCCTACTTATTTTTCCCCCACCCACCACTGAGAGACTTGAGGATTTAGGCCACTACTCTGGGTCCAGAGTTGAGAAGCTCATTTTTCAGCCAGGATCATGGCCAGGAGCTATTATGCGGGTACCACAGGTTTTAGAAAACCTAGAAAAAGGGTTCCCCATGACTATGAATCTCCACAGGACCCCCCCGTTATGCAACTCTTCCCACCCCAGTCTCTAGCAAAGTTCTTGAGGAGCCTGAGGAAGGGGGCTCATAGTCACTGGTAGAAATACTATCACTAGGGCCGGGCGGTGGCGCTAAAGGTAAGGTGCCTGCCTTACCTGCGCTAGCCTAGGACGGACTGCGGTTCGATCCCCCGGCGTCCTATATGGTCCCCCAAGCCAGGAGCGACTTCTGAGCGCATAGCCAGGAGTAACCCCTGAGCATCACCGGGTGTGGCCCAAAAACCAAAAAAAAAAAAAAAAAAAAAAAAAAAGAAATACTATCACTGCCACCGAGGCCACTGAGGAGACAACATCAACTAAGGCTCCTCTCCAGCTGTGAGACAGTCCACATAACTATGCAGTGAGGAATGTTGTCTGGGTCCCCAAGACCCCAGGGACCCACCCAGAGAGGCTACTGGAAATATAAAGAGTGCACCTGCATTTCTGGCATTTTTGTTTTGTTTTGGGGACCACACCTGGCAGTGCTAGGGGTTACTCCTGGCTCTGCAATTCGCCCCTGGTGGCTCGGGAGGACCATATGGGATGCTGGGGTTCAAACCCAGGTCATTTGCATGCAAGGCCAGAGCCCTACTGACTGTACTATGATACTAAGATAGCTTTGCATTTGTGACATTTTAACCTTTCCTAGTAGGCACCTTAAAAAGGTAAGAAAAAACAGGCGATGGGCCCGGAGAGATAGCACAGCGGCGTTTGCCTTACAAGCAGCTGATCCAGGACCAAAGGTGGTTGGTTCGAATCCCAGTGTCTCATATGGTCCCCCGTGCCTGCCAGGAGCTATTTCTGAGCAGACAGCCAGGAGTAACCCCCGAGCAACGCCGGGTGTGGCCCAAAAACCAAAAAAAAAAGAAAAAACAGGCGAGGGGCTGGAGAGAGAGCTCAGTGTAAGGCATTTGCCTTGCACGCTGCTGACCTGAGACGGACCTGGGTTCAATTCCTGGCACCCCATATGGTTCCCCGAGCCTGCCAGGATCAATTTCTGAGCACAGAGCCAGGAGTAACTCCTGAGTGCCACTGGGTGTGGCCCCAAAACCCCAAAACAAAAACAAACAAACACAGGTGAGAGACCAGGGAGACAGTACAAGACAAGGAACTTCACATGTGGCTGACCCAGTTTGATCTTTGGCACCCTGAGCATTGCCAGGAGTGGCCCCTGAGCACTGATATCTCAAATTATGTGATTTATCATTTTCCCTGGAGTTGTGGTAGAAAAAATATAAGAGAATAAGAGAACTATTGTGCTTTTTTTTTTTTTTAGGAAGGGGTCCCAAGATAGATAGTCAGGGATTCCACACTGAAAGCACAAGTACAAATTAGCTGCTTTTGAAGCGCTCTTTTGACGGCCACTTAATAACTGACTGATGGTGACTATTGAAGGCATCTCTGCTAGTGGAAAGGCAGGTAGAAGTGGGGGCATGCCAAGGGCACAACCTGCAGTGCGGCTCTTAGGGAGGCTGCGCCCCCTAGTGTCCACAGGCAGCCCCTGCTCCAGGCAGCTGCTCTGAAGACTGGCTACAGGCCCCTTCTCTTAGTCTCCCTCCTGCTTGTTTGAAGAAGAGAAGGTCTTGGAGAAATGAAGTCAGCACCCCTTCTCCCCTGCTCAGAGACCCAGGGAGGACCGTAGCGTGGGGGACACCAACAGAAAGGACTGTTCAGGGGGTGCTGGAGAAAGCGCAGACATCTTTTCCCAGGGTCCTCTGTCCCTGGAGCAAGTACTTGCCTCAGACATGCCTGTTGGTCGCCAGAAGTTCACACCTTCCAAGTTCATCCTGAACTCATTTCTTTATAAGGTACTGGCGAGGGCTGGAGAGATAGCACAGTGGTAGGGCGTTTGCCTTGCAAGCAGCCAACCCAGGATGGAGACATGGTTCGAATCCCGGCATCCCACATGTTACCCCATGCCTACCAGGAACGATTTCTGAGTGAAGAGCCAGGAGTAACCCCTGAGTGCTGCCAGGTGTGACCCAAAAACAAACAAACAAAGGAACTGACCAACCTCTTCTATCATTGTCCCTCCGTGTATTTCCTTTGTGGGGAGGAAGGTATAGCCCCCAAGAAGTGCCCAGGAGGACGCAGGGCCATTTTTGGTGATTTTCAGCCCACTAGGCCAGTGGGCCAGTGCTCGGGCCTGAGACTGTAGCGATGATCAGGCCCTCCTATGCTAGAGACCCCCAGGGCCACCTCAGGACTGTGTATAAGCTTCTTGTTGGGCTGTAGCCAGTGGTGCTTTGGTGCTGGGGTACTGGGGTTCAAACTTGGATTCAACACTGCAGAGCATGCACCCTGGACCACTCATCTAACCCTGGACGCACCCCCCCCACCCCCACCCAGCCCCGACATATCCTCAGCTAGGTCAGCACCGATCAATAGCATTGGAGATCCAACGGGCTGGCAATGTTCAGATATGGGATGAAATGCCTGGCCAGGCCTTCAGCGGGCTGTTAGCAGAGACTAATGGAACATTTGGGCACTTGGTTCCAGGAGCCTCAGCAAAGAGCTGGCAGAACTAAGCTTTACTTTGCAGGTGGTACTAACTTGGGGTTAAAGATTTCCATCAGGCTCTCTCACTCCAGGTTTACTTTTTGTCCTTGCAAACACTTTAGCACATTAAGAACAATGACAGCGTCCGAGAAGCAGAGAGCTAGGTTCTAACTACTCCATTAACTCTTGCCCCATCTTCCATTACCGTGAATTAAAATGTCCTCTTTGACGTTGCTGCTCGTCTGATCCCAGTACTGGCTGCACATGAAGCTCTTCAGCTAAGGAAGAGGTGGTTGACCCCGCGTGGGGTGCCCTCCCCGGCACTCCTAACCCATGCCTATCTTTCAGAGGGGATGAAAGGAAACTGGTTAATGGAGCCCAGAGCCGGGTTGCTAATCTGCTGGGAAATGTGCACCGTGGCTCTGCCTGGCTTTTTGTCCACCAGACATCAATCAGGTTGGTGGCTAGCTTAGTGAGTGATGGAGTGAGCTGTCACCGTGTGTGCTGGGTTCTGCTGTCTTTGTCTCCTTCATGGCCTCCTGCTTTGGCTCTAAAGGCTGCAGGAAAGATGGAGATGCGGTTCTGGGGGAGATGCCCTCTGGATCTTTGGAGAGTGCACACAGGCTGGCTCCTGTGGGTATGGGCAGCACAGGCTTTATCTGACTTTCATGGACTCCACTCAGTGGTGTTGGGAAAGTTACAGCTCGAAGGCCATCTGGCACCCCGGCCTTGTCAAAGCACGGTGGCTGTGGGCCAGAGCGATAGCACGGCGGCAGAGTGTTTGCCTTGCAAACAGCTGACCCAGGAATAGACCTGTGTTCGATCTCCCAGTTTCTCGAATATGTCTCCTGCTCTCTAGAAGTGGCCTCTGCAGGGATCACACTTGGTTATCTTGAGCCAATGCACCCAGTCATGCTTGGGCCAATGAAGCTTTACTGTCCAAGCCTGGTGTCCAGGGGTGCTGCTTGGGTACCTCCAGAACTATACCTACTAGTGTTTATGGGGTCATATTGTGCTGGAGATCAGTCTCAGGGCAAGCACAGCAGCTCTCAGAGCCAGACTCTTGGGGACTAGTGAGTCCAGGGCATTCAGTGTCCATTCATGTGCCCCATCTTCTAAGCCAACTGCCTAGTACCCAATGGGGGTGAATCATTCTCCTTAGAGAATCCGCATCTTTTGTGCCCTCCTTGTACCTCATTTAGTACTTCTTTTGTTTTGTTTTGTTTTGTTTTATTGGGGGGGGGGTCATACCCGGCAGCGCTCAAGTTCCTCCTGGTTCTACGCTCAGAAATCGCTCCTGGCAGGCTTGGGGGACCATATGGGATGCCAGGATTCGAACCAATGACCTTCTGCATGCAAGGCAAATGCCTTACCTCCATGCTATCTCTCTGGCCCCTCATTTAGTACTTTTTTTTTTTTTTGGTTTTTCAGGCCACACCCATTTGATGCTCAGAAGTTACTCCTGGCTAAGTGCTTAGAAATTGCCCCTGGCTTGGGGGGACCATATGGGACGCCGGGGGATCAAACCATGGTCCTTCCTTGGCTAGCGCTTGCAAGGCAGACACCTTACCTCTAGTGCCACCTCACCGACCCCTCATTTTGTACTTCTTAAAGTGCTTGTACTTCTATGCCCTAAAGGCCATGGGAGACCCCCCCCATAGGAAAGAAAGGAAGAGGAGAGGGGAAGGAGGGGGAGGGAGGGAGGGAGAGAGAGAGAGAGAGAGAGAGAGAGAGAGAGAGAGAGAGAGAGAGAGAGAGAGAGAGAGAGAGAGAGAGAGAAGAAGAAGAAGAAGAAGAAGAAGAAGAAGAAGAGGGGAGTAGGAGGGGAGTAGGAGCGGCCCTATTGCTCTGAGCTGGGACATTTGTCCGAGGGTCCTCCTGAAGTACCACTGATTTCCTACGCCTTCAGGACAATGGCAGAAAAACCTGCTTCCGAAGCTGCAGCTGTGCGTCTGTGTGACCAGCGCATCTGCCTTGCTACCTCGCTCACCTTTTCTTCTTCTTCTTCTTCTTCTTCTTCTTCTTCTTCTTCTTCTTCTTCTTCTTCTTCTTCTTCTTCTTCTTCTTCTTCTTCTTCTTCTTCTTCTTCTTCTTCTCCTCCTCCTCCTCCTCCTCCTCCTCCTCCTCCTCCTCTTCTTCTTCTTCTTCTTCTTCTTCTTCTTCTTCTTCTTCTTCTTCTTCTTCTTCTTCTTCTTCTTCTTCTTCTTCTTCTTCTTTCTTCTTCTTCTTCTTCTTTCTTCTTCCTCTCCTCCTCCTCCTCCTCCTCCTCCTCCTCCTCCTCATCTTCTCTTCAAGCAGGGAAGGCCAGGCCTGCCCTGGGGTCTGTTGAGGAGTTCTGGGCTCATACCCCAGCTCCATTGGCTATGACCCCTGGTGAGCGACCTAACCCTGCCCTCACCCTCCAGCCTCAGTTTCACCTAGGTGCATGAGACATGATGGGCTGTTTTTGCACCTCATGGCTATTGTCCTGATCCACTGTGACACCTTTCCAAGGTCCCTGGATGTTCACAGGACTCAGGCCCTGTCAGGAAGGGAACCATAACTGGTGGGAGCAGCCACCAGTCAAAGCTCGTTAATTGGGCCGGAGCAATACCACAGCGGTAGGGCTTTTTCCTTGCATGCAGTGAACCCGGGACGGACTCCAGTTTAGTTTCCAGTATTCCCTATGGTCCCTGAGCCTTCCAGGAGCGATTTCTGGGTGCAGAGCCAGAGAAAGCCTTGAGCACAGCCGAGTGTGTCCCCCCTCCAAAAAAAAAAAATTAATCGCTGATGCAGAGTTCATTGAGGTGCCCAAGACAGCACAGGCTTGTTTGCTCTGTCACATTGTGTCAGCATCTTTCTTGATTGTGATTCCTGCAATATTAGGGTCTTCCCTATGGATTGGGGGTAGGTTGGTGAAGGGGGCCCAGTTCCCATGAGAACTTGGCTCTAGTGGCTGCTGCCACCTGAAGAAGGCCAGGATCCTGAGGCGGGCATGCCCAGCAGTCTGCAACACCAAGGGGAGGGTAGAGAACGGGGCAAACAACCTTCTCCCTGAGCTTATCCCAGGGCTCCCTAGTGGGGAGAGACTAGGGTCTGTCTTCTCTGTGTCCTTCCCCAGAAACCATCCAGCATTAGGACATCTGCATTATGTTGAACAGGGCAGGGAAAGTGGTCCAAGGGGATGGAGTGTTTGTTCTGTAGTTTGGGTTCAATCTCCAGCACTTTATATGCCCCCCAGCCACTGCAGGGTGGGGTCCCAAAACAACCACATGCCCCTCACCGGCCAGAACACTGTCCATGACCTCCTGACTGGGGGCCCTATGAAGGAGGCTCAGCACCCTCCTCATCAAGGCCCCAGAGGCTTTACTCTAATACTGGAGCTATCCATTCTGTGAGCTCTGAACTCACCTCATCCAGCAGCAGGCAGAGAAAGGGGTGTGAAGCTTCGACACAGTTATCAGTATGGAGACAGCTCGTGTGTGGCCTGAGAGAGGCCAGCAGACGACCAGAGCAATGCCTGGAGCTGCTGGGGCAGTGGCCAAGAGGAAGGTTTGCTTTGTACGCTGGATCATACAGCCATAGGGATACAGGGCCTGCGCCTCCTTTCCTTCCTTCCTTCCTTCCTTCCTTCCTTCCTTCCTTCCTTCCTTCCTTCCTTCCTTCCTTCCTTCCTTCCTTCCTTCCTTCCTTCCTTCCTTCCTTCCTTCCTTCCTTCCTTCCTTCCTTCCTTCCTTCCTTCCGCCCTCCCTCCCTCCCTCCCTCCCTCCCTCCCTCCCTCCCTCCCTCCCTCCCTTCCTTCCTTCCTTCCCTCCCTCCCTCATTCCCTCCTTCCCCCTCCCTCTCTCCTTCACTCCTTCCTTCCTACCTTTCTTTGTTTCTTATTTATTTTTAATTTAAATACCATGGTTACAAGGTTGCTCATACTACTCATACTATAAGTTTCTATTCTGCATATAAAGTTGTTCATGATTGAATTACAATCACAGTGTGTAACAACCTTCACCAGTGCTCATTTCCCACCAACAACGTCAGGTTTCCCTCTTACCTTCCTTTTTTGTTTGTTTTGTTTTGTTTTGTTTTTGGGCTACACCCGGCAGTGCTCAGGGGTTACTCCTGGCTGTCTGCTCAGAAATCGCTCCTGGCAGGCACGGGGGACCATATGGGATTCCGGGATTCGAACCAACCACCTTTGGTCCTGGATCCGCTGCTTGCAAGGCAAACGCCACTGTGCTATCTCTCCGGGCCTACCTTCCCTAATGCTATCTTCCCTCACACCTGCTTCTGGGGTAGGCATTTTACTTCTTTCTCTCTCTTCTTTTTTGACATTGTGGTTTGCACTACTGCTAATGAAGGGGTGCCATGGAAGTTCCTTTCATATTACGCCCTTCTCTCTTAGGTCCTGCACTCTTTGCTCTTTGTGATTGGTGCTCCTAATCCTCATCTCTATTATCTCTGGATATCATCCTCACACTGTCTTTTATTTTCCTTATATCCCACGGATGAATGAGATTATTCTGTTTATCCCTCTCCCTCTGACTCATTTTACTCAGCATAATTCTCTTCATGTACATCCATGTCAAAGCAATTTTCATGACTCATTTTTCCTAACAGCTGTGTAGGAAGCAGCTGTTGTGTAGATGTACCACAGTTTCTTTAGCCATTCATATGTTGTCGGGCACCTGAATTGCTTCCAGAATCTAGCTATTATAAATAGTGCTGCAATGAATATAGCAGTGCTGAGGGAACTTTTGTAATGTGTTTTTTGTGGTCCTAGGAGTATTTCTGGAACATAAGGAAATTCAATTTCCAGTTTTTTAAGGAATCTCCATATTGTTTTTCAGAAAGGCTAGACTAGATGGTATTCCCACCAGCAGTGAATGAGAGTCGCTTTCTCCCCACATTCATGCCAGCCCTGGTTGTTCTTATTCTTTGTGGTGTGTGTCATTCTGTGTGGTGTGAGATGGTACCTCATTGTTGCTTTGATTTGCGTCTCCCTGATGATTAGTGGTGTGGCACATTTTTTATGTGCCCATTGGCCATCTGTATTTCTTCTTTAAGGAAATGATTCTTCATTTCTTCTCCCCATTTTTTGATGAGGTTAGATATTTTTTCCTTATTCAGTTCTTGTATATATACTGTATATATACAGTACCTTGTATATCTTAGATATTAGACTTTTGTTTTGTTTTTGAGGGGGTCACACCCGTTGACGCTCAGGGGTTACTCCTGGCTGTGCTCTCAGAAATCGCTCCTGGCTTGGGAGACCATATGGAACACCAGGGGATCAAACCGTGGTTCGTCCTAGGCTAGCACGGGCAAGGCATACACGCCTTACCACTTGTGCCACTGCTTCGACCCCAGATATTAGACTTTTATCAGATGGGTCTTAGGTGAATAGTTTCTCCCATTCTCCCTTTATATCCTAGTTACTGTTTCCTTTGAAGTGCAGAAGCTTCTCAGTTTAATGTAGTCCCACTTGTTTATCTCTGTTTCTACCTGCTTGGATAGTGGTGTTTTCTTTTTTGAAGATGCCTTTAGTGTCAATGTCATGGAGAGTTTTGCCTATGCTTTTTTCTATGTACCATATGGTTTCAGGTCTGATATCAAGGTCTTTAATCTATTTTATTTGATCTTTTGCATCTGATTGAAGAGAGGTCTGAGCTCATCTTTTTGCATGTAATTGGCCAGTTTTCCCAGCACCACTTGTTGAAGAGGCTTTCCTTGCTTCATCTTATATTTGTTACCCCTTTATCAAAGATTAATTGGTTGTATACCTGGGGTCAGTCTCAGAATACTCAAGTCTATTCCATTGATCTGAGAGTCTGTCTTTGTTCCAATACTATGCTGTTTTAATGATTACTGATTTATAGTACAATTTAAAGTTGGGAAAAGTGATGCCTCCCATCTTTTCCCCAAAGATTGCTTTAGTTATTCATGGGCGTTTATTGTTCCAAATGAGTTTCAAGAGTGTTTGATCCACTTCTTTGAAAAATGCCATGGGTATCCTTAGAGGAATTGCGTAAAATCTGTTCAATGCTTTGGGAAGTATTTTGGGGAGTATTTAATGACGTTAATTCTCCCAGTCCATGAGCAGGTTATATTTTTGCATTTCCTTACATCTTTTTTTAATTTCTTTAAACATAGTTTTATTTGTTTGTCTTTTGCCTCTTTATTTAAGTTGACTCCAAGATACTTGTTTTTTTTTTTCCTGAGGCATAATTGTGAATGGGATTCTTTTTATAATGTCTCTTTTTTTATTACTTGTATATAAAAACATTATGGGTTTTTGAGTGTTAATTTTGCAGCCTGCCACTTTACTATACAAATCTATTGTTTGTAGAAGCTTTTTGGTAGTCTTTAGAATTTTCTGAATATAGTATCATGTCATCTGCAAACAGTTGAGAGCTTGACGTCTTCCTTTCCTATCTTAATGTCCTTGGTATCTTTTGACTGATTATTATGGAAGTACTTCAGTACTATGTTGACTAGAAGTGGTGAGAGGGTCAACTTGTCTTGTGCCAATCTTAGAGGAAAGGTTTTTATTTTTTCCTCAGTAAGTATAATATTTGCCGTAGGCTTGTGATAAATGGCTTTGACTAAGTTGAGAAAAGTTTCTTCAGTTCCCATCATATTGAGGTTTTTTGTTTTGTTTTGTTTTTGTTTTGGGGTCACACTCGGCGCTCTGTGATTACTTTTGGTTCTACACTCAGAAATCACTCCTAGCAGGCATAGTGGACCATATGGGATGCCAGGATTCGAACCACTGTCTGTCGTGAATTGACTACGTGCAAGACAAATGCCCTACTGCTGTGTTATCTCTCCAGTCTATTGTTGAGAATTTTTTTTATCATGAATCCATGTTGAACCTTGTCAAATGCTTTCTATGCATCTATGATATGATTATATGGTTTTTATTTTTATTTTTGTTGATATGTTATATTACATTGATTGACATGCATATTGGTCTGTAGTTCTCTTTTTGTGGCATCTCTGTCTGCTTTGGTATCAAAGTGATTTAGCTTTGTAAGAACTATTTGGGAGTGTTTCTCATTAACATTTTAATTTCCTCAATAGTAATAGATCTGTTCAGGTATTCCAGATCATCTTGGTTCAACCTTGGGATGTTATAGGAGTCCAACAATTTATTCATTTCTTCCAGGTTATTTTGTTTTCTGACATAGAGTTTCTCAAAGTAGTCTCTGATGACCCTTTAATTTTTTTTCTGTAGTAATCTGTAGTAATCTCCCCCTTTTCTGTAGTAATCTCCCCTTTTTCATTTCTAAATCAGTTTATTAAGTTTTTCTCTCAGAGTTGACAGGGCGGTGTTGAAATCTCCCACTATTATTGTGTTATTTATTGATGTCTTTCTTCAAATCTATTTGCAATTGTTTTAAATATTTTGCTGGCCCCTCATTGGGTGCATATATGTTTAGAAGTGTGACATATTTCTGTTGTACATATCCCTTGGTTATTAGAAATGTCCATCTCTCTCAATATCTTTCTCAATCTCTCTTTCTCAATATCTCTCTCAATATCTTTCTCAATATCTCTCTCTCAATATCTCTCTCTCAATATCTCTCTCTCAATATCTCTCTCTCAATATCTCTCTCTCTCTCTCTCTGTCTGTCTGTCTTTGGGCCACACCCAGCTGTGTTCATGGGTTACTCCTGGCTCTGCACTCAAAAATCGCTTCTGGCAGGCTGGGGGGGGGGGCATATAGGATGCCTAGAACCAAACTCGGGTCCTCCCGGGATTGCCATTTGCAAATGCCCTGACGCTGTGCTATCACTCCAGCCCCAACCATCTCTATCTCTTTTTTTTTTTGGGGGGGGGGGCACACCCGTTTGATGCTCAGGGGTTACTCCTGGCTAAAGAAATCGCCCCTGGCTTGGGGGACCATATGGAACACCGGGGGATCGAACCGCGGTCACGATCTTTCCTTGGCTAGTGCTTGCAAGGCAGACACCTTACCTCTAGAGCCACCTCGCCGGCCCCCCATCTCTATCTCTTATAGTTTCTTTCTTTTTGTTTTTTCCCCCTAAACCGTGCGTAAGGTTTATTCCTGGCTCTGCTGCACTCAGGGATCACTCATACTCAGGGGGATGCAGGGAATCAAACCCAGGTTGGACATATTCAAGGCTGTCCTACCTGTGTCCTTCCTGCTGTGCTATCTCTCCAGGCCCCATTTCATCAATTTTTCTTGACTGTTCTTTTTCACATGTCCACATGCTCCATTGGAAATAGGATTTGCTGTGGGAGGGAGGCCTGGCCTGGCTTCCCAGGAGCATCTGGGCTTTCCCTGGAAGGGACAGGGGCTGGTGAGCTTTGCAGAGCACAACGATGCTCTGATGGAGGCCAGTCCAGTCCTCACTCAAATCCCATCCCATGGCCATCAGGGCTCATCCCCGTCCCCTGCCGCATCCCCAGCTGACACTACTGTCTTGCAGGTGTGATTCCCCCCACTGCCGGCCATGGGCAAGCAGAACAGCAAGCTGCGGCCCGAGGTGCTGCAGGACCTGCGGGAGAACACTGAGTTCACAGACCACGAGCTGCAGGAATGGTACAAGGGCTTCCTCAAGGACTGCCCCACCGGCCACCTGACCGTGGACGAGTTCAAGAAGATCTATGCCAACTTCTTCCCTTATGGCGATGCCTCCAAATTTGCCGAGCATGTCTTCCGCACCTTCGACACCAACGGGGATGGCACCATTGACTTCCGGGAGTTCATCATTGCGCTGAGTGTTACGTCGCGGGGCAAACTGGAACAGAAGCTCAAGTGGGCCTTCAGCATGTACGACCTGGATGGCAATGGCTACATCAGCCGTAGTGAGATGCTGGAGATCGTGCAGGTACCACAGGAGCCCCACATCCCATGCAGGTGGGGTCCCATGCAGCTGCTTCCTGAGCAAGGCTATGTACTCTTCCCCAGCCAGGCCACCACCTGCTTCCCTGGCACACATTTTGGTTCTGTTTGGCTTGCTGCTGGCAGCTGCTCCCAGAATTATTTGGGGAACTGGTGCTGCTATTGGGGCTCCTGCCTGCAAAGCCTGTTCCCAGCCCTACTCAAACCCCTGCCCAACCCAGCTCCCATGCACCCAACCTATATCTTGCCCACACAAGGGTCTTTGAATCACATCCCTTTGTTCAACGTGGAGGAAACACAAACAACCCTGGGCCTGATGACTATTCGAAGATCTGTTTTTCTTACCCGTCCTTTCACTTCAAGTGGCCGTTTCCAAGAATTTGTCTGAGGGTCATCTCGCTCTTGATGCTGAGTCATATTTGCCAAGCGCTCGCTCGCTTGCTCTCCAGACCCTTGGATCAGCGCTCATTGTCCCAGCTCTTTGAGGGCTTCATTCTCCACGGGGTTTATGAGATCTGAGGCTCAGAGAGAGAGAGTCTCTAAGAGAGATAAAAGTCCCTAAGAATGCGAAGACAGGGCCCGGGATGTGTCTTCAGCATAGAGCACTTGCCTTGCTTATGTGAGGCCCTGGCTTCAATCCTCACCAGAATTCCACAATCCATACTACAAGTGTGTATTATACACATACATACATACATACATACATACATACATACATACATACATACATAAAAATATATGTGCACAAAAATATATATACATAACATATATAATATATTATAATATATATAAATATGTAATAAAACAAAAAGCAAATAGAAATGAACTATGCTGAGGCTGGTGGTAAAAATGGTTTTGATTTTTGGGTGCCAGAATGGTAGCCCAATGGATAGGGCATTTGCCTTGAATTTAACTGATCCAGGTTCAATTCCTAGCATCCCATATAGTCCCCAAGGCTACCAGTGATTTCTTGAATGCAGAGCCAGGAGTAAAACCTGAGCACTGCTGGGTATGTTCCAAAAACAAAAACAAAAAACCAGAAAGGTCTTGGTTTTGGTCAGGATGTAGCCAGACAAGAGAGAACCCAGATCCTTGCCCTGTGAGACCCTAGTTCTACCCAGCACCATATCTCACCCTGGAGCCCTTAGGAATCTGTGAGCCACAGTCAGTGCCTGTGTGCCCCATACCCCATCCCAGAAGTGGTTCACCCCGTGAGACTCTCCATCTGGTGGTCAGCATTTGGGAATTAGCTGTGATCAGGGGTGACCGTCCTTGTGGTCACTGATGCTGCTCACTTGCAAACAGGCTGACTTGCCCTGAAACTTAAGGCCCAGATGGGCTGGTTCCAAGTGGTGAGGGCAGCCACTGTGCTGAGCTGTGCCTCTGTGCCTGAGCTGCCCACTGGGCATAGACTTTTTTCTAAATTTATGGAGCCTACGGAGGGCTTGCTGGCTGGAGTCCTGCCCATTGCCCCTTTCTGGAGGTTTTCAGCTCTCAGAGACATTCAGGGTCTGGCTCTGCTCTCAGCTGGGCTCCCCGGGCTGTTCCCCAAGACTGAATCTTGCTGAGCTGGAGCTAAAGTAGTCCAGGTTCAGACTACCCCGCTCTGTGCCCAGAGATGGTACCAGGGCCAGAAGCAGACCCGAGAGCAGAAACTTTGCCCCGGCCCCTCTTCTTCTTTGGCTTTCCATACTTTCTTTTTCTGTCTTATTCTGCTTTTCAGACAGGATGTGTTTAGCTCACCCTGGCAGGAGTGAGTGTCATGGTGGTGCCGCTGTTCTGTGTGTCACCCCTAGGCTGGGGTGCACAGGAGAGCTGGCATTGTGGGAAGCAAGAGGACTCAGCATCCTCAGAGGTTCTGTCCTTCCAGGGACCTCCCAGGCATGATGGGGGTCCCTGCCCTGGAGGAGGCAGCAAGGCTGCAGGACTGTCTTGGAGAAGCCTATGCGCCGTCTCTGGGGCTTTCCAGAATATTCTCTACCCCTAGAGTTCCTCAAGACCCTCCTAGGCAGTCTATGTCTAGGACACAAATCACTTTTCAACCCACCAGTGTCATAAGCATCCAGCTAGCTGGGGTTCAGTGCCCTCTGTCAGCTTGTCACAGACTGACCTTGGAGCAGCCTTCAGCTGGAGGGGCCCTTCACCTGGAACATGCTGGAAGGTTCCCACATACACATCTCTGTGCCCCTTTGCAGGCTATCTACAAAATGGTGTCATCCGTGATGAAGATGCCTGAGGATGAGTCCACCCCGGAAAAACGGACAGACAAGATCTTCAGGCAGATGGATACGAACAATGACGGTAAGTGTGTGGGAGCTTGGTTCTTGTGGGACCATCAGCTGAGTGAGGCAGAAGGCTGAGATTCGAGCTCGGTGCTGCTTTTTTGGTTTTTTTTGTTTTTGGGTTACACCCAGCAGCGCTCAGGGGTTACTCCTGGCTCTCTATGCTCAGAAATTGCTCCTGGATGGCTTGGGGGACCATATGGGATGCCAGGATTTAAACCACCATCCATCTGCGTGCAAGGCAAATACCCTACCTCCATGTTATCTCTCGGCACCCAGACTCTGTGCTTTTTGCTTCTTTTTGAGACCAGAGGGACCGGGAGTAGCTCAAGTGATAGAGGACTGTTCCTGTGAGGCCCTGAATTCAGTCCTGGCACTGCAGGAACCCTCAGGACTGCCTAAACCCTGTACTAAACTGCAGGCCTGAGTATTTCCCCCAGGACCTCTGGGATAGGACCTTGTAAGATTAATAAATATAATTGGTCTCACTATGTCAAAGACAGTTGGAAGTGATTACTCTGGACAACAACTGGGTATTAGAGATAAAGTGATATGCACGGTACCTCTTCATTAACAAGAGTGCAAACCATGGTGTCTAAAAGGAAAAGACACAGAAAGAGTCACAGAGAAAGACCATGTCTGGGTCACAACCTTTAAAAGACTTGGGTCTTCCCAAGCTCTCCCCAGGGTCCTCCGTTCTCTCAGAGGACTCAAGATGGCAGGATGACTAAGCCCTGTTCCTCCTTATACCCTGTCCCGCAGGCAAACTGTCGCTGGAAGAATTCATCAAAGGTGCCAAGAGCGACCCCTCCATCGTCCGGCTGCTGCAGTGCGACCCCAGCAGCGCCAGCCAGTTCTGATCATGGGGAAACACGGGCTCGCCTTTCCGTCCAAGCTTAGCTCGCAGAAACCGCTGCCGCCTCTGTCATCCCAGGACCCAGGCCATGCTCCATCCACCGGCCTGAGGCTGTGCCTACCCCTTATCCTTCACCATCCCCACACCGAACCCCCCTCCCTCCCAGGCGACTCCCCAGGATGTTTGCCAACAGACTTCCTGGGGTCTCTCACTCCGGGCCACCTCTACACCCACAGGCAGCCCAGAGACACCCTCGGGGATACCCAGGCAGTTTCTAAGAGCGCACCTTGGCCAGCTCGTTGATTTGGTGACCGCAGGTGACTGTGGGCGAGGTGGGGACAGGAGCAGAGGGAGTGTCGCCGGACAAGCCCTTCCTGTGCATGGCTCCACCCGGCTCGTCCTCCTCAGCAAAGCCTCCTGCATGTGGTGTACTGTGGTCTCCTTCCTCTGAGTATGTGAGTGACACATCTGGTGAAGTGTCCGTGATGGTGCCGTATAGGTTTTGTGTGAATCCTTGGTCGCCTTTGCAGCGTGGTCCCCGCGCATGGCCCGCGTTGGCCGTGCCCCTGGTTATTTTGTGGTATTTATGCATTCTCGAGGCCCATCTCCACAGGAAACGCATGCACGCCCAGGGCCCCGGGCTCCAGACACCTGTAAGGGTTTATTGTCGTCTGTCCAGTGGTCTGGCATTTCCTGTATTAAATTGATCCTATAAATCCAAGTCTCTGAGTTTGGTGTTGGTGGGTGCTCTCCCTCCACCGTGTCCCTCCTTCCAATGGACCAGCCTCTGTATGTGTGCTCGTGTGTGTGAAGTCATAGTGTGAATGTGTGCATGTATTTCTATATGAGTGTGTATGAGTGAGAGCGAGAGAGAAGAGAAGAGAAGAGAAGAGAAGAGAAGAGAAGAGAAGAGAAGAGAAGAGAAGAGAAGAGAAGAGAAGAGAAGAGAAGAGAGAGAAGAGAAGAGAAGAGTAAAAACACACATGCACTTACATGCTCCCCACACATTCCTGGGGTGTTCTGTAGGGGGCACTATGCCTCTTTCTCCCTCTGTAAGAGCCCAGAAATGTGGGTGGGAAGACAGTATGGGCCAGAGCACTGACAGTGGTATATATTGGTCCCCCAGCCTGCCAGATGTGATTCTAAAGCACAGAAAAAGGAAGTAAGCCCTGAGCATAGCTGGGTGTGACCTAAAACCCAAAACAAACAAGCAAGAAAAGACCTTTGATCTCCACAGGCTGCTGGGGCCCAGAGCTTTGTTCAGACAAGGGAAGCCCTGTGTTCTGTTCCTCCAAGATGGGGAGAACTTTCCAGAATTCCCCTGATATTTCCAACTCCCCAGTCAGGCCAGTGTCTTAGCCAGAAGCACGGAGGCCCTGGCCCCCTAAAAAGGCAAGTGCCGGGAAAGATCTAGGCTGTAGTGTCAGCCCACCATCTCAGGGCCTCTTGGAAGCCCCAGTATGGTCCCTGTGGATGGGCTCCCTGGGGTGTGGGGGATTTCAGTATGAGTTCTCTGAATGGCAATGAGGAGCTATATGCCATGGGCATCCCAGCTGGATATACCCCAAGGGAGGTCTTATGGAATGCCCAGCACCCTACCAGAATGATCATTTTCCTGGAAGGGGGAAGGGTAGCTCATCCTTAGACCAAGTGGCCAGTTGTGCCTTTGAAGGTCTGGAGGTGCTGCCTGGAGACCATCCCAGATGTTTCTTCAGGCATGTGAACAGACATAGCTTGTCGCTCATGCTTCCTTGGGGCTGCTTTGCTCCAAACAGGTATCACTGCTGTCTTACCCTCCAGAGAAACACCAGTGGGGTTGTAAAGACAGGCAGGCAGCCAGGTAGAGCCTAGCTAAATTCCACTCACCTTTCTTCCTACGAAGCAGCTCATAGGCAGGACTGGGGCCATTGAGCAAGGTCCTACTACTGGGATCTGGGGCCTTGTAGGGGCCTCGACCACAGAACCACACGGTACTGAAGTGGGGAGGGGTCTGGAGGTAGGGTCCAGGCAGACACAGGGACCAGTGGGGGCCGTATGGGGAGTGTGGTCTGCCTGGAATAGGCTCAAGGCAGGGAAGGCAAGACCCCAGGAGGGCAAACAGCAGGTGGGGCACACTCAGTCACCAGTGCACGGTTTCTGAGGAGTGCGGGATCTGATCTGATCGGTTGGCTGTCACAGTGGGCACTGTATCTGCAGACCTGTCAGGTCTGACCTGACAGAATGGCTGTCATGGTGAGCACTGTCAGTATCAGAGGGCCGGGTCTGATCTGGCAGGGGTCGGGTGGGAGGTGGGTTGGCTGCAGAACTTCAAGCTGAAGATGCTGCTGCCCTCTAGTGGCTACAGCTGGTTAGGCCATTCCCTGGTTAGGCCATTCCCTAGTTAGGTGTCTAGGGAGTCCCTGAACCAGCATCATAGCCAACCTGGCTGGAGAGATAATAGAGGTCTTTTTTTGTTTGCTTTTATTTTGGGGCCACACATACCCGGTGATGCTCAGAGGTTACTACTCCTGGCTATGCGCTCAGAAATCGCTCCTGGCTTGGGGGACCATATGGGATGTCATGGGTTCGAACCATGGTCCATCCTAGGCTAGCACGTGCAAGACTTACTGCTTGCGCCATTGCTCTGGCCCTGATAGTAGAGGTCTTAACACTTGCCTTGCACCCCTAACCCTGGTTTGAATCCCCTCAAACACCGCCAAGGACTACTACTGAGCTTAGAAACAGGAATAATCTTCGAACACTGCAAGGTGTAGCCCAAAAGCCGAAAGAACAAATGAAAAATCTTAGCAACCCTTCGTTCCTGTCACACAAACAGTAGAAGGGACTAGGGAGAGCTTGACTTTCCATGGGTCACACAGCACAATGCACATCTCCTTTTATTTTTAAAACTACTTTTATTTTTTTAACTTTATTTATTTATTTATTTATTTATTTATTTATTTTGGTTTTTGGGCCACACCCGGTGACGCTCAGGGGTTACTCCTGGCTATGAGCTCAGAAGTCACTCCTGGCATGGGGGACCATATGGGACGCCGGGGGATCAAACCTCGGTCCGTCCAAGGCTAGCGCAGGCAAGGCAGACACCTTACCTCTAGCGCCACCGCCCAGCCCCAACTTTTTTTTATTTATTTTAATATATTTTTTATTTAAGTAACATGATCATAGTTGGGTTACAGTCATAACCAGAACACCCCCCCTTCACCAGTGTAACATTATCCCCTCCCCTCTTCCCATCCCCTGCCTGTATTCGAGACAGGCATTCTACTGCAGTTGTTTTTAAGTTCAATTAGTTGTATTTTTTTTCCTTAAAGGATAAGAGTAAAAAAAATAGTAAAGGTGTGGTAGTGGCAATCGCCGTTGTTTGCATAGGTCCAGAAAAATGGGAAAATGGAAAAAAGTCCTTGACCTGATTACAAAAAGGCCTCACCCCAGTAGTTTATTGGCATAAGACTAGTCCATCCAACTCGAGTCATTCTCAAGGTCCCAGTGAAACTTTTTCACACTTTAGCTATTGTTGGTATCAGATTCTTATATTTAAAGACTCTGGATTCTGTGCATTTCTTTCATCGATGTCAGGCTGATGTGGAGCATCCTCTAGTTTCAGCATACCATTAAATGCGGAGCGATCTGCCCTGCATGCAGACTGTTGCTGAGTCATCTGGGTGTTGGGAGCACTCTTTGGAATAAGTCAATGCCAAAGCAATGGTAGGTGTTCCCTGGTAGAGGCTTGGATCCTGGTAATGTTATAGACAATTGTGGTTGTTTCCATAGATGTTATCCATTGTTCAGGTGTGTGTGGGCGATGCCCATTCTTCTGAGGCCTAAGCCAAATCATTATACCAATGTTCAGGGTAAAAGGCCTAATTACATTACCAAATATGTGTCCCCATCTCTATTAGATAAGAACTCGTTTGCATATGTATTATTTTCCCATTTTAATGTGCCTATGCAAAAGAGAAGCAATGCCACAAGATATTGTTGGTGCATCTGGGGCCAACAAATAAAGTCCAACATTCTCCGTAACTTGGTTCAAACATGAAATCTATACAGAGATACTCTTCTACCAGTATTGCTTATAAAACAGATCTCAAAGGGGGGAAAAATCAAGCAATCAAATAACAAATCCAGTGGGCAAAATTGTCACTATATGAGGATGTTCGAAAAGAGTTATAGATGTTAAAGGAATGCATATGAGTTATACAAAGGAGATACACGTGTCCCTTTTGTGTTTTAGAAATAGTCAAGAGAGTGGGGGGTATTTCCGAGACACCACTTTGGTCTGTGTTTTGGACAAGTGAAGAGAACATGGAGTCATGTCCTCCCCTTGTTGCCTGCTTAAGCTTCCGACTCCCTGAGAGACGTTTGCTTCCTAATTGCTTGAAGTAGAAAGTTCACCAGTCCCCTCCCAGCCCCTTGCAGGAGCAAGGAAGCCTGGGGTCTCTTAAATTGCACCTCACCGGAACCCACTTGCTGGGACCCTAAGCATGTGTCCAGAAATAACCCTGGGGACGGGGAGGAAGGAGAGAGAAAGCTGTGGGGGGCATCTGAGGCTGCATCTTCACCTTATCTTGGCCAAAAAGCCTCACAGCATGAAACCTTGCCGTTTTGCCTTGCCTGCTGAAGCTTCAGACTCCACTCAAAAAATTACTGTGAAAGATATGTAATCCACCTTGGCCAAAACAAAAATCATTAGTACAGAAAAATGGTTAAATGTGGGATAACAAGAGATGGGAGTGGGGGAGTAAAGGAATAAAACGAGCTCCTGGACAGCGTTCAGATGACAAGCAATGAAACACAATGATATCCATATATTTGTCATAATGTTTCACAATGCACAGGTTTAATAAGGAAACTTCCCTGGTAAGTCCTATTGCCAGAACCTATTGTGATGCTATTCGCTGCTGGCTTGCCCAGCCATGTGGCCAGGAAAAGCCCTGGAGCACCAGAGGAAGGAGGTAGAGGGGTGCTGAGGTGACCCATGTCCCGCACTCCTTCCTAGGCCCAGTTAAAGAGGCCATTGGCATGGCAGAGGGCTGTCAAGCGCAATGCTGGCCGAACCTCCCAGCTCCCAGGAAGGAAGGAGATCCTTCCCGAGCTAGAAGGCTGGAGGAAGGTCAGAGCCCCCACCCCCAGGCCCTCCCTTTGGAGCCAGGAGGGAGATGGGGAAAGCCTAGGAAAACCAATAAACTCCTCCAAGGGACCCATCTCGCTGGCTTGCCCAGCCGTGTGGCCAGGAAAAGCCCTGGAGCACCTGAGGAAGGAGGTAGAGGGGTGCTGGGGTGACCTATGTCTCGCACTCCTTCCTAGACCTGGTTAAAGAGGCCATTGGCATGGCGGAGGGCTGCCAAACACCATGCTGGCCAAATCTCCCGGCTCCCAGCTACTTTTATTTTTACTTTATTTTTTATAATTTCTTTAAGCACCATAGTTACAAAAGTGTTCATAGTTGGGTCAGTCATCAAATGGGTTTCAAACATCAATCTTCCCATCACCAATGCCCCCATTTCCCTCTTCCCCCACCCTCTGTCTTCGAGACAGGTATTCTCTCTCTCTCTCTCTCTCTCTCTCTCTCTCTCTCTCTCTCTCTCTCTCTTTCTCTCTCTCTGTATCTATCACCCTTTTCTCTCTCTCTATCATGGTATAGTAGTTGTTAGTGTAGTTATTTCTCTACCACTATTTGTGTTAAGCTTCATTTCATGGGCTGGTCCTTTTGGCCCTCATCTCTATTGCCTCTGGGTATTATTACCAAACTGTCTTTTATTTTTCTTAAATTCCACAGATGAATGAGACTGTTCTGTGCCTATTTCTCCATCTGACGCATTTCACTCAGCATAATAGTTTTCATGTCCATTCATGTATAGGAAAATTTCATGACTTCATTTTATCTAACAGCTGCATAGTATTCCATTGTGAATATGTACCACAGTTTTCCTTAGCCACTCATCTGTTTTTGAGCACCTGAGTTGTTTCCATATTCTGGCTATTGTAAATAGTGCTACAGTGAACATAGGATGGGCATTTCTTTAAACTTGTCATAAAGTGTTTGATCTATTTTGCCAACTCATTCCACACTGTTGGGGGAGTATTTTTTGTTTTGTTTTGTGTTTTGGCCACTCCCAGTGATGTTCAGTCTATCAGGCTTGAAGGACCATACGGGATACTGAGGATTGATTCTAGGTTGCTCTAGTCCAAGGCTACACATCTCTGAGGTCAACTCAGCACCTGGGAGACTGTCTATAAAGTGGCTAAATCTCAGGTCAGTCCTCTGATACATCTGAGCCTTGCACCAGCACCTCTTATTATCTGCGAACTTTGTGATCCTATTTTGCAGCCAAGGAGCTAACATACCTCTATAGGTCAGAGATGGGTAGCAGGATGCCCTGCTGCCAGGTTCATGATTCTCCAGGGAGCCAGCTACAGGCCCAAATCTCAATCCAACTTGCCTCCTCCCTTACAGCCTCCCCAACCCTCCCTCCCAGGACTCAGCCCACACCCCTCTGCCCAGCTAGACTGTCTCCCTGCAGTGCCCGCCCCATTCTCAGCCCCAGAGACACAGCTTATTTCATAGTGTCCCTCCACAATTAAAGTGGACAGTGAAGTTCCATCATCACTACTCCCTAAAATGGCAACCAGAATTTCCCTTGCACTTTGAAAGCACCAAATGCCGAGTCTCATTCCAACAGCCCATTGATGGGCTCTCTTTTCCCTGGCAAGGCGATGGTGGCAAATGGAGGGGTCTGTAACAGGCTCACACAACCTTTGCTGTGACACACACACACACACACACACACACACACACACACCCCTTCACAATGATGGCAAGGCGATGGTGGCAAATGGAGAAGTCTGTAACAGGCTCACACAACCTTTGCTGTGACACACACACACACACACACACACACACACACCCCTTCACAATGAACACACACAGGCTCACACAACCTTTGCTGTGACACACACACACACACCCCTTCACAATGATGGCAAGGCGATGGTGGCAAATGGAGGGGTCTGTAACAGGCTCACACAACCTTTGCTGTGACACACACACACACACACACCCCTTCACAATGAACACACACAGGCTCACACAACTTTTGCTGTGACACACACACACACACACACACACCTTCACAATGATGGCACATAGACCAGGAGCTAGACAGGACCCATGGTCTCGTTTGGGTTCGTTCACCTTTGTTGCAGACTGGGGTGTATTTGGGACTGCAGCACCCCCAGCCATCTGAGCTGGAGGCAGAGATCACTCACTATCCTGGCAGGAGCTTCTGCGTTCCATAATGGGCTAGAAGGTTTGTGCTAGGTTCTAATGCTTCTCCCCTGAGATGGGGACCTTTCTGGCCACTCGGTAGCAGGAATGTCCTTCGTCCTGTCCTCTGTGGCAATGGTGCCCTCAACATGGGGAGAGCCAACCCCTGTTGTATGTTTTTTCTTTTTCTCGTTGTATGTCTGTTTTGCTAAATCCCTTTCAAATTTTGAGTGTTTTCTTATGTGTTTTTTTTTTTTTTGTTTTGTTTTTTTGTTTTTTTTTTTTTTGGTTTTTGAGTTAGACCCAGCAGCATTCAGGGATTACTACAAACTTTGTCTATGGATTTATCCAGTAGCCCCACATTACCCACTTTAGCCTTGTCTGAGCTGGGACCAACAACTTGTACCTAAAAACTTTTATTTTGTTTTCTGTTCTAGGGGCCACAGTGCCTGTGCTCAGAGCTTACTTTTGGCTCTGAGATCAGGGATCACTCCTGGCAGGGCTCGAAACACAAGGGATGCCGGGGATCAAACCTGGGTCCACAGTGTGCAAGGTACACTCCCCGCTCTACTGTTGTCCCAGCCCCCAAATTTTGTTTTTATTTTGGAGGGTCTCCTACCTGGTGCTCAATAATCCTGAAGCCCACTGAGGCAATTCTCAGCCAAGCTGTGGAATTGCTGTGTCAGAGCAGAGTACTGGCAGATAGCAGTTATTTCCTCCTATCAGCTCTTGCACCCAAGCAAATAGGATGCAGTGCTAAGGGGCTGTCAGGACTGCACTCAGAATGCTTGGGGGGGGACCATGTGGTGTCAGGGATGTAACTTCAGCCGGGTAACTGTGCCCAAGGGCCCTTAACACTTAACATTTACTATTTTTTAGGATCCACTCTTGGCAATGCTGGGGAGGTGGTGGACTGTGTTAGGATCAAACTCAGGGCTTAATAGGGAGAGTACAGCTAGCTATTAAGACTGAATCTGGGGGCCGGGCGGTGGCACTGGAGGTAAGGTGCCTGCCTTGCCTGCGCTAGCCTAGGACGGACCGCGGTTCGATCCCCCGGCGTCCCATATGGTCCCCCAAGAAGCCAGGAGCAACTTCTGAGCGCATAGCCAGGAGTAACCCCTGAGCGTCACAGGGTGTGGCCCAAAAACAAAAACAAACAAACAAAAAAAAAAAAAAAAAAAAAAAAAAAGACTGAATCTGGGCAACTCTGCAAATCTGGCACTTCACGTGGCACCCTGAACACTGCCAGGGATTCATACCGAATACACCACCAGACATAGCCCAAACCCTGCCCCCCCCAAAAAAAAATGACCAGGGGAAATCCACTTAGAACCTTGTACATCAAGGCATAGGCCCTACTTCCACTTGACCTTCATCTCCAGTGCCCAACAACATGCGGTTTTATGTTGATGATTTTGGGGCCATGCAACTGTTTAGGAGTTACTGTTACTGGACTCAGTAATCACTCTTGGTGGTGCTTTGGAGAACCATATGAGATACTTGCGGTTTAACCCTGGTGAGCTCCATGCAACCAAACAAAATGTCTTAACCATTGTACTATTGCTACAATGGGCTATTTTGGAGCCATACCCAAAGCAGTACTTGATGCTTCCTGTGGTGCACATACAATGGATGTTAATGAACAAGGCACCTCAGCTGTCTAGCAATCTCCCTGGCCATTCTGTTGTTTGTGAATAATTCAAACAGAACCTGTGAACTTGCACAGCACTGCTCTTAGCCCAGAGCTCTCTTCTGAGTTTAGAAACCAGGGCCCTGGGGAAAATCCCACCAGTATCTGTGAGCACAGGATTAATGAGGATACCAGGGCATGGTCAGCATACACCCAACTGCCTGATCTGCCAAATTCACTCCCAGGTGTGTGTGTGTGGGGGGGGGGGGGAGGGGGCGGCTTCGGTCCAGATGAATTGCATCATTTTGCAAACCTCCCTGATGCTAGCCTTTATGGGATCTGCAGCTCTAGACTCTCTGGTGTTATTTATCAGGTAGAGAGCTGAGTTAGGTCAATGGCTGTATGGATGGCATGAGGCTGTCTGTCCCACAGGGAGCACTACCACTGGTTGGATTGGCCTTTTAACAAGAGACCAAACCCTTACAATGCTTCTGTGTTAACTCCTTTTTTCAAATCAACTCAAATACAGCCGGATTCCTCTGCCTTTTTTTTTTGGTTTTTGGGCCACACCCGGCGTTGCTCAGGGGTTACTCCTGGCTGTCTGCTCAGAAATAGCTCCTGGCAGGCACGGGGGACCATATGGGACACCGGGATTCGAAGCAATCACCTTTGGTCCTGGATCGGCTGCTTGCAAGGCAAACGCCGCTGTGCTATCTCTCCGGGCCCAGATTCCTCTGCCTTTAAAGCAGCCATCTAACTTAACATATCTTTGGGCTTGGTATCCAGTTCCTGTTTCTTGGCAGCTATCTAGACCCGAGACCACTTCTTTTATTCTGCACATTTTAAGTGGGAACCAAAAAAGGAGATTCTTAGAGGATATAAGGCAGACTGAGAACTAAAGCTTTCTTCCTTTTAGACTGGGCAGAACAGCTTTCTCTTGAGGCCTTTATTCATGTTTTGGCAACTAAAGCCATATTCTTGGGAGACCAGAACTGGTGACAAGCCAAGGCGGAGTCTAGTTGACCAGCCAAATGCAAACTTTAGCAAGTTGTAGCAAGCAGTGTGCTAACCATGTGGAGCTATCTCAGGGGAGAGTGGCTCTTTTTAGGAACTGGAAGTCACTAAGCTCCCTGGTAATGTATTAGCCTTTCAGTTGGGGGCCATGGGCCCCTTCTGAACTAGTTCCTGATACAGCAGCTTGCAGTGGGGATGAAACCAACGGTCAATGAGAATGAAGACCTACAGCATAATTACTGCCAAATTTATTAAAATGCATTAACTGCAAATATACTAGTTATGATTTTGTGTGACATAATTTGTGAAGACAATGTGGGAAGACAGAGCCCCTGAGCTCTGTAAGCAGTAAAAGGGCTTTGTGCTTTTCCTGAGCACTGACCAGCAAGGGGCTCTGAGCACCAAGTTCACAGCCTCCCCTGATTGAGCAGAGAAAAGCTGGGTGTTCAGCTTTATTTTTAATATATAAATATATAGACAGAGGTCTCTCCTCCAAGCCTTTCCTCCTTCTACTATATATATATATATATATATATTTTTTTTTTTTTTTTTTGGTTTTTGGGCCACACCCGTTTGACGCTCAGAGATTACTCCTGGCTATGCGCTCAGAAATTGCCCCTGGCTTGGGGGACCATATGGGGCGCCGGGGATCGCCCGGATCGAACCGCGATCCGTCCTATGCTAGCGCTTGCAAGGCAGACACCTTACCTTTAGCGCCACCTTCCCGGCCCCTCCCTTCTACTATATTTAGGAATCCATTGCAAACGATGCAGCAGGACTGTAACTGGGGGAAAATGCAAAAGGCATTTCTATGGATTTTCAAAATAATGAAAACCAGCAACTCTTCTGTTTACGAGGAATAGATGAGAAATCTCATTCCACAACACAAAATGTCTAATTATTTCAAGATACTTTATTTTTTAAACTGGTGACAACACAGCTAATGTCCTGCCCCAGTCCACCAATGCCCAAGCTACAAATGCTTGCGCTTCAGTAGCTGAGGGGATACACTCTAGTAGCATGTTTTGAGAAGTGGATAAAAATCTATAAAACAAGTATTCAAATAGTTTCCATAGGAACACAGATTAAGTGTGACCCATCTCTTAGTCTTCCATACTGTTGCATCTATGCCAACCCTCCCTTACTTTCAAAGACATTTCCACTAGCAGTGATTAAATTAAATGGTCCCCCACATCCCATATAATTCAAGCTAGGCTTGCAAGTGAAGAGCTACAAGAATCATATCTACACATTAATACTGGTGGAAGCACAGGCTGCTGCTGGCCGCTTCATGCCGCTCTCCTGTGCACAAGACACAGGCAAAGCACTGACATCCTGCTCCTCTGTTTCGGAGGTCAAGTCCCGGTTCTGGATCTGCTGCATGAGTTGCCTAAGAGAGAAAAGAGCAGTCAGAGATCTGAGTCACTTATCCTATAACTGAGCAGAACCACTTCCTTGGTCACTAGAGGTCAGTGTATTTTTAAAACATTTCTTCAGAATCTTTTTTTTTTTTTTTTTGGTTTTTGGGTCACACCCGGCAGCACAGGTTATCCCTGGCTCTATGCTCAGAAATTGCTCTGGCAGGCACACGGAACCATATGGTATGCCGGGATTCGAACCAACATCCTCCTGCATGAAAGGCAAACGCCTTACCTTCATGCTATCTCTCCGGCCCCAGAAGTTACATTTGAGTAACACTTGTTACTTAAAATCCCTGTACTATAGGGGACCAGAAAAATTGACAGTACAATGGTAGTTTTTGCCGTGCATGCACCCCATATTGTTCTGAGACCTGTCAGGAGGATTCCTGAAAGCAGAACAAAAGTATAAACCTAGATCATCACCAGGTGTGACTTCCAACAACAAACAAAACCCCCCACAAAACTTGTGTTATAAAGACTTGCAAATTCCCCTTTTCTTTTTGTTTGTTTTTTTTTTTTTTTTGGTCATACCCGGCGTTGCTCAGGGGTTACTCCTGGCTGTCTGCTCAGAAATAGCTCCTAGCAGGCACGGGGGACCATGTGGAACACCGAACCAACCACCTTTGGTCCTGGATCGGCTGCTTGCAAGGCAAACGCCGCTGTGCTATCTCTCTGGGTCCCCCTTTTCTTTATTACTAAAGGGTTATGTTGCCAAGAGGAAAATCTGAAATAATGGACATAATACTGGAAAGATTTCCTTTATATTTGTTTTTTCCAAATTTTAGAGCACATTAATCTAATTTTAAAAACAAACTTGGACCAGAGCACAACAGGCTAAAGTTATGCTTTGCATGAAGAAGTCACCCAGCATTGCCAGGTGGCCCAAGAAACCAAAACCAAAACTTTAAGGTTGGATGAAAGTAACTCAGTGAGCTTAAACACATGCTTTGCATTCAGGAAGCACAGGTTTAATCCCAATAGCAGGTGTAAACCACGCTGACAGTAGTCCCTTGAATATTGCTGGACACAGCCCAGAGACAAAATAAAAAATTCTGTTATACTCAATCTTTATTTTTGCAATGCTGAGGGATTAACCTTGGGCATTCACTATCATTGAGCCACACCCCACACACAAGTACTTCAATCAAATAAAGGTTAAGAATACTTCAGGAGCCCTGGAGCAATAACAGAGTGGAAAAGATGCTTTACTCACACAGCTGACCTGCGTTTGTCCCTGGCATCCCATCCCTGAGCCTGTCACGTTTCCTGAGTGCAGAGCCACGACTAATCCCATTACCACTGGGAGTAGCCCAACTTCAGTGCCTATGCCAACTATCCCATAAATACTCAATGGTCACTAACCATGTTGAGCCTGACATCACATAGTGGATAGTGGGTCTCTGGAATCCATTGAAAGTCGAAGCAGCAGCAATGGTATAAGCGCCCATGTTTTCAAAGAGCATCCAATCGCCCACATGCATCTCGGGCAGATCACAGCGCTCAACTATACGATCCAGGCCATCACATGTCGGCCCCCATATGCTGGATGAATAATACTTCTCATCTGGCTTGGGTCTCTACAATCAAGAGAAACTAGTTACAACTGTTTCTCACCACCATAGTTCCTGTTCTCTATAGTCATAACATCCCAAAAGTACCTTTTGCAGAAGAGGCTTCACGTGCGCATGATCATAAAGGATGCAATTAAATGATCCATATACTCCATCATTCACATAATACATAAAGGTCTGCTCATTCGACTCCTCTTCATCTAGAAAAGTGGGTTAACATTAGGCTCAGTTACTGTTTCTATATCAACTTTCAGTTATGCATGCAATGACTCACCCCACACACATACCATCAGAACCTGTCTGTTCCTTTATGACAAGTTTCTTAGCAATGATATTAACTGCAAGAGTGAAAGCTGAGGCAACGTAGTATCTTCCCGGCTCAGCTATGATTTTCACTCCAGACTCAGAGGGAAAATACTTGTCAAGGGCTGGGTTGATTACATTGGTGATCTAAGTGTGGAAAATAAGAAGTCAGTCAGCAATGGAACTCAGTTGGGTAAAGGAAAGCAGCCCATCATTGTGGTTTCTTTCAACTCCCCTCCAGAGACCCTTTCTAACCTTTTTAACAGGAGTATCATTTTATCAACTCTCAAACAGTCTTGGCAAGACTCACACATTATCCCACACATTTCTCAGTTGAGTAATAATATGTGAAACCTGCATATTCCCTATTCTGATATTTCTCGTTTTGTTTTGGGGGCTACATTCAGCAATACTCAAAGCATTTATCCCATATGGTGGTGCTAGGGGATGGAACCTGGGTCAACAATCATGCAAGGCAAGTGCTATACTATCCAGCCACATTTCTTAATGTAGCCAACTATAATGCTCTACTGCTGAACTGGATTGGTACATTCTAAATAGAAAGGTCATTTTAAGGTATATACATAAGATAATCATTTAAGCTCCATAAAGATACTTTAATGTTTTTAGTTCCTTTAATCTTCTAAAGAGAGCTTGCCAGAATATCTGTTAAGTACATTGATATTCTACATTACCTCTTCAAATTTAAGCTTAACATCCTCAGATCCAGGAAATCCACCACCGATATCAAGTAGATACATGTTGAAGCCAACCTCAGTCTAGAGCCAAGAAAATTAAGTCAATACAACAGTCAGACCCGTATCTAGTCATGTCATGTCTAGAAGCTTAAACCCCTGTAAAACAGTCTGAGGTCTACAAATTTAATCCTAGAATTAAGATCCCTATTTCCAGGTCCACCCTGCCACACACTGGAATATTTAATACTCACCCCCATGTCAAAGACACAGCGAGCATCAGAGATGGCTTGCACAAAGGTCTCAGCATCAGTACAGCCACTTCCCACATGGAAGCTATTACAAAGAATATACATTCTTACCATAGATATTTGTTTTTGACGCTCAGGGGTTACTCCCGGCTATGTGCTCAGAAATTACTCCTGGCTTGGGGGACCATATGAGACGCTGGTGGAATTGTACCGCGGTCCATCCTAGTCTAGTGCAGGCAAGCAGATGCCTTACCACTTGCGCCGTTGCTCCAGCCCCCTTATTTTTTTTTTCATTTTTAGATCACATCCACCTATATTCAGGGCATGTAGCTGGATCTGCACTCAGGGATAACTCCTGACAGGCTTAGGGAACCACATGGAATGCTGTGAGTTGAATCCCCATTAGCTATGTACAAGGCAAGTACCCTACCCACTATACATATTGCTCCAGTCCCTCATTTCTTTCTGGACTTAACAGTGGAAATAAGCCTGTGGAAACTTACATTACTTATTTTAGCCTCTACTCATCAAACTCTTACCTGACACCGATGACATCAATATTCAGTTCTTTTGCCCTTTCCAAAAGTAATCTGCTGGTTTTGAGCGTGGCACCAAATTTAACACTGAGGCGACAGACTGCTTTGGAATCATCAGTGGCAATCCGCAAAACCAACCTAGAAGCAAGAAAAATGTATCAAAGTTTTCTTACCAGACCACTAAGAGTCCAGGTTAAAATAGAGGTCTGGAGGCAATGGCTCCAAAAGTACATGACTTTGGCACTTGCATGCTCCCAAGTGTGAGCACTGGTGGGCAACCCACAGCTCTGAAGCACCCAAGGTCAAATCAGAAGAGGACCAAACCCTTCTCTCATAAAATGAATCCATGGGGACCAGGGAGGTTAAGATTCCCAACCCTTGGTTCTGCTACTGTTTTAGACATAGAGGCTTTCATGAATTCAGTTTCAGCTATATTCTACCCGGTCTCTCTAACTAGCACATTTCCCTACTGGGAAAGACACCCCCCCCTCAAGGGAATGGCACTGAAACAACTCAGGGTGGTGATGACATAGGTTAGGTTTCAGTTAGGTTAAAGGCAGATTTTATGGGGGAGCTGAGTGATTATTTTTCCCCTGAAAAGGGGCAAAAAAAAAAAAAACAACAAAGCTTGGGATCCTCTACTTTAACCCATCATATCCAAGTCTTTACTGAGTTTGGTCTGATGATCTATAAGACCCTGCCTACCACCAAGGAGAGACTCACTTTGCCTTTGGATGCGCCCTTGCAACTTTCATCAACTCAACTTCACTGTCAAAGGTCATCATCTGGACTCCAGTATTGGCAGCATACTTAATCTGAGATACTTGTTTACAAGGATTTGCATAGATAATTCTCTCAGGAGGCACCCCCAGACTCTGCACCAACTGTATTTCATTCTGAAAAAAAGAGGGATTAACATCATATGGCTAATACATAACCAAGAACACCAGGCTCATTTTGTATCATTTGGCTTCAGGTCATTTTTGCATACCTTGCTGGCACAGTCAAACCCAGTCCCGAGAGCAACAAGGGTCTTCACTATGGTTCTACTGTCATTGCATTTGACAGCATAAAATGGAGTGACCCGAGGAAGAGTTTTTAACCACCTCAGATGTTTCTTTAGAATATCTCCCAAGTCGGCAACATAGAAGGCGTCCTTGTCATCCTGTGGGAAGAGTAGTGAGGAATCTCAGGAGCAGCCTAAAAGGCACTTGCTCCCACATGCAGCAGTCCCTTCTTTCCCCTCACTTCCAAACAATCTGCATTTTGTTTTTGTTTTAGGCCAAAACCCAGCAGTGTTCAGAGCTTGCTCCTAGCTCTGCACTCAGGAATCATTCCTGGTAATCACATAGGATGTCAGGGTTTGAACCCAGGTAGGCTGAGTCTAAGGCAAGCACCTTACTTAGGAAGGTGTCACTCTATCACACTGGCCCTAATGATCTATCTGGTTATTGACGTCACTCTCAATTCCAAGTTCCCAGGTCGGTCAGGCAAATTCTAGAACATTACAAAGATCCCAGTCCAAAGTTCTCCACTCATCTTCCCAGATTCCCAACGAGCGTTGCCTGCAAATCCAATACTCACAGAAGATGACACTTCATTAATTTTTTGGTCCAGAATGTCCTTGGCAGTGAAGCCTTCATCAAGGAAATGGCAGTCAAACTCTTCATTACAAAAGTTGTTCATGGTTTCTCGATGGTCCGCTGAAACACAACACTGCAAACAAAGTGGTCAAATTTACTTGGAAGCCTGAGTAATCCAATACAATGAAGCTCAGTCATCAAGAATACTTACATAAAAACTATGAGATGGACTTTTAAAAATTAAGATTTTTCACAAAAGCAAGCTTGCCTGGAAATCCCAGTCCTGCTGAAGATGAAGATGTATTTGCCCTCAGTGCAGGGTAGAAATGTTCTAATAAACAAACAGAATTTGAGATCTACTTTAGAATGTCTACAAGCTGTCATTCACAATCTATAAGACAGTTTCTAAAGACATCACATATTCAACATGTTTCTCAAAACAACAAACTACAATTCCCTCTAGAATACAGCATCTCATAGGATAGTGGGTATGTCATTTGCCTCGCACAAGGACAACCTAGGGTTTAACTTTGGGTACCCCAGTTGGTCTCCCAAGCCAGAAGTAAAAGCCCTGAGCACTACTCAGTGTGACCCCAAAACCAGTTCATTCAAACATCTATGCTAAAAGATGCAGAATGCAACTTCACTGATAAAAAGGCTGTTTCAAAGAAACCGAAAACTTTTTTGGTTCTTTATATTAAACAGCACTATAATTATTCAAAGTTGCCATAGAAACATTTGACTTTCCACTTCTAACAGTCACTGTTTTAGATCATTTAGTCATAAATAATCTGGGTTTATTAATTTATTGAATGCATGAAACAAATTTCCCGAGAATTTTCTTTCTTTTTTTTCTTTTTTGGTTTTTGGGTCACACGGGCAGCACTCTGGGATTACTCCAGGCTCTATGCTCAGAAATTGCTCCTTGCAGGCTCAGGGGACCATATGGGATGCCGGCAATTGAACCACTGATTTTCTGCATGCAAGGCAAATGCTTTACCTCCATGCTATCTCTCTGGCCTCCTGAGAATTTTCTAAGCAAAATTTTTTACAGTGGATGGTCATATAAAAAATTGATTCTTGGACCGGAGAGATAGCACGTTGATGGGCCATTTGCTTTGCACACGGGCGACCCAATGGACTTCAGTTTGATCCCAGGTATCCAGAAGGTCCCTGGAGCCTGCCAGGAGGAGATTTCTGACTGCAGAGCCAAGACTAATCCCTGAGCGCAGCCGGTTGTAACCCAACCCCCTTCCAAAAAGCTGATTCTCTAATTAAACAACAAATTACAGTTGGTGCATCTGAACAGAAATCAGTACTCTTAAAGCAGCAGTAGCTCCCAGATAAAAGAGCAATTCTAGGAATCTCCACTACCCTCACAGGCACGTCAATATTTGCTGCTTAGCAATCACATTTTTGGCTAACTTTGTGAATAAGAAAGAAGCATAAATGAATATAACAAGGCAAAAGTTAAAACTCTAAACAATAACAGTCACTGTTCTTGGCTTTCCACATGTAACTGTGACGCATGACAGTTATCCTGAAATCACTGACTTCCTTCTACTTCACTTCTGCCAAGTAGGTCTATCTCTTGCATTGTGCGACCCGCTTCAGTGCCCGGAGCCCACTGACAAGGGCCAGGCAATGGTTCGGGGACGCCGCTTGCTCTGGCATGGGACACTATGAGAGGCCCAGAGGGGACGAACCTGCCATAAATCCAAACCCATGCAGGACGGAACCTGTTAAAAGAATCGATCTAAGTGTCCTTTTGGCATTGGCATTCTCCCAGGTTGTCTAAATCACCCAAGACTGGAATCCAAGGACTTCTGCCAGCAAATCCATTTCTGTCCATAAAAGAACAGGAACTTGCACCAGGTGACAGCTGGGTTATTTAAGGGTCCTGTTATGCTCCTGAACCTTCTTCAGGTGTACATCTTGGCCAACAATTCATGGCCAACAGTCTGCTTTTCTCGATCTTTCATTTTACTGAAAAGTAACCAAAAACCGTGCTCCCGAGAAAGAATACTCATTTGGCCATAACCAGGATTCATCTCTGAAATCCCTATGGTTTCCCCCACCCCCATTGTCCCAGGAGCCTGCCACAAAGGATCCCTAATCCCAAACCCTCAAACCCAAGATCAATTATCACTCAGCACAAAACTGAGTTACTTAAAAAATTAAAATAACACCCATGAGCAGCTTCTGCGCGGAGCAGATTCCTTTACTCCCAACTGGGTAATGAAGCAATGAAAAGACACAGGGACTCATTGAAACTCGAGAGCCACCAAACTTCTCGCCAGAGCAACCGGGGCACCCTTTGTGTCTTCCCCAGACAATGCCCCCCAAGAGGTTGTGCTACTCCCAGGGGGTTCTTGCACCAACTGGGTGGGGACCTTAGGAGCCCAGCTCACACCCATCTGAGATCCCATGTCACAGGCACCCCATGTCACAGCACGGCCTGTTCGCCTCCTAGAGCTGCTCCTGGCCCCCCACTCCCACCCCTCAAGTGACATGTCTGTGAGCTCCAAGTCCCTTTTGCAGGAACCTGTGCTATCAGTTACCACCAGGCGCAGTGGAGCTCGCTTAGCTTTAAGCGGGACTTGTGCTCGATCCAAAGAGCAAATAATAAATAAAAGATCCTGAAAAAGAAGAGCAACTTAGACAATAAAAACTCCCTGGGGAGAAAGAATGATAAGAGGGCGCGCAGCAAGCCTGTGCAGCCCGTGCACCCCAGTCACCCCAACACCTGCCACGGGCCTTGCCCAAATGCATTTTTTAAAAAAAACACTTTTAAATAAAAATAGCGCTTGCTGCTGGTGGTGGTGAGAGGAGGTCAGAGCGCCAGCGCAGTTTGCAGTTTGCCTTACACGTGGCTGACCCAGCCAGGACGGACTGGGGGGGGGGGGTGTTCGATCCTCCCCCCAAAAAGCCAGGAGGAGCCCGGGAGTCAAGCCTTGCCCGTCCATGGGTGTAGGACTCAAAAACAAAATAAATAAAGAAATAAATAAATAAATGAAATAGCGGTTGAAGGAACCCTGGGGCCTCGGGGCTCACTTCCGTCTGGGCCAAAGAGGTGGCCGCTCCACGCCACTCCGCCGTCATGGGGCGAATGTGGAACTGAGGGAGCGAGATCCGGCCCGGTGCGGGGAACCGGGTCCAGGTTCGGGTCCGAGAAGGTCCGGTTCCGACGCCGCCGCCGCCACGGGTCTCGAATGTCTTCTTCACAGCGCTGACCTCAGGGTTGACCTCAGGACTTACCTCAGCTTTTACCTCAGAATTTACCTCAGGACTTACCTTAGGTTTTACCTCAGGATTTTTCTCAGAATTTACCTCGCTTTTACCTCAGAGTTTACTTCAGAATTTACCTCAGGATTTATCTCAGAATTTATGTCAGGACTTACCTTAGCTTTTACCTCAGGATTTACCTCAGAATTGACTTCAGAATTCACCTCAGGATTTATGTCAGAATTTGTCTCAGGACTTACCTTATGTTTTACCTCAGGATTTACCTCAGGATTTATCTCAGAATTTACCTGGCTTTTACCTCAGAATTCACTTCAGAATTTACCTCAGGATTTTTACCTCAGGACTTACCTTAGCTTTTACCTCAGAATTATCTCAGAATTTATCTCAGTTTTCACCTCAGGCTCACCTACCTCAGCGCGCTCGGCCGCCACGGGCCCCGCTCCCATCGGAGACGTCTCGCCTCGCCTCGCCTCGCCTCGCCCCGTCCCTCGTCTCGTCTCAGACGTCTCGTCTCGCCGCCGCCGCCGCGCTCGCAGAGGCCCGCGGCCGGCCGCCCGTCTCAGGCGCTCGCTCCCTCGCGGAGGCCCCGCCGGTCCGAGGTGGCTGGCGCCCGAGCGAGCGCGAGAGCGGCGGCGGCGGAAGGGGCGGCCGAGCTGGGGAAACTGCCTGACTGACAAAGCCGCTCGGGGCTGCCGCGCCGCTATTTATAGCGCCGCGCGTGTCGTCATGGAGACGCACCAGCTCAAACCAGCCGCGATCGGTTCCGTCCGGGCGTCCGGGGGCGGGGCGGGGCGGGCGGGGTGGGAGGGGAAGGGAGGGGAGGGGGAGAGACAGGGGGAAATGGGGGGCGTGGCGCAGCGCGGGCGGTTCGACGTCAGCCCTCGAGCGCCGCTCGCTCGCTCGCTCGCGCGCGTATCCGCCCGGCCCTGCGGCATCCGAGTTGGCGCATGCGCACGGCGTCTCGCGCGCCGCCCTGGGCCGTGCAATGCGCTTCTGTGCTAAGCGGATCTAGCCCCGACCCTCTCTATAGCCTAAAAAGCACGACTGCGGAGAGGGGGTGGGGGCCCGGAGCGGTGGCGCAGGCCGTAAGGCGTCTAAGCCTAGTACAGACCGCGTTCGAATCCCCCCGGCGTCCCATAGGGTCCCCCAAAGCCAGGAGAGCTTTCTGAATGCATAAGCCAGGAGGGAACCTCCTGAGAGTCCCTGGGTGTGGCCCCAGAACCCAAAACTAAAAAATTAAAAAAGGGGATTGGGCAGGAAGGGGAACATTGGTGGTGGGAATGTTGCACTGGTGAAGGGTGGTTTTCTGTTTATGACTGAAACCCAACTACAAGCATGCTTGTAATCATGGTACTTAAATAAAGATTTATATTTAAAAAAAAAAGAAAATGTGGGCATAAAAAGGAGGGCAGAGAGATGTAATCATGGTGCTTAAATAAAGATTTATATTTAAGAAAAGAAAACAAGAAAATGTGGGTAAAAAATATCACTTCCTCACACCTATATTCATTGCAGCTCTACTTATAATAGCCAGACTCTGGAAACAACCAAGATGCCCTTCAACAGATGAATAACTAAAGAAACTGTGGTATATATACACAATGGGATATTATGCAGCCGTCAGGAGAGATGAAGTCATGAAATTTTCCTATACATGGTTGTACATGGAATCTATTATGCTGAGTGAAATAATTCAGAGAGAGAAAGAGAGATGCAGAATGGTCTCACCCATCTATTTAAGAAAAATGAAAGACATTCTTGCAATAATTTTCAGAGACAAAAGAGAGGAGGGCTGGAAGTTACAGCTCACTTCATGAAGCTCACCACAAACAGTGATAAGTTTAGTTAGATAAATAACTACATTGAAAGCTATCCTAACAATGAGAATGTATGAGGGAAATAGAAAGCCTGTCTAGAGTACAGGCGGAGGTGGGGTGAGGAAGAGGGAGTTTTTGGAATGTTGCACTGATTAATGGGGGTGTTCTTTACATGACTGAAATCCAACTACAGTCATATTTGTAATCAAGGTGTTTAAATAAAGATATAAAAAGGGGGGTGGAGAAATAGCACAGCAGTAGAGCCTTGCACAGGGAAGACCCAGGATGGATCTGGGTTCGATCCCCGACGTCCCATAGAGTCCCCCAAAGGCAAGAGCGATTTCTGAGCGCATAAGCCAGGAGGAACCCCTGAGCATCACCGGGTGTAGCCCAAAAACCAAAAATAAGATAAAATAAAATAATGAAATGAAATAAAATAAAATTAAATTTAAAAAATAATAAAATAAAAAAGCACGACGTGGGACTAGCCCAGGGGATTGGTGCAAGCTACGTGGACTCCGTCGGGGTGGACTCTGACCCGAGTTTCCCCACTGCCAGCCCACGCACGTCCTGGGAAGGGGGGAAGCAATCTGGCACAGCTCCATCGCATCCTGACCAAGGCAAAGATGCATGGCAGGGAGAAGGGATGGGTTCTGGGTCGCCTGGCAAGGGCACTGTCCTGCTGCCCAGCCACTTTGACAGCCCACCCACCCGGTCTTGAGATCGCCCAGGATGGCTTTAATTGGGTGGCAGAGGGGGGCAGCGCACTGGCCAAGTCGTCTGAGCTGCATATGGAGTCTGGGATGCTGGACCCAGAGCCTGGATGCCAACACTGATGGGCACGCTTTGCATTGTGTACACTTTTTGGGTTTGGGGGGGGTCCACACCCGGCTGTGCACAGGGGTTACTCCTGGCTCTGTGCTCAGAGGTTGCTCCAGGCAGGCACGTGGGGAACCATATGGGATGCCGGATTCGAACCAGCGTCTGTTTGGATCAGCTGCGTGCAAGGCAAACGCTCTACCAGCCCGAGGGTTGTGCACACTTCTAAGTCCAACAAACCAACGAAATCTATGCAATGAACACTTAGGACAGAAGCCTTGGTCGCAGTTTGCTGGTTCTAAGCATGTAGCCCTTTCTTGGGATGGGTTGGGGGAAACCTTTCCTCACCCCTTTGCTTGTTCTGGGGATTGAAAGGGTTCCAGGGGGCCTCTTTCATTTTTACCATTCCTTTTCCTGAAAGACAAAGTCCTGCCGTCCCACCCTAGGGTGTGGGTTGTTCGGTGGCCTAAGGACTGCCAGTAAAAAGTTCGCATAGATAAAATAAGCTCTTGGTGCCTGGGTGGGGTGGGTGTGCAGGTCCTGGCCTTGTCCCCCTTTTACTGTGTGAACCTACCTGAGCAAGTTACTTTGGGTCCCCAAAAGAGCTTGGGCCACAAAGCCCAACGACTTCTATTTGGTGGGGGGGGGGGGGCACATCCAGTTTATTTCTGGCTCTGCACTCAGGAATTACTCCTGGCTGTGCTCAGGGAACCTTATGGAATGCCGGGATCCAACCTGTGTCATCCGCGTGTAAGGCAAAGGTTCTACCCGCTGTACTATTGCTTGGGCTCAGGAATCTTTTTTTTTTTAATTTAATTTTTTAATTAATTATCGATTAACTGTGAGATATACAGTTAAAAAGTTTATACAGTTAAAATGTATAAAAGTTAAGTGTATAGTTAAAAAGTTTATAAGTTAAAAGTTTATACAGTTAAAAAGTGTACGATTAAGTTTCAGTCAAAATATTTTATCACCCATCCCTTCACCAGAACGTATTTCTGACGACAATGTCCTCAATTTCCCTCTTGCCTCTGGCAGACATTCTCTCTCTCTCTCTCTCTCTCTCTCTCTCTCTCTCTCTCTCTCTCTCTCTCTCTCTCTCTCTCTCTCTCTCTCTCTCTCTCTCTCCCCCCCCCTCCCAGTTCACCCTACATCAGACAAATTCACATTTGCCTTGGGGGAGTCCAGGCCTTCCCCCAGATAACTGGGGAGCATAAGTAAGGGGACCATGTTGCTTCAACTAGCAGCATAAGCCCAGCCAGCTGCAGGTGCTTTTGCTTGAAGAGACCCTTTGGCCTTGAATCTGGTAGTTTGACTCATTGAACCTGCCTCCAGCTTGCCCTACAGAAGAAAAGCCGGTAATGACGAAACCTGACCTTGTTCAAAGGCAAGAACGAATGTCTTCCTGCACGTTTTGGGTTGACTAGATCCTCTCCTGGCTATTTTTGTCCTTAGAGATAAGCAACAGATCCTCTCAAGGATGCGATGCCAGGCATCTGGAACTTACTCTCACATGGAGATGAGCGCTTCCTTTGGATGTGGAAGTGGGAAAGGAAATGACCCCCATCAAGGTCCACTGGACATGACAGGAACACCTGTGTCCTTCATCCTCACACCTCAGTTCCAGAAACCACTCTTGTTACTTTGTGACCCCAATTCTGAGCTCTTGCCAAGTCCTAGGCCTCCCATTCTCTCCTTCATCTTGGGCTTACTCTCAAAAAGGGGCTCCCCCGGTGTAAAATTAAAAATAAATATAATAAAGTCCATGAGTTAGGTGAATCTGCCTCAGGCACCATGTTTCTAACCCCTCAGGTAGAAGGCTCTGATCAGTCTAAATATAAATTCAAGTTCTTGCACTCTGATGGTCTAAGAATGTCTTGGGCCTGGAGCAGTAGCCAATGATAGAGCGTTTGCCTTGCATGTGGATGACCCAGGACAGACCTTGGTTGGATCCCTGTCATCCCAAATGGTCCCCCAAGCCAGGAGCGACTTCTAAGCGCTTAGCCAGGAGTAACAGGGTATGGCCCAAAAACCACACACACACACACACACACACACACACACACACACACACACACACACACACACAAACACACAAAGGAAAAAGGAAAAGAAAAAAAAGTACTTCTTTGACGAAGGAGATGTGTGTGTTCTGCTTATGACTGAAACTCAACTACAATCATGCTTGTAATCATGGTGCTTAAATAAAGATTTTATTTTTAAAAAGTGATAGGTGCCAGAGAGATAGCATAGTGGTAGGGCGTTTGCCTTGCACACAGCCGATCCAGGATGGACGGTAGTTTGATCATCAGCATCCCACATGGTTCCCCAAGCCTGCCAGGGGCGATTTCTGAGCATAGAGCAGGAGAAAGCCCTGAGCACTGCCAGGTATGACCTAAAAAAAAAAAAAAAAAGCGAGCTCTATAACTCTGTTTCTAATATGTTTCCTGAACCCCAAATGAAGAAAGAACTGCTTGTTATTTTTTTTTCCCTTTTGTGAGGGTTTGTTTGGGCTAAACCCAGGAGAGCTGAAGGGCTATTCCCAGCTTCCATGCTCCAGTATCACTCCTGGGATCACTTATTGGGAATAAGTGGGTGGTTGAACTTGAGTCAGTCACATCTAAAGCAAGTGCCTTCATCCCTGTACTATTGACCCAAAGGTGTTTTTTTTTTATTGTTGGTTGACTTATTTGCACTAAATAGTTTACAAGGGGTTGAATCCTCATCATCAAAATTTGATCCCATATTTTCCTCCAAGCCTCACTAGGAGTGATTCCTGAGAACAGAGCCAGGATTAAGCTCTGAGCACTGCCAGGTGTGGCCCCAAACAAACAACCCAACAACAAAAATCAGGTGCAACATTTAAGACCACCATTGAGCAGAAAGATAGAATAGTCACAGAAAGAACTTTATTCAATGTTGGACTACTTGACATAGAACTTTCTGGGAAATCTTGTGTCCATATATCCATGGCCATATACTGCAGCTCCAAAGTGAAGTAGTCGATTCTGGAGTAAGGCTTATGACTAACAGGGACTTTTGGGGAGGGTTCCAGAGTGATAGCACAGCTGATAGGGCTTTTGCCTTGTATGTGGCCGACCTGGGTTCGATCTCCAGCATCCCATATGGTCCCCTGAGCCTGGCAAGAGTAACTTCTGATGACAGAGCCAGGAGTAACCCTTGAGTGCCACAGGGTGTGGCCTCAAAAAAAGGGGGGCTCTTTGGAGGGGAGATCTGTCTCCCCAGGCTGGTATCACTCAGGAAAACCAGACTCTGGAATCAGTCAGGGAGCACTCTAATCACTTGGGGGAGGAACTTGGCCCAAAGTAACTACCAAAGCTCCGTCACTGGTCCTCACCCAGCCCATAATCCTTAGCAATGTATGCAGATGTCCCGCACTTGCATCAACAAAATCCAAATGACATTCCCAATGCAGAGGACAGCTTCCGGGGAGGTTCTGGCTCTGAGTAATGGTGGTGTCACAAGAGAAGCCCCGCGTCTTTCAGAGCTACTGGTGGAAGTCGAAGCCACCCATGTGTGAGGAGAAAGCCCAGGAGGCTTATTATTATATAAAGGGGTATTGCTTCATGTCCCCACCCCACCCTTGCCCTGTGTGGATCTTGGGGAAGTTGGTGGAACAGGAGCAGGAAGTGGGTCAGCAGGGCAGTGCAGCAGATAGCAACCCCCTCAGTGCAACCCAGGGAGGTGGCCTCTATCCAGAAGTCAAAAGCAGGCATTTGTGGACTTGCATATTGGTGTTAGCATTGATTAGCATCTCACATGCTAAGTCAGAGTGGGTCTACCTGTGTGTTCTCCTGACATGGACTCAGACTTGTGCTTAAGATCTGACGGCTCTAAAAATCCTTTTCTGTTGGGTTGGAGAGAGGACAGCAGTTTAGGTGCAAGCTGCTAAACCTGGTTTGATCCCTAGTACCACTGCTCTTTCCTCCCCTAACCCCAATCCCAGCACCAGGAGTAAACCCTAATCACTGCTGGATGCCACCCGAAAAAATCTAAAAATAAACAAAAATACTAATTAAACCCTTTGCGGGTGGGCCAGAGGGATAGTCAAGGGATAGTTAAATCCCTGAACTATCCCTCTGGCCCACCAGCAAAGGTGTGGGATTTAGATATTCTAGTTAAATATCCTAATTAGATAACCCAGCACCAGGGGCCAGAGCAATAGCACAGAAGATAGGGCGTTTGCCCTGTATGTGGCCAACCTAGGTTCTATCCCCAGTACCTCCTAAGGCCTCCTGAACCTGCAGGAGAGATTTCTGAGCACAGAGCCAGAACACTGGGTATAACCTCCCAAAAAATAAAACTTCAGCAACACATAGGGTCCTTTGAGAAGTGAGCACTGAGCACTTGCTGGTTGTGTTCTCCAAACAAAATCCTTTGCTCACAGCCCTGGGTCCATAGGTAAACAGACAGCCTAGCTGCCTGCTATTGGTGCCTCCCAGGTGTTTCTGCAGTGTTGCCTTTGAATCCACCGCACCCCCACCCCCTTCCTTTGAAGTCAGGATCTCCTTATCCTCACACATCCTGTTAGGGGGCCCAGTTACCTGCACAGCAAAGTGACAGCAGTCACCCAGTATCTTCAATGGAACAAATTCTTCTCTGAGGAATCTTTGACTGATTCCTTCATAGGAATTTCTCTCCTGATGCCATCTACAATTGTACAGACTCTGAACATTCTTTCTGTAATTTCTATCTGTTCAGCAGATATTTATAATTGAATGAATCCTGACAGTCGTGGGCTCTTGTGGACCAGCCAAGGGTTCCTGCCTCACCTTTCCATTCTGAAAAGCAAACTTACTTCTGGGTCTAAATGCCAAGCAACTGCCACCATAGTTGTGCTACTTGTTGCCACTGTCCTATTTTTGCCCATGCCCCACCCTGATGGGGCCCCACCTCTGGGAAACCCCAGAGCCTGCAGGAGTTCTTCCTCCATGGCAAGAACAGTTTGTGGAGGGTTTTGCGCAATGCTCACTGCTTTCTGCAAGGTATAGACCCTACTGGGCCCCACAAATGCCTTCTGGTCACAGTGGAAGGTGAGCTCCAGGAAGGCCCATCCCTCTTGGAGGGCCCAAGCTATCTTCAGCCATGGGGACCCCAAAGCTCAAGGCAGCTGAGCACCCCGACTCCAGAGTGAACTGAACTATAGGATGTCTGATGCCTGAAGGGGCTGCCTAGACAGGGAGGTTAACCCCAGGCTGGTACTTTGGTATGTTTTAGTGACAGGGACACTGACCACAGATTATTGAGACAGAGGCTCAGGGGCTGCTGAGAAAAGTCAAGCTGGGAATGAAGAGGCTATTCCTAGGCCATTCCTGTCTGAGACAGGAAGGGGACCAGGCGCTCAGGGCAAAACCCGTTTACAGGACAGAGAAGAAAACCCTGACTGGCCTAGCTCCACTTGGGAAGGGAACTGACAGCTTCCCTGCTGAGGGGTTATCATGGGATTCTGGGGTATGGGCTGATTACTCTACAGACAATTTGTCTCCGGTCTCTCTGCATTTCTCAGCAGTGCTCCCAAGTCCCTGCTGACTACATGGCCTGGGATCTTGATTTGTGACTCAGTTGGCTGGCACAGGCAGGAAGGCAGTTGAGTAGAGTGGTCTTTGGGTATTTTGGGGGGGGGGAGCGGGGGGCACACCCGGCAATGCTCTTCTGGTTCTGCACTCAGAAATCGCTCCTGGCAGGCTGGGGACCAGATGGGATGCTGGGAATCGAACTTAGGTTCATCCTGTGTTGGCCACGTGCAAGGCAAATGCCCTACCACTGTGCTATCTCTCCGGCCCTGAGTAAAGTGTGTTTTACCTGGGAACCAGTCAGACCTCACATAGCACAACTGACAACTTCTGGTAGCAATGGAAAGGGGAAGCTTGAGCCCCAGGAGAGCAGAAGCTATGGAGGGGTGATCTGTGCATTGGGAACCATCCAGCCAGGCGTTGAGCCCAAAAGGCTGCCACGAAGGAGAAGTGGACAGCACTGGGGATACTGCTGGAAGCAGAGAGACAGAAGGAGTGGATAGGTTGCAAAATAGGCCAGAAACGAGCTCAGCTCCCTGACCACGGGCTTGCCAGACTCTTCTTGCTTCTGCCTTGTAGGTCACCTCTGAAGAAGCATCTGGAGTGCCAAGGGATCCTGGTCCTGGCATCCCCCACTGGGAAAATTAATCACCTCCCAGGACGAGAAGTCTCAAGGAAGGGAGGCTCCAGTTTCATGCACTCGGAGTCTCAAGAACAACGCCAAAGACTCATGTTCTTTTCATCCTTTTCACATCCATGGCCGGGTGTGGCCCTGCTCCCTCAGGGTTCTCTAATGGCTCCAGAGGCCAGCTGAAGACAGCTGAGCAGAAGAAGGCAAAGTATCTCCTCACAGCCACTTTTTGTCCCATGCCTAACTGACTGCAGGGACCACTCTTCCCCGGCACGCTACAGCGCAGAGGCAGCCCAGCCCGGGCCTTTGCTGCTCATCCCTAGAAGGAGGAGTGGGACCTCCATGGTTGTCGGAAGTGGAGGATGAGTCATTCGGTCCTGGCAGGTCTCCCACAGAGTCTGGCTTGGAAGCTACTGTCAGTCAGCTTCCAAGTCAGCTGAATTGTGTCTCTCCCAAATGCAGCTGTTACAGTTAGCCCCCAGCACCTCAAAATGAGAGGCTTTGCCAAAGGAGTCGAATTAAAGCCTGAGAAATGGGCACTTGTCCTTGGGAGTGGAATCTGTATTAAACAGGAAAGAATTGAATGCAGACTCAGAGAGGGGAAAGAATGCATGGGGAGCAGTGTGAAAAGATGAAGGCAGGGGCCAGAGAGATAGCATGGAGGTAGGGTGTTTGCCTTGCATGCAGAAGTATGGTGGTTCGAATCTGCATCCCATATGGTCCCCTGAGCCTTCCAGGAGGGATTTCTGAGCATAGAGCCAGGAGCAACCTCTGAGCACTGCCAGGTGTGACTCAAAAACAAAAACAAAAAACAAAACAAAACAAAAAAACCCAAAAAGATTAAGGCAGAGACAGGTTACTCCTTCATCCCAGGGAACACCAAATATGACCAGCTCAGCCTCAAGAAGCTGGGAGTAAAGTCCATGGTCCCTCTCTGCCCCTCATGGGAACCAATGTACCTTGGTTGGTTAACTGACACCTTGGTCTTGGAGTGGAAAAAAAACCTCTGGATGCCACTTGGTCTGTGTACTCAGTTATAGCATTTGAAAATGATGGATATGATTGTTAGCAGAACCAAGTCAGGGTCCTTTGGGCAGAGGATAGTATAGGATGATATCAGACTTGGGCCAAGCCTCTTAGTTCTTTGGGCCCTGAGGTGGTTGTGTGTTAGAATTGAAAATGACAGAACATAATAAGAAAAAAAAATCTAAGGCTGGAGAGGTAGCACAGCAGTAGAGCGTTTGTCTTGCACGAACAATGGTTCAAATCCCGGCATCCCATATGGTCTCCCGTGCCTGCCAGGAGCAATTTCTGAGTGCAGAGCCAGGAGTAAACCCACAGCGCCGCCAGATGCGAGTCAAAAACAAAAACAAAAACAAAAAAAAGGAAAAAACATCTAGTCCCATCAAAAAATGGGGAGAAGAAATGAACAGACACTGTCTCAAAGAAGAAATACAAATGGCCAAAAGACACATGAAAAAATGCTCCACATCATTAATCATTAGGAAGATGCAAATCAAAACAACAATGAGGTACCATCTCATGCCACAGAGACTGGTACACATCAAAAAGAACAAGAACAATCAGTGCTGGTGGGGATGTGGAGAGAAAGAATCTCTCATTCACTGCTGGTGGGAATGCCATCTTGTCCAGCTTTTATGGAAAACAATATGGAAATTCCTCAAAAAACTGGACATTTGGGGCTGGAGAGATAGAACAGGGGAAAAATGTTTGTCTTGTATGCAGTGGATTCAGGACAAATGGTGGTTCAAATCCTATGCCTGTCAGGAGCGATTTCTGAGCACAGAGCCAGGAGGAACCCCAAGCACCGCTGGGTGTGACCCAAAAACCAAAAAAACAAACAAACCCCCCCCCAAAAAAAAACCTGGACATTGAACTCCCATATGATACAACCCTACCACTCCTAGGAATACAAAAAAACAACACAAAAATGCCTTTTGCACACCTATATTCATTGCAACACTATTTGCAATAACCAGAATCTGGAAACAACCCAGATGCCTGACAACAGATGAGTGACTAAAGAAACTGGTACATATAAACAATGGAATACTATGCAGCTGTCAGGAAAAACGAAGTCATAAAATTTTCCTAAACCTGGATGGACATGGAACCTATTATGCTGAGTGAAATAAGTCAGAGAGAGGGAGATAGACACCGAATAACCTCACTCCCTTCCATGCTTGAAGGACAGTGGTTGGAATCCCAGCATCCCATATGGTCCCCTGTGCCTGCCAGGGGCGATTTCTGAGCGGAGAGCCAGGAGTAACCCCATTATTGTAAAAATACCCAAAGACAATAGAGCTGGAAGAATGGACCATGATATGAAACTTACCATAAAGAGTGGTGAGTGCAGTTAGAGAAATAACTACAGTAACAACTATCATGACAATATTAATAAGTAAGAGAAGTAAAAAGCTTGTCTTGAATATAGGTAAGTGTGGTGAGGAGGGAGATAGGGGCATTGGTGGTGGAAATTTTGCACTAGTGATGGGGGGGTTTTCATTTTTATAATTGAAACCCAACTACATACATGTTTGTAATCAAGATGCTTAAATAAAGATATTATCATTATTATTTTGCTTTGGTTTTGGGGTCATACACAGCAGCACTCAGGGGTTACTTCTGGCTCTATGCTCAGAAATTGCTCCTGGCAGGCTCGAGGGACCATATGGGATGCCAGGATTCGAACTACCGTCCTTCTGCATGCAAGGCAAACGCCCTACTTCCATGCTATCTCTCCAGCCCCAAATACAGATATTATTAAAAAAAAAATGAACTGGAGATGGACAGGTGTTAGATAACACCTTATTTTACCTAAAACAAAAATCATCCCTGGTTCCTTTGGATGTTTGTTTACAACTTGGATTTACCCCAAAACAAAGATAGTTTTACTTGCAAACCTGGGTGGGACTGGCTCAGGATAGACTGAGCTATCTGTCCTTACTGCTTTACCCAGGGGTGGTCTCCATACTCAACAAAAACAGTAGTTCTGTCTCTCCATATTAAGTAGAAGACTGCCAGGCTACATGAGTTTCAACCTCAGCCTGGTTCAGATTATTTCATGCGTGACCCTGATTCAGGCTCATTCACCTGGGGATGGAGATACAGCACATGGGGTGATTTACAGACAGGGTCTGAGGTTCAATGGTGTGATCCATGCTTTGTGTGTGTGAAGCCTGTTTGATCTCGGGTCCTGCTTAGTAAATAATCTTAGGTCAGAGAGATAGTGGAGTGGGTAAGGCCTTACCTTGCTACCAACTGACTGCAATGTAGTAGCTCTTATGACCCGCAGTGATACCTGAGCACTGAGCTAGAAGTGATCCCTGGACACAGCCAATTGTGGCCAAAACTCCCAAACAAAACAAAGAAACAGGAAAAAAAAACCTTAAGTTTTTTTCTTTTTTTTGGGGGGGGAGGGCGTTGGGTCACACCTGGCAGTGCTCAAGGGTTCCTCATGGCTCTAGGCTCAGAAATTGCCCCTAGCCCCAGGGGACCATATGGGATGTTGGGATTTGAACCACCATCCTTCTGCATGAAAGGCAAACGCCTTACCTCCATGCTATTTCTCTAGCCCCTTAAGTTATTGTCTTTTCCTTCTTTTCTTTTATCCCAGTGCTAATCCTAGCTCTGTGTTTAGGGATAGCTCTTGGCAGTGCTAGAGAGTCCTATCTCCCAGTCTTGCCCATTGAACGGTCTCTGACCTGGACTGGGTTATTTTTTGTTGTATTGGGGCCACATCCAGCAGCACTCAGGGGTAACTCCTGGCTCTGTGTTTAGAAATCGCTCTTGGTAGGCTCTGGGGACTATATGGGATGCTGAAGGTTGAACATCCCATATGGTCCCCTGATGTGTTATGACTATGGCCCCGTGTGTTATTTCCTAAAAAGCTGCATAAGGACTCTTTGCTGTCCTCTTTCATATTTTCTAAATAAAACTGTTTTGCTTTACTTTTTTTGTTTGTTTGATTTGCTTTGGGACCACATCCAGCAGTGATTCAGGACTTATACCAGGCTCTGAGCTCAGAAATCACTTCTAGTGGGGCTCCAGGATACTATGGGGTTCTGGGGATTTGCACACTAGGCAAATGTCCTTGTACAGTCACTTGTTTTACTTCTAAAAGAAGAAACAGAGCTGCTGTATCTACATGGGGCTCTATACTAAACTCAGCACAAGCTTAGGGGTTTAGAGCCAAGATCTATAGAGTTGACTTCCTCATTCCAGTAATATTAAATATTATATTATGTTATTTTATGTCATGTCATGTCATATCATATCATATCATATTATATTATATTATTATATCATATTATATTATGTTATGTTATATCATATCATATACCACATCACATTATATCATATCATAACATATTTTATATATTTATTTATTTTGGTTGTGGGGTCAAACCTGGACATGCTCCAGGGTGAGCAACATTGTATTTAAAGATACCCCAAGGGCTGAGTTAAGATACTTGCCTTGCATGCAGTTCAATCCCTGCACTGGAAAGAACCAGGAGTGACCTCCAAACACATAGCCAGGAGGGTCTGGAGCAATAGTACAAAGTTTGTCTTGCACATAGCCACCCAGCTTCAGGTTCAGTTCTCAGCATCTCATATAGTTCCTTGAGCACCATCAGCAGTTATCCCTGAATGCAAAGTCACAAGTAAGCCCTAATCATCACTGGGTGTGGCCCCAAGACAAACAAACAAACAAACAAACAGCCAGGAGGCATCTCTGGCACCATCAGGTATAGCCTAAGCCCCCAAATAAACAAATGTACCCAAACAAAAATCCAATCATCCCTTGATTCTTGTGTTGAAATGCTAAAGGAAGGAAATTAGGTATCATTAAAAACATCTTGGAGGTCTCCCGAGTCTGCCAGGAGTGATTTCTGAGCGTAGAGCCAGGAGTAACCCATGAGCGCTGCCAAGTATGACCCCAAAACCAAAATAAATAATAAAAATAGTTGGAGGGGCCAGAGTGGTGGAGCAAGCTGTAAGGCATCTGCCTTGCACGCACTAGCACAGGACAGACTGTGGTTCAACCCCCTGGCGTCCCATATGGTCCCCCAGCCAGGAGCGATTTCTAAGCGCATAGCCAGGAGTAATCCCTGAGTGTCACCATGTGTGGCCCAAAAAAACAAAACAAAACAAAACCCTCCAGAAACCCAGCTTGGAGCCTGAGAGAGCACAGTGGCAGGGCATTTGCCTTGCATGCAGCTGATCTAGAATGGATAGTGGTTTGAATCCCAGCATCCCATATGGTCGCCCGTGCCTGCCAGGAGTGATTTCTGAACACATAGCCAGGAGTATCCCCAGAGCGCCACCAGGTGTGACCCAATACCAAAAATAAAAAAATAAAAACCAACCAACCAGCTATTGGGAGCTGAAGTGGATAGAGTGCTTGCCTTGCATGCCAATAACCCAGGTTTAATTCCTGAAATCCCATATGATCTCCCAAAGTTATCAGGAGTGATTCCTAAATGCAGCCAGGCATAACCCTTGAGCATTACTAGGTGTCTCACACACACACATACACACACACACAGATACACACACACACACATAAAACCCAATCCCAGGAGTAACCCCTGAGCATTACTGGGTGTCACACACACACAGACACACAAACAAAACCCAACCCCAGGAGTAACCCCTGAGCATTACTGGGTGTCACACACACACACACACACACACACACACACACACACAAAACCCAACCCCAGGAGTAACCCCTGAGTATTACTGGGTGTCTCACACACACACACACACACACACACACACACACACACACACACACACACACACACACACACCCCACCCCCAAATAAACCATCTACAGGGCTAGAGCTATTATATAGCAAGTAGGGCATTTTCTTGCACAGGGCCAACCCAGGCTCAAACTCTGGCATCCCATATGGCCTCTGAACACCACCAGGAGTAATTCCTAAGCACTGCTGGATGTGTAAAAAGTTTCTTTTATTTTGGTAAGAATATAGTAGCTAGGACCAGAGAGAATAGCAGGTAGGGTGCTTGTCCTGCATGTAGCTACCCAGGTTCCAGCTGACCTGGAACCTCATCTAGCCAGGAATAGGCCCTCAGCACTGCCTAGAATGACCCAAGACCACATACCTCCAAAAGAAAAGGAGTTTCTTTTGCTGGAGGCAGAGTAGCTGGAATTTTGTTTGCTTTTTCTTTTTCTTTGTTTGTTTGGGGACCACATCAGCTCCACCCCTGTCCCATTCTTAGCTCAGTCCCTCACCTCAGCAAGCAGGTGTCCCTGAAAGATTTATGCTCTGAGGTTCAACAGCTCTGGCTTGAATATGTTGTAGATGGAAGTTCAGGAAAGCCAGTCCTGGACACAGAGCCTGAGATCTGGTCTCCACTCTCTCTGGTAAGTAAAGGTCCCTCAACCTTGATTTCTTCATCCCTGAACAGAAAACAATAATGGAACTCTCAAAGGGTTGTCATCAGAATTCAATGAAATCATGCCCAGCATCCATATTTTAGCTACTATATAAGATAAGCAATACAAAAAAAAAACCCTCAACACTCACCCCTTCTGGGTGCAATACAAAGTATTTCTTTACTTACAGAAAAAACAGTGTTTATCATTATGTTTCCATTTTTTCCTTTAGTTTAAAACAAATAAAAAATTTAAAAGAATAAATGTTAATTTAATTATTTGTTTTACATTGCAAGTGTGTGTGTGTGGGGGGGGGTGTTGGGCCGCACCCAGTGGTGCTCTGGGCTTACTCCTGGCTCTGTGCTCACTCTTTTTTGTTTATTGTTGTCTACTTTTTTGTTTGTTTGTGGGCCATACACAGCTATACACGGGGTAATTCCTGATTCCACTCTCAGGAATCACTCCTGGAAGGCTCAGGGGACCATATGGGAAATCAGGTTGGTTGCAGGTAGGGCAAATGCCCTACTCACTGTGCTATCTCTCTGGCCCCTCTAATCACTCTTGGCAATCTTCAGGGGGTCATATGGGATTCTGGGGATTGAAACTGGATCAGCCACATACTAGGCAAATGCTTCACCTCTGCCCTATCAATCTGGTCCAAGGAAAGTTCATTTTTCAGATATTATTCAAATTAAGTTAAACATGTTATCTGTGATTCAGAGTTTGTGTTTACCAAACAAAAACATTTCATCTTGCCATTCACACTTTCACTGTTTAAATTTTCAGCTCCCAAATTGCATACCTGATTGCCTCTAACAGAAGGGCCATGATCCAAGCTTCATTCTTTTGATTTTATACGCTGCATATAATGTGAGATTTCTTTAAAAAAAATGTGTTGACATCTGAAGATCTAAATTGTTCCAGGAAAAAGCTTGCCAGTGGGGTGGCCCTTTAGAACTTTCCATTTGTTTGTTGTTTGTTTTTGGGCTGCACCTGGTAATGCTCAGGGATTATTACTGGCTCTGACTTCAGAAATTACTTCTGGTAGTGCTCGGGGGACCATACAGGATGCCAGGATTGGACCTGGGTCAGCCACATGCAAGACAAGAGCACTCCTCCATTGTACTATTAGTTCAGTCCCTAGAACTTTTCATGTTAAAGTCAGTAAAGCACTGAGTGAAGCAGGACAAGTGGTCAGCTGACCAAACAGTTGCCATCCCTGGAAAATGAAGTATGGAAATGCACGTGGAGTCAAGTCTCTGAATCAAGGGCCCGTGATGAAACTTGGAGTTCTCAGAATTAATTTAGGGGCAGAAGGCAAGGCTTATGAAAGGGCAGGTACTGTAATGTGAGATGAACAGCTGTTATTAAAGAGTGAACATGACCACAGCCATTGTGTAGAACAAAGGGATTTCTTTTCCGAGGGAAGGATTTTTTTTTTTTTATCAGTGGCCTTATTTAGAATTGATGGGCACAATGGTAATGACAAGCAGAGCAGTTCAGAGTCCGTGTTATTACCATGTTTTAAATTATTCACAGGGAAAGCAGGTCCTTACTGGTGGCGCCTGGGCTAGCCAGCCCTTCTTTGACCAATATCTGGTCAGTGCTCTTCATAGCCAGCCCTAACATTTGCACATCTGTGAGTCTAAGCATCTAATGGTAACTGGGTAGGATACCTAGATATAAGGTATTAGAGGGCTATTGGTTGTACAATTATTTTTTGTTTGTTTGTTTGTCTTGTTTTGGGGCCACACCTGGTGACACTCAAGGTTTACTACTGGCTATGTGCTCAGAAATTGCTCCTGGCTTGGGGGACCATAAGGGACTCCGGGGATTGAACCAAGGTCTGTCCTGGGTCAGCTGCATGAAGGCAAACACCCTACTGCTGTGCTATCACTCTGGCCCCTGCTTGTATGATTATTCTATCAACTATAAAGCAAAGATTTCATAGGCCAAAGGCAGTCATGAATCCAACTACAATTTGATCTCTGGTAACCATGTGCCCCTGAGCATCACTGAGAGTGACCCTGTGGCCCTTGAGCATCATCAGAGTGACCCTGGTGGTCCCCAGCACTGTAGAACCTGAAGCACACCTCATTCTCATGCCCTAGTACCAAACAGAGCAGTGGCACAGTGGTAGAACATCTGCCTTGCTCATGCTAACCTAGGATGGACCAAGGCTCGATCACCTGGCCTCCCATTTGGTACTCCAAGTCAGGAGCTATTTCTGAGCACATAGCCAGGAGTAACCCCTGAGGGTCACTGGGTGTGGCCCAAATAACCAAAAATAAAATAAAATAAAATCGCCAGGAATGGTACCTGAACCCCTGAACATTGTGCACTCCCCAACACACACAAAATTAAAATGTTAGGCCCTGATATTCAGAAGATATCCAACTGTCAATGACTCTTTCAGCTTCTCTCTCTACCAGAAAGATCTTGTCTGAGGTCTCTGCTGATTGAAATTGTCCCCCGCCCCCTTAACTGAATTGCTCCCCATCCCTTTGCTTTCTGGCCTCTCTGGGATCTCTGGGTATATCTAGTCAGTCCCAGCTGTGTCTCACTGTGAGGTGACAGATTAGCATCCGCATGTGTGTCTCCCCTTCCCTGCAAGAACTTAAACTGAACCCTCAAATCTTTGATAAGTTCCTCATTTCAGATGTTTGGGTTTCTGTTGAGGATATGCACATGTTCACAGAAAGTAGAAAGTTGGGGGGCTGGCGAGGTGGTGCTAGCCAAGGAAAGATCGAGACAGAGGTTCTATCCCCTGGCATCCCATATGGTCCCCCCAAGCCAAGGGCAATTTCTGGGAGCTTAGCCAGGAGTAACTCCTGAGCATCAAACGGCGTGGCCCGAAAAACCAAAAAAAAAAAAAAAAAAAAAAAAAAAAGGAAGTAGGAAGTTGGGCATGTCTCCTAGTTTGTGGGGCACAGTTTCCATCCATGAGCAAATTACTCTATTGCTTTAAAACATTTAGAATGGGCCAGAGTGGTAGTACAGTGGTAGGGAGGTTGCCTTGCACGTGGCTGACCCAGGACAGACACTGGTTTGATCCCCGGCATCTCATAAGGTCCCCAAGCCAGGAGCAATTTCTGAGTGTAGAGCCAGCAGTAACCCTGAGTGCCACAGAGTGTGACCCAAAACAAAAACAAACAAACAAACAAAAAAATTAGAATGCTGCCCGAGGGCAGAAACGTAATCTTTATCTCCAAAGTGATATCACCAAGCAACTCCATGCTACTATGGCACCATGTTGCAGACCTGTGCTTGCTCCAGTGAAATTTGTGGAAAGTGTAAAGAGGTGAACATTTACTTTGTTTCACCCTCTCCCAAGGCTCACAAGTCAACACTGTGGCTGAATTTTATCCCATGCCTTGTTATGAAAGCTCTCCAGGGCTTCCATGAGTACATTTGCACATCTGTGAGTCTAAGCATCTAATGGTAACTAGGTAGGATACCTAGATATAAGGTATCAGAAGGCTATTAGTTGTACGATTATTTTTTGTTCAGTGGCCTTATTTAGAATTCCATATGAATTTGCCATTGCTTTAAATTTAATATTTAATTGGGGGGGCACACCCAGCAGTGCTCAGGGATTACTTCTGGCTCTGCTCAGAAGTTGTTCCTGGCTGACACAGGGGACACAGGGATCATTTGATCCTTCCTCCCATATTTTCTGCCTAGGAGATTACTGCAAGACAGAGATTGGAAACTTTATATTCATTTTAGACATAGAATATTTCTCTTTTATGGGGGAGTGGGGGAGATGTATACCTAGAGGTGTTTAAAACTACTGCTATTTTCTACTCAGGGATACTCCACTTGGGATCACAGAAGCTGGGTTAGCTACATGTAAGGCAAGCACCCTATCTGCTCTAATCCCCAGCACAATGTTTTTCTTCATAACTCAAAAATAATGTAAATGTCCATACACCCAGACATTCTCTTGTAGCTCCTTTTATCTCTCCCTCCTTCGGTCTATCTATCCATCCATCTATCCTTCCTTCAATCCTTCCATTATTCTGTATGTCCATTTGTTCATCCATCCATTCATTCATTCATTCTTCAGACCATTCCACATGCAGGAAATCATGAGGCACTTCAGACATCAGGTCCTTGTATGAGGAAAATGGAGAGCCTGTCTAGAGTACAGGCGGGGGTCGGGTGGGAAGGAGGGAGATTTGGGACATTGGTGATGGGACTGTTGCACTGGTGATGGGTGGTGTTCTTTACATGACTGAAACCCAAACACAATCATGTATGTAATCAAGGTGTTTAAATAAAAAAAATGTGTTTATAAAAAAAAAAGAAATTCTTCAAAAAAAAAAAAAGACATCAGGTCCTGTTTTAGACATCTGGACCCTGTAAATTTAGATCTTGACTTCCTGGCCAGATTTGATCATTGTAAATGACAGAGAATTTTCAGCTGATTTGTTTCTCTTGTGAGACCGTTTTGTGGAAAAGTGTTCGGGTTGTATTAGAGGTATCTCCTCCTATTGAAGGCATGTGCCAGCAATCTCCCTAGCAGGCTCAAGACACTGGACATAGCTGGTCCCCAACCTGCTGGGTCAGATTCCACTGAGGGCTGCCACTAACAGTGGAGATAAGGCTTGAGAGTATGTGCCGGTTGCAGAGGGAACCATATAGCCGGTCGACAGAGCAAAGTCTGATCTCTAAATTCAAGACAAAGAGACGCTCATACTCCAGTCTTTGATGTCTAACTCTGCAGCCAGGGAAGTTTCTCATTTTTTCTTCCAGTATGACAGCTATCAGCCCCCTACAGCTCTTGAGCATTTGAAATGTGGCTAGAGTGGCTGAGAAACTGAATTTGCCATTGCATTAAATTTAATATTTAAATTTGGGGGGGGGCTATCCCCAGCGGTGCTCAGGGATTACTCCTGGCTCTCTGCTCAGTAGTTTCTGGCTGACACAGGGGACCATATGGGATGCCGGGATTTGAACCACCGTTGGTCCTGGGTTGGCCACTTGCAAGGCAAATCCCCTACTGCTGTGCTTTCTCTCCAGCCCCCCTAATATTTAATTTTTAACTTTTTTGTTTGTGAGTCATGCCTGGCAATATTTAAGGGTTCCTCCTGGCTCTACACTCAGGAATTACTCCTGATGGTGCTCAGAAGACTACGTGAGGTGTTGGGGATAGAACCCTGGTCAATCGCATAAAAAGCAAGTGCCCTATTTACTGTACTATCACTCCAGCCCCAATTGCATTTCCTTTTTGTTAGTGCCAAGTTCAATACCTTGGTCTGATTGGTGATCACTGCTAGTGGAACAGTATCCCAAGGTTATCTATAACTTACAGGATATATACAAACAGCAGCCAGCATATCCAAAAGTACTTGTGTCTTAAAGACCGTCTGCAGCAGGATGCTGACTTAGGCCATGCAATTCCTTGGCAAATCTGCCAGCTCAGCACCTTGGGAGCAAGTGGGAGCAGCTCCCTAAACTACAGGCCATGTACCTGGGGCTCTTACCTCGCTTTGGAAGAAAGGACCCCTGTATCTGTGCAGTGAGGTATCCTAAAATTGCCAGAGTCTGAGAGCCTCCCTATGACATAACTTTAAAACCACTATTTCATTCTGCTGGACAAAGGTAATTCTTCCTGCTCGTAAAACCAACCCCCTTATTATACAAAACAGGCTCTCATCTTCCCATTAGCCTTAGTGGAGCAGACAGTGGCCTGTGGGAAGGATCCATAAAGATGCTGAGCTGCAGATTTGAAGCACTGGGAGGTGAAGGGGTCACTGTCACACCTCTGTGAAGTCACACGTGGATTATTTCCAGGGACATCACCAAAGCTGCTCACAGAGTGGCCTTGGGACCTGCTGGCTGCAGGGGTGATGGCTCCACAAACTTAACTGCACATGTGCAGCCTGCTGGGAGGGGGGACCCTGCACTTTGCCCAGAGCCACAGTTTGTGCTGAGCGCCCACAGGTCTGGCTTCTAGCTCTGACTGCCATTTTCTGGATGTCTCACTACTATCCAGCTATTTCCCTTATTTTGTGGACTTTTTTGGGGGGTGGGGGTGGAAGAGTTTGCCATGCAGTGCTTGGGGGCGTCAAGGCAACTTCTGGCAGTATTTGACCTAGTGCAGTTTGGGTCCAGCCATGATAGGCCTCCCAGGGCCATCTCAGTGGTGCTGGGGAGACCATTTGATGCTTAGAACTGAAGCTAGCATATGTCTGCTCCAATGTCTACAGCCACCTCCCCAGCCTTCTTTCCTCTTCTGAACCTCACTATTGAGGTGACAGGTCTGTTTAGTAGAAAATAAGCGGGCAAGTGCAGAGCTGAACAGGAACTCCTGATCAGGTCAGGAGTTTTTTGTTTCATTTTGTTTTGGTTTTGGGGCCACATCTGGTGGTACTCAGAGGTTACTCCTGGTTTTGCACTGAGAAATCGCTCCTGGTAGGGGCTGGAGTGGTGGCGCTAGAGATTAGGCATCTGCCTTGCAAGCCCTAGCTTAGGACCAACCACGGTTTGATCCCTCGGCATCCCATATGGTCCCCCAAGCCAGGAGCAATTTCTGAGCACATAGCCAGGAGTTACCCCTGAGCATCACAGAGTGTGCCCCCCCCCCCCAATTGCTCCTGGTAGGCTCTGGGAACCATATGGGATGGCAAAGATTGAACCCGGGTTCCTCCTGGGCTGGCTTCTTGTGAGGCAAACATCCTACCACTAACCCTACCACTGTGCTATATCACTCCAGCCCCAGACCCGATCAGCTTGGTGCAGGTAGCTAATCTGAGTGAGAGACTGCCCTCCTTTGAGAGAACTGAGGTGTGGTGGTGGGCAAGTGTGGGATCAGGTTCCATTCTCTCCTCTCCAGCTTCTCTGCAGGCCAGTATGTGTATGTGACCTGGGCTAAACCACAGCTTTGCCCGTGTCTGGTTAGGTGGGAGGCAATAATGCTCAGAGACAGATTGTCTTGGCCAGTGATTCATTCAGCCTAGGGACACTGCAGGAATTGTAATTTAGAGTCACAAAGCCAAAAGCCTTCAGGACATTGTCTTTTTTTATTGTTGTTGTTTGTTTGTCTTGGGGCCACACCTGACTGTATTTAGGGGTTACATTTGGTTCTGCACTCAGGGATCACACCTATCAGGCTTGGGGGTCCATATAGGATGCCAGAAATCTAACTCAGATTGGCTGCATGCAAGACAAGCACCTTATTTATTGTGTTATCGCTCCAGTCCCAGCATACATTCTCTTAAGGAACCTGTACAGAAGCTACACTTCCCACACCAATGTTTCTTTACCAAGACACTCTAACACTGCCCTGTAGTGAGCAGATGGCTGAATCCTAGGAAAAGTGGAATGAAAGAAATAAAGTTCACAACCAGTGCCTATGTACCTTTCTGTTTTTGTTTTGTTTTGTTTTGTTTTGTTTTTGGGGTCACACCTGGTAGTATTCAGGGGTTACTCCTGGCTCTGCACTCAGAAATCGCCTCTGGGAGGCACGGGGGACTATATGGGATGCCGGGACTCGAACCAGTGTCCGTCCTGGATTAGCTGCATGCAAGGCAAATACCTTACTGCTGTGCTATCTCTCCGGCTCCATCCTATGTACCTTTCTATGGGTGGATTTCCATACACTACTGGCTAAGCCCAGTGGGAATGGACACCGGTGCAAAGTCACAGTTTTTGGAAGTAGCAGCAAGATAAGCACCTTTGGGGCTAGAGAGATAGCATGGAAGTAAGGCGTTTGCCTTTCATGCAGAAGGTCATTGGTTTGAACCCCAGCATCCCATATGGTCCCCTGAGCCTGCCAGGAGCAATTTCTGAGCGTGGAGCCAGGAATAATCCCTCAGCGCTGCCGGGTGTTCCCAAAAACTAAAAAAAGATAAGCACCTTTGTCAAGATACAAAAACTGCCCCAGCCTGGGAGAGATTATTTATTCAATTCCCATCTGACAAGGGGTCATTATCTAAGATATGCAAGGCACTAGTAAGGCACTAGTAGGAAAAAATATCTAACCGCATTGAAAAATGGGGAGAAACGGGCCCGGAGAGATAGCACAGTGGCGTTTGCCTTGCAAGCAGCCGATCCAAGACCAAAGGTGGTTGGTTCGAATCCCGCTGTCCCATATGGTCCCCAGTGCCTGCCAGGAGCTATTTTTGAGCAGACAGCCAGGAGTAACCCCTGAGCACCGCCGAGTGTGACCCAAAAACCAAAAAAACAAAAACAAAAAATGGGGAGAAACGATGAACAGTAATTTCCTCAAAGAATAAATTACAAATGGTCAAAAGGCACATGAAAAATGCTTCCCATCATTAATCATCAAGGAGATGCAAATCAAAACAACAATGATATATCTTCTCATACCACATATATCTTCTCATATCACAAAGAACAAGGATAACCAGTGCTGGTGCTGATGCAGGGAGAAAGGGGTGCTCATTCACTGCTGGTGAATGGGGACTGATCCAGCCTTTTGGGAAAACAATATGGATATTCCTCAAAAGACTGAAAATTGAGCTTTTATTTGGCCCAGCAAATATATGCAGAGTATATATGCACACAATGCAGAAAATATATCTGCACTTCTATGTTCATTGCAGCACTACTCACAAGAATCTGGAAACCAGATTCCAGAATCTGGAAGCCAGAATCTGGAAACAACCAAGTGCCAGAGAACAGGTGAGTGGATAAAAAAATGGTGGCACATCTGCACAATGAAATACTATGTGGCCATTAGGAAAAATGAAGTCATGAGATTTGCTTATACATGAATAGACCTGGAGAGTAACAACCTGAATGAAATGAGTCAGAGAGAGAGGGACAGTCATAGAATGATGACTCTCATTTGCAGGATATTAAAAAAATAGCAGTATGAAAATCATATCCAAAGGCAATAGAAATGAGGACCAGGAGGGCTTGTCCATTGGAGGCAATTAAAGAGCGATGGAGTGCAGTTAGGGCAGAGAAGGGACCACTATGACAATGATAGTTGGAAATGATTACTCTGGACAAAAACTGGATGCTGAAAGGAGATAAAGTGATATGCAAATCAGTGACTGGTGGGGGAGAGTATCTGCTGTATATGCAGGCTGGGGAGGGTAGGGAGGGAAGCTGGAGCCTCCGGTGAAGGGATGAGCACTGGACATTGTATGACTGAATCTTAGTCATTGGCAACTTTGTAAATATATATTTCAAGGTGATTCAATAAAAAAAAAAAAAATATATATATATATACATACATAGACAGACAAGTGCTTTCAGGGGTCTGGTCACCAAGTGCTGCCTGCAAAGAGAACTAGTGTCTCAGCACGAGAGCCAGTGCTTTTATTTACTTTATTATTTATTTATTATTTTGCGAGTTTGTGCTACACTCAATGGTGTTTTGGCGACCATGTTGTATCAGTAATCTAATGCAAGCTGTTGGCTACATGCGAGACAAGTGCTTTTGCCCTGTACTCTCTACCTCCCTAATCTGCCAACACTTTTTTTTTGGGGGTGGTGGTGCCATATCTGGTAGTGCACAGGAATTACTCCTTGTGGGCTTGGAGGACCATATAAGATGCTTGGGATCGAATTCAGGTTGGTAATGTGCAGCCTGCTATATTACCCACTTTACTATTGCTTCAGCATGCCCTCCACCACTGTCAACTTTTTTAGGGGGCCACAGCCAGTGGTGCTCAGGGGTTACTCCTGCCTCGGGAATCACTCCTGGCGGGTACCGGGGAACATCTGGAATGCTGAGGATCAAACCCTTGTCTACATTTGCCTTGCACCTGGCTGACCCGGGATCAAACCTGGGTTTGATCCTTATATCCAATATGGTCTCCTGAGCCTGTCAGGTGCAATTCCTGAGCTCAGAGCCAGAAGTAACCCCTGAGCACCACTGAGTATGGCTCAAAAACAACCATGACAACCAAACAAATAAAAACAACCAAAAAGTTAGTTGATTTAATTATTCAGAGAAGTTTTAGGGAGACAGAAAAACCATGCAGGAATAGCTAGAGAGGTAATTCTGGGGGTAGGACACATATTTTGCACAGTCAGCCAGAGTTTGATCCCTGGCATCCCATATGGTCCCCAGAGCACCAACAGGAGTGATTCCTGAGTGTAAAACCTGGAGTAACCCCTGAGCACCTTCAGGTGTGTCCTCAAAACAAAACCAAATAAACAAATCAACCTCCTATTCCTACACTTGAAAAAGAACTTACCGAGGAAATGTGCATTTCCACCCACGTACTGTTTTCTCACTAAAGCCCTGCATTGCTGTGGTACCTGGGTGGCGGCTATACCAATAATCTTAACCAAACTGTCACATACTCTCCTTAGCTCAAGCCCACACTTGATATTAGGGCGCACTTTGTATATTGTTCTCCCTGCTTTAGGGTTGCCCTTCAAGAAATTACAGCCAACACCTCTGGAACGACCCTGAGGCAGACATCCAGATTCTAGGTACTTTCCACAGATCTGAATTTCATTCTGTGTATTGTAGTTTAACAATAACTTGGAAAAAAAAAAAGAAATATGTTTGACAAGTCTGCCCTGGAACGGAAGGTCTTAGTTGACTATTACGCTCCACTGAGTGCGTTTTATTTTATTTTAATTTTTAATTTTTTGCCACACCCAGTGGTGCTCAGGCATTACTCCTGGCTCTGCACTCAGAAATCACCCCTGGCAGGCTTGTGGGGGGCATATGGGATACTGGGGATCGAATTCGGGTTTGTCCTAGGTCAGCAATGAGTAAGGCAAATGCCCTACCACTGTGCTGTCACTCCAGCCCTCAAGTGCTTTTTATTTTTATTTTTATTTTTTATTTTATTTTATTTTTTTGTTTTTGTGTCACACCCAGCAGTGCTCAGGGGTTACTCCTGGCTCTACACTCAGAAATCGCTCCTGGCAGGCTCAGGGGACCATATGGGATGTCAGGATTTGAACCACCATCCTTCTGCATGCAAGGCAAACATCCTACCTCCATGCTATCTCTCTGGCCCCTCAAGTGCATTTTAGATCTTGCCAATGTGTGGCTCCAAGCCTGACTATCTGAGCTGAACTCTGTGTAGATTGAGTTCTGCCACGAGAGCTGTATTTATTCTGCAGTTGGGACCTGTGTTCCCAGCCGGGCTCTTACGTTTAGGTTTATGGTCTGACAGCAGCAAAATGAACAGACACACACAGACTCTCAGGGTCAGAGTCACAGTACAATGAGTCTGATATTTGCCTTGCACACAGCTGACCCAGCAAACAGCTGCACCACATAGGGTTTGCCTGAGCCTACCAGGAGTAATTCCTGGTAGGAATTACTAAACCCTGAGTATTTCTGGGTGTGACCCTCAAAACAAAACAAATCAAAAAATGATGAAAGGGCTTGCGGGCCCCATCCTAATCCAAGACACAGAACCTTCCCTTGTAGGGGTGGGAAACCTGAGGGTATACCAGCTGCTGGGGAAGAAGCCATAAAGCCTGCATGCCTGTAGTCCAGCTTCTTAAATGGAGTCCCGAACCGATGTGGGTAATATATATGATTGGGGAAAGAGGGATGCAAAAAACTTTTCAAAATGTGTCCTAAAAGGTGCTGAAGAGATAGTTCATCCTGGGCTTCATCTCCTCTACCTGATATTGTTCCCTGAGCCTGATAGAAGCCATCAATGAACACAGATCCAGGACTAAGACAGGGCCTGGTTTGATTCCTGGCATCCCATAAAGTCCCTGAGCCTGCCAGGTTCAATTTCTGAGCGTAAAGCCAGGAGTAACCCCTGAGCGCCACCGGGTGTGACCCAAACCCCCACAAAAGCTTATTGTTTAAAAGAAATATTTTTTTTGATCACACCTGGAAGTGCTCAGGGTTTACTCCTGGCTCTATGCTCAGAAATCGCTCCTGGCAGGGTTGGGGGGGACCATATGGGATGCTGGAATTCCAACCGCCGTCCTTCTGCATGCAAAGCAAATGCCTTACCTCATGTTATCTCTTCGGCCCCATAAAATAAATATTCTTGTAATTAATTATCAGTCCACGTTTCATTTGTATACCTATTTTATATACCTAGGTAATATACCCCGGGTGGGGGGGGGTCATGTAAACACTTCTTGGATAAAAGTGATCACCAGTGGAAAATGTTTAAGCTCTACGTAGGAGGTCCAGGATGATGTGCAGAAACTATTAGCAATGGCTATGAACAACTTCCATGCCTGCAGGTTTCATTCTTGGGACAGATAACACCACTGTTTGATCTGTTGCCTGGCACATAGTTGACCCTGGTTCAGTTCCCAGCACTACATATAGGCCTTTGAGCACCTCCAGGACTGACCCTTGAGTGCAGTCAGTAACTCCTGAGCACAGCTTGGTGTGGCCAATCCTCCCCCTACAAAGGAAATAACTTTGCCCAGGACCACCATTGATAACAGCCATCGAACTGTGATTTCTGGGCCCCAGAGCACACACGTAATGGGAACTATCTATCTCTAACTTTAAAACAACACTAGCACTGTTGTATCTGGCTCTTCTTTCTGAGGTCTCCTTTTGTCTGGGAAGGGGCACTGCCCTGCTGGGATGGGTCTAAGGGTTTGCATAATGAGTCATCCGGTCTGGTAGAAAACCCCAGCAAGCCCAGAAGGCACCCCTCTCACGCTCCCTGGCGCTTTCCCATCACAGAATGCTGTCAGTTTGATCCTCCTCTTTCCTGCCTCTGCAGTGAAGCAAGAATTGGATAGAAGACAACAAGGAAGGCAAAGTTGGGGCTTCCCGCGAAGCAGGAAGCAAGTCCAGACCTTCTGATGGAGATGCACAAACACATTTCTTTGCATCCATGCTTGATGGACAAAGCATGTGGCTGATGCTCAACAGGCTGGAAAGGTGGATCAAGGGCAGGGAAAGTTGGCCTCTGGCTCCCCACACCCTAGGTTCTAGAAATTTCTGGTGATGCGTTCTATCAGCAGACATGAGACATCATGTGTCTCCCACGACACCCAATCCTGTGTGAGCATTCATACCTATTGCTGTCATCCTTCACACAGACTACTACACACATGCCTAAGCTGGCTGTGGAATGCTAAAGGGGTGCCCCTGGCCGGACTTCTTTTCCTTCTTAGCAGGACGTGTATAGAAGGGTGCGTCTCCAATTTCAAATAATAATAAATACCATTTACTGACTTCTCTGAGTGTGGCTCAATAAGTGGTACTTATTGTAGTTACCACTCTGGCATGATGGGATTTCACAGAATCTTAATTTTTCTCCCCATATTTCTGTTTCCCAAATTTTATATGGCAAATAACAAATGTATGCCTTTAATGGGAAGAAACATCATTATTTTGAGGGTGTGCATTTATCAGTTCAGAACCAAGATCTCTCTGAGGTTTACCTTTTTTTTTTATCATGCCATGCAAGACCCAGCTGAGCTTGTAGTTTAAGGGTCATTTTTGTTTTATTTTATTTTTGGGGGATCTTTTTGGGACCACACGCGGCAGTGTTCAGGGGTTACTCCTGACTGCACTCAGAAATCGCTCCTGGCAGGCTCGGAAATTAAAGGGTCATTTTTGTATCTCTTTTCAACATCCTTTCACAAATGGAAACTTAGCATTTGCTTGAATGCTGTAGTTCCTGGGGGAACCAGAGAGAGTATCGCAAGTAATGTCCTTGCACACGGCTGACTGGGGTTTGATTCCCGGCATCTTATATGGTCCCCCAAGAACCATAAGGAGCAATTTCTGAGCACAGAACCAGGAATAAGCCCTGAGTGTCACCAGGTGTGATCCATGAACAAGGGAAAAAAAAAAAAAGCATTTCAGAGTTCCTGTTGAATCCCATGACCCACAGCAAGGTGTGTCTGTACACCTGTCCCCTTACCCTCCCCTCATCTTAGTACTGTACATTGTGATAGTCCAGAAAGTTCTAGAAGAGCTCATGACAGTGCAGAAGACCTGAGTGAAATGATTACTTGACTGGAGTGTGGAACTCTTCAAGATCCCCTAGGTGCCCATACTTGACAAATGTTTATTTAATTCAGTGGTGTTTAGATAAGAATAGACAGACAATCCAGAGGGCGTTGGGGGCAGTAAGAGCCCTTCTTACACTGGGCCAAACAGGGTGGGTTCAGCCCAGGTGATGCCTCATGGTCTCTGCTATGCAGGTCTGATACTCCTGCTAGTTAGAGCCAGAGGGACCTGGGCACCCTAGGAGGGAGCAGGCTTGTGGGGAGCTACTGACCAGAGGTGGCAGCTGCAGCCTGCCCCTTGCTCTCAGAGGGCTCAGTGCTTTCAGAGAAGCCTTTCTGTGCAAAACAAAAACAAAAATAATAACAAAAAAAAATAGATGGAATTTTGGGGGGGGGGTTGGGTCACACCCAGCAGTGCTCAGAGGTTACTCCTAGCTCTACACTCAGAAGATAGGCCCGGGGAACCATTTGGGATGCTGGGATTCATTCGAACCACCGACCTTCTGCATGCAAGGCAAATGCCTTACTTCCATGTTATCTCTCCAGCCCAGATGAAAATTGTTATCAAAATGTTATTTTAAGGAATTTATTAGAGTTATCTTTTTATCATTATATTCTGTTCTATTCTATTCTATTCTATTATTACCCAGGAGGCTTTTTATGAAGCGGGCTGTGGCTAACTCCCAGGCAGCCAAGGGACAGCATGTTTACTCGGACACTTCTGGAGCTGCTTTTATCCAGTCATTCTTCATAATACCTACTTCATCATTTACCTACTAGAGGGATGGCCAAGCTGGCTTTAGCTTTTCTAGTTGTCTTAGAAGGACTTAAAGGGAGCCAACTTTCGACTATAGTTGGAAATTAGACAAAATTATACTGGAACCACTGGAAACACAATATGTCTCAAATTTTTACCAGAAGGGGGCTGGAGGGTAAGGTGTTTGCCTTTCATGCAGAAGGTCATAGGTTTGAATCCCGGAGTCCCATATGGTCGCCCAAGCTTGCCAGGAGCAATTTCTGAGCATAGAGCCAGGAGTAACCCCTGAGTGATGCCGGGTGTGACCCAAAAACCAAAAAAAATAATTTTTTTTTCTTACCAGGAGAAAATCAGTTATTGAAACAAAAGTTTGAATATCATGGATCTGATGAAATTTCACATGATGGTTTCCTTGCAACACTTCAGTTCCCTCTGCTCCAAATTCTACATACATATATACATACATACATACATGCATTCATACATACATATAAGCAAAAGAAGAAAGGTTTTCAGAGAAAAATCCATTTTCCTTTCAAATAGCAACTAGTCCAGTGGTGGGCAACCTTATTTTTCAACTGAGCCAAATCTCACCAAAACCACGATTGAAATTTATTTTGAGAGCCACACAGGGTGCGCACTGACAGAGACTAGAAGCAGAGTCCTGACTCCTGGAGCGGCCGCCTGGCACACAGAAGAGCCAAATTAAAAGTGTAAAGAGCCACATGTGGCTCGCAAGCCGCGGCTTGCCGACCACTGAACTAGCCAATGAAACACCTCCGAAGCTGAGTGCAGAGAAATGAATTTTGTTAAACAATCTTTGCAGCGATAAATTATGGAGACAATAGCAACAAAAAATAAAATATTCTATAACCCCCTTGATTGGTGTAAAAAAAAAAGAATTTCTTGTTAACATTAAAAAACAAACCTGTATCAACAAATGGGGATATCTGCTGAGCAATACCCGTGAGATTGAAGGTTCTCTCCTAATGATTTTCCTCCAACGTTTTTTTTTGCAGGGCTCGGGGGCACACCTGGTGGTGAACAGGGTCCATTCTTGGTTTTGTTCTCAGTAGTGACTCCTGGTGGTCCAGGGACCATATTTGGGAATTTGACCCTGGGTAGATGCATGCAAGGCAAGGGCTGACCTTGTAGTATTTTGTAGCCTTGGGAGGAAGCTTTGGAATTTGATTAAGAATGAATATGCATGTTACAGATTTTGGACTTTTTCTTTCTTTTTTTTTTTGGGGGGGGGTCACACCCAGCAGTGCTCAGGTGTTACTCCTGGCTCTATGCTCAGAAATAGCTCCTGGCAGGCTCGGGGGACCATATGGGATGCCGGGATTCGAGCCAATGACCTTCTGCATGAAAGGCAAACACTTTACATCCATGCTATCTCTCTGGCCCCCATTTTGGACTTTTTCAAATAGAATATTTATTGTTTTTTTTAATTACAGAGCTCAATAATTATCTGGATGTCTTGGCTTTGCCACACTTGCCAACAAGTTCCCAGGGCCATCCCGTCCTCCCCAAAAGAGGCTCCTCTGCCCAATCCTCCTTGTCCTCTTTCCACTAGTGATACTGGAGCTTATTTCTGAGACATACTCCAGTAGGAAATGCTGTGAGTTTCTTTCAGTCTCTAGATCTGTACCCCAGTGCCTGCCCTCATTTAGTGGCTTTAGGGGAGTGGAGCCCCCATCTCCTATGACTGAGTTTTCCATCTTCTCTCTCTCTCTCTCTCTCTCTCTCTCTCTCTCTCTCTCTCTCTCTCTCTGCCTCTCTCTCTCCCCCCCCCCTCTCTCTCCCCCTCTCTCCCTCTCTTCATCTCTTTGGTTTTGGGTTACAAGGGTGACTCTTGCCTCTAAACCTCTAAGCTCAGGGGTCATTCCTGAGGTTCTTGGGGACCATATGGGATGCCAAATTGGCTGAGTGCAAGGTAAAAGAGTTGGCCATTTTTTTGTAGTTAGGGAAACTTGGCAACTGGAAGCATCAGAGCTTGGTGCTGAAGGCTGGGAGCATTGTGAGTCCAGAAAACACCACATTTCTGTCTGAATTTTAGGGCATAAAAAAAAAACGAAGGTGACATTCCCCGATTGGGGAGAGACTGGCCTGGGTGACCACCCCCTCCAGTATATGTTCTGGCCCTTTGAGCATTCATGTCTGAGAGAGCAGCAGGCAGGACCACACTGGGGTAACACAAGGATCTGGGAGAGAGAGCAGAGGGACCCAAAAGTGGGTAAGAGAACCAGAGAGCTGAGGTGGAAGTCATTTGGTTCCAGAATGGGGGCACATGGGCAGTGGATAGCTGGATGGTGGCATACGGGGAGTAAGCAGGCAAACAGAGCTGTGTCTTAATGTTAACTGAGCTTTTGCTATAGGCTAGACACAGTGCTCTGGCTTCTGTTTACAAAGTCATCTTGTCCTTGCAACAATTTCCTTTACTCCTAAGGAAACTGAGGCATGTAGGAGTTGGGACTTGCCTGAGATTAACCATAAGTGAGTACAGTATTAGAATTCAGATCCAGGCTTGTCTAACTTCAACAGTCTTGTTAGAGAAAAGAGAGTGATGTTTCTCGAGCTTTCCCGAAGGCTCCCATCCAAGGAGCCGGACTGCACGAGGCCAAGGGCCACTGGGTCAAAAAGTGTTCGGTGGAACAGCCATCAGAACTTCCCCTGGGCACTCTGTGACTGGGGTCTCTGGAGGAAGCATGAACTTTCCCAAAAAGTCTTGCAAGCTATCAGGACTTCCTAGGAGAGGAAAATAGCTTATCAATTCATGTTTCCAAGGGTAGAGACTACAGGATAGAGAGGTGACAGAAAGGATCAGAGCACATGCTTTGTGTGCTGGAGCCCTGAGCTTGATCCCAGGCACTCCAGGGTTTTCTGCATGTGGCCCTGGGAATGACCCCTTGGCTGGTCTGAGCTCTTTACTCACCAACTATTGCCAACAGGAAGTGCTACTGGAGGACATCACCCTTTCTTAGACCCTCGCAGACACAAAGCGTCACTAGCCTTCAAGGTCTTTGAAACAAACCTTGGATCACAACCAAGAAATCCTTGTGGATAACCTCAGACAGAAAGAACACAAATTACTGGGGCTGGAGTGATAGCATAGCAGTAAGGTGTTTGCGTTGCATTCATGGGATGACTGGGAAAAACACGGGTTCAATTACCGGCATCTTCTATGCTCCCTCAAGCCTGCCAGGGGCGATTTCTTTTTGTGTGTGTGTGTGTGTGTGTGTGTGTGTGTGTGTGTGGTTTTTGGGTCACACCCGGCAGTGCTCAGGGGTTATTCCTGGCTCCAGGCTCAGAAATTGCTCCTGGCAGGCACGGGGGGGGGGGGGGGGGGACCATATGGGGTGCTGGGATTCGAACCGATGACCTCCTGCATGAAAGGCAAATGCCTTACCTCCATGCTATCTCTCTGGCCCCTCCAGGGGCGATTTCTGAGTGCAGAGCCAGGAATAACCTCTGAGTGCCACTGGGTGTGTCTCCAAAACCCAAAGCTCAGTGGTCCTTCTCTGCACACGGGGACAGCACATGCCAGTTATAGCACTGCCCGAAGAACTCACTTAGAGGAGGTGGCATGGGCCAGAAAACGTCACTTGCTTGGTGCCTGGGACACAGCATTGGTTGGCTGGGGTCTGGGCTGAGGGCCATGGGAGTCTACTGACTGCGGTTTGGGAAAAGGAACATTCTGACGTGAGAAATGGGTTTGCAGGCTTCGCTCAGCTCACCTGAAGACAGGCCAGTACCCAGAGGCGAAACCCATGAGTCAGCCTCACTAACTCCCCATAACGCCTGTGAGTTGGCAACAGGAACTTCACACGGGCTGCCATGGATTGAGCTGCCCCTGTTCCCCGTGCCCTGCGGCCCGCAGGAGCCAGCAGCCCCCCTCGGCAGAGCAAGGCCTGAGACCGGCGCTGCGGTCTTGTTCAGACTCAGCTAGTAACTGCTTTGGGGCCTTCGGCAAGTTACTTAACTTCTCAAGGTCTCTCTCTCCTTATCTGTAAAATGGGGATAATAATACTTACCTACCTTATGGGGCTTGTTGCAAGAATTAATTAAAGTTTATGAAGTGCTTTGAGATTCTTGGATAAAAGGCCCAGCAAAAGTACAAAGTATGATTATCGTCATCCAGAAGACTATAAAAGGTAATTTTGCAGGAAAAGGCAAAAATGTAATTTCCACACAAGCAGAAACAAAGGGAGATATAATCATAGAAAGTTACTTTTTTTTATACTTTTGAGAAGATTTTTTTCCTTTGGTTTTTCAGTCACACCTGGTGATACTCAGGGATTAACTCCAGGCTTTGCACTGAGGAGTTACTCCTGGAGGTGCTTGGGGGACTGCTGGGGTGGTGAGGATTGAACCTGGATTGGTCATGTGTGAAGCAAGTGTCCTACCCACTGTAACATCACTCCGGCCCCTCTAAAATAAAGTTTATGTAATTTTTTAAACGGTGCCATCCTTCTCCCTACCAATAATCAATGCAGCATGCTAATTACACATCTGTCCTAGGGCAACAAGAAATAAAATTGTCCCTAATAACTGGTCTGGGCCCTGGCTTAGGGGCACTGCCCAAGTTACCTCCTGGAGCTCCATGACTTCAGGAGTGAATGCTATCACCTCAGTTAGCACCAAGGCAAGGGGAGGGTTCAGAATGAAGTCACAGCTTCCACTCCCAGCCACAACCACTCTGAGAGGAGCTGGGACACTTCTAATTCCTTATGCCAGTGGTCTTTCAGTTTATTTGAGGTATGACCACCAGGGGAAACTGAGGCATAGCCTGGGGGAGGTGATCTAAAGGGAAAAAGAGCCTGCATTCTTACTCATCATGTTTAAACAGCTGCCCCTGAAAAACCTTGCACCCTGAGTCTCCAGACTTCTTCCACAGGGAAAAGGAAGATGGGCTCACCTGCAGCTGAACAGGGCTGGCAGGTACAATCTTTTTCTGAATGAGATGAGTAGATGAGGGAGCCGTTCTAGAGTTTGCCTTGCATGTGGTCAAGATCACCAGCATCCCAGTGGGTATCTGAACACTGTTAGAAGTAATCCCTGGGCCCGGAGAGATAGCACAGCGGCGTTTGCCTTGCAAGCAGCCGATCCAGGACCAAAGGTGGTTGGTTCGAAACCCGGTGTCCCATATGGTCCCCCGTGCCTGCCAGGAGCTATTTCTGAGCAGACAGCCAGGAGTAACCCCTAAGCACCGACAGGTGTGGCCCAAAACCAAAAAAAAAAAAAGAAAAAAAAAAAAAGAAGTAATCCCTGAGAACAGAGCCAGGAGTAAGTTTTAAGCTTAGCAGGCATGACCCAAAACCAAAAACAAAAGAAAACAAGGGGCCGGAGAGATAGCAGGGAGGTAGAGCATTTGCTTTGCATGCAGAAGGAACAGTGATTCGAATCCCGGCATCCCATATGGTCCCCATGGGCCTGCCAGGGGCGATTTCTGAGTGTAGAGCTAGGCATAATTCCTGAGCACTGCCAAGTGTGACCCAAAAATGAAAGAAAGAAAGAAAGAAAGAAAGAAAGAAAGAAAGAAAAGAAAGGAAGGAAGGAAGGAAGGAAGGAAGGAAGGAAGAAGGGAAGGAAGGAAGGAAGGAAGGAAGAAGGAAGGAAGGAAGGAAGGAAGGAAGGAGGAAGGAAGGAAGGAAGGAAGGAAGGAAGGAAGGAAGAGAAAGAAAGAAGAAAGAAAGAGGAGAAAGAAAGAAAGAAAGAAGGAAGGAAGGAAGGAAGGAAGGAAGGAAGGAAGGAAGGAAGGAAGGAAGGAAGAGAAAGAAAGAAAGAAAGAAAGAAAGGAAGGAAGGAAGGAAGGAAGGAAGGTAGAGAAAGAAAGAAAGAAAGAAAGAGAAAGAAAGAAAGAAAGAAAGAAAGGAAGAGAAAGAAAGAGAAAGAAAGAAAGAGAGAGAGAAAGAAAGAAAGAAAGAAAGAAAGAAAGAAAGAAAGAAAGAAAGAGTGAAAAGAGGAAGTACATGAGAAGTAGATAGATGGTGCCTTCTGACAAAAACCTGTTAGTAGGAAACCATTTAACCTTCACTTTTATTTTTCCATTAGCCTTTCTATGTGTATTATTGTCAAGCAAGGGCTATTCTGGTTCAAGGTTCAAACCCACTTGTTCTCAATCACTGCATGGAAAACACTTGATATGGGAAAAACAGAAGAGATCTTTCTTGCAATTGTCTGCAACCTGGTAGGAATGTGAAGATATCACATTAAATGAAGTAGCTGGGAGAAGAAAGACAAACACAGTATAGTTTCACTCATCTGTGGTATGTAGAATAACTGCATGAGAAAAATGTAATGTGTCTCTCCATTTAGAAGGAGATGCCTAGATCATCCTGTAAAGTTTAGGGGGCTGGAGAAGAACAGAGAAGAAAAGAAATCAAAGAGGAAAGGAAGACGATAAGAAAGGGAGCAATGGGGAAACGGGTCGGGGCTTTGATTATAACTGGTGATGTGAAAGAGTGGTATGACTATAAATCCAAAGCACAGATTCAACAACCCTGAAAACGTGAGATCTAAGCTGCATCCATAAAACTTTGTAGTGTGTCTGTCAAGGTGGCAGGCAGGGTGTGGATGGGTTGTGGGTGGTGGTGTGTGGGAGATGAAGGAATATGGGAACACTGGGGGAAAGAATAGACATTGGTGGTGGGATTGATGATGAATTATATAATATGTCTAAAACTCAACTATAAAGAATGTAGTAAATCATGGTTCTTTAATTACATAAAATTAATTTATTTATTTACTTTTGGTTTTTGGGCCACACCCAGCAGTACTCAGAGGTTACTCCTGACTATGTACTCAGAAATTGCCCCAGGTTTGGGACGCCATACGAGATGCTGGGAATCAAACCTGAGTCTATCCTGAGCACAAGGTAAACACCCTACTGCTGTGCTATCACTCCAGCCCCAATTAAATAAAAATTTATTAAAAACAAAGGACTTGTCCACAGGAAGTTGATTTAACCTGAGAGAATCTACAAACTCCAACACTGGGCTTCTTCTGGGCTTGTATGTCTTTGCAATCAATCTTGTCTCCCTCAAGGGAATCCATGAAGTATCAGAATCTCAGTTTTGTTTCCAAGATCTTTTCTGCTAAGTTGTCTTTTTACAGACAAGAAAGTTAAATCTGTGCCATGAAGAATTACACAGACAAGATCTTGTACTCTGGCCAGGCAGAATTGGAGCCTGCAGCTCAGTGTTTAAGAATCCTTGAAGATCAAAAGAGCTGGAGAGGCCCCTGTTATCCACAGTGAGAACAGGAAATTTGGGCAGATGACCAAAATCCAGAGGATGGATGGATGGACACTGGAACCCAGGCCAGCTGGGGTTGAGAACCCTCTGACTCTGAGCCACCTTGTCTTCAGAGATAGACCCCAAAAAGTGGGCTACATCCTAAATGTACTCACACAAACAGGTTGTGTGGATGGGTGCCCATCAGGTACATGTGCTGCTAGTGAGATACTCTTCATCAGTCCTTACCAGCCCCATCTACAGAGCAATGGGCTCCCAGAGTCCCTGGGTCTCAGTAAAGCTAGGAGGTGTGCCTCGGGCCATGCAGGAATCCCCCAATTCGCAGCTATGGTCTTTAAATCCTGGTCTAGTCTTTAAAGTCAGGCCTCCTGGTCTCTAAAGCAGAGCTTGAGGCTGGACTTCTATTTACAGGAAGGGACCTTGGATATGCACGAACTGCTCCAGCCTGGGATGTTGCTCTGTGCACAACACTGTCAGACCTTGGGATGCCTCTTAGCTGCATTTTGAGCTCCTTTTTGCATCCTTGACATAAGGCCTAGATGAGGTCCTTGGGGAGGAAAGCTGCAGAGATGTGCCCCAGCCTGCAACCTTGGAAGACTTGTAATCTTGGAGCATCCTGGACCTGATAGCTCCTCTGTGCCCAGTGGAAGTGTTCTGGAGTGGACCTGTGGTCTCTTGGACCACCACTCCTGGGCACAGAACACAGACAAGGTTCTCTGGGCGTCTGCCTTGACTGATCAGAAAGGGCCATAGTAGGGATCTGAGTGACAGCACAGCAGTAAGGTGTTTGCCTCGAACGAAGCTGACCCAGGACAGACTTGGGTTAGATCTCTGGCATCCCTTATGGTCCCCCGAGCCAGGAGCGATTTCTGAGCACATAGCCAGGAGTAACCCCTGAGCATCACCAGGTGTGCTTCCTCCCCCTCAAAAAAGAGAAAGAAAGGGCCACAGGTGCTGACTTTAGAACCAAGAGAACAGAAGAGAACACCAAGGCATTGAGAGGAGGATGGAGTTCAAGGCAAGCTGCCCAAGATGCATAGCGTTAGCTTGTCAATTATTCTATACTGAAGTCCATCAAGATCCAAAGATTCAGAAGGAGCTTGGGGCATCACCATAACTGCCTAGAGTTGGTTGCTCTTGTTGTGGTTTGGGGATAACATGCTGCTATGCTCAGGGTCTACTCCTGGCTCTGTGTTCTGAAGTCCCCCCTCCCAATTCCCAGGGAATCATGCTATGTTGCAGATAAAACCTGGATTCCCCATGCACAGCCTGTGCTCAAGCACTTTGAGTGATCCTGCTGGCTCTACCCAAAGGATCTTGGCTGAGGACCTGTGTCAGGAAGGAAACCGAGAGGAAGTCTACATGGTGGACACATGGGACTTAAAAAGTCTCTGCTAGTGTTCCTCTGTCTAAGGTTTTGTACACAGTGGTGTTCTGATGCCAAAAATGGGCTTTGCCTCTTCCTGGCAATGGACCTCCTCTTGCTGACATTCCACTCCCAGTTCTGATCTCTGTAGTCCAGGATGTCATATATAACTGATTTTGCCTGGCCACTTTTGAAATTCTCTATATGCACATCACTAAAAATGTTTCTCTTCCTGATATTGACTTGATTGTTTTATCAGCTAAGAACTGAGAGGAGTGAGGGAAATGGCTTCCTTCTAGGCAAGAGAAAGAAGTATGTAAAATACCTAATTTAAATATTATATATATGTGTTATTTATGTAAACATTGTGTAATGCACATATATGCACATTCAGTATGTAAAGACTAAAAAATCTTTGCTTATTTTTCACAAGGAAGCAATTTAAGAGTAGGTCAAAATATTCATTAAAAAGGGTTGACTGAGGGGCTGGAGCGATAGTAAGTGGTAGTTTGCCTAGTACATGGCTGACCCAGGATGGACCTGGGTTCAATCTCCAGCCTCCCATATGGTCCCCCCAAGCCAGGAGCAATTTCTGAGCACATAGCCAGGGAGTAACCCCTGAGCTTCACCGGGTGAGTCCCAAAACCCAAAAAGAATAAAAATTAAAAAAAAAAAAAAAAAAGAAAAAGGATTGACTGAGGGAATGGAGCATTAGTACAGTGGGGGAGGGCGTTTGCCTTGCATATGACAAAGCTTATTCGATCCCCACTATTCTATGTGATCCCCTGAGCTCACCAGGATTTATTTCTGATTGCAGAGCCAAGAGTGAGTCCTGAGCACTGCCAGGTGGCCCCAAAACAAACACAAAAAAGGGTTTTCCTTGCATATGCTGAATCTGGATTTGATCCCTGTCATCCCATATGGTTCTCCAAGTCCACCAGGAGTGATTCCTGAGTATAGATCCAGGAGTCAGGGACCAGAGCAGTGGCGTAAGGGGTAAGGTGTCTGCTTTGCCCTTGTTAGCCTAGGATGGACTGCAGTTTGATCCCCTGGTGTCCTACATGGTCCCCAAAGCCAGGAGCAATTTCTGAGGGCATAGCCAGGAGTAACCTCTGAACCTCACCAGGTGTGGCCCAAAAACAAACAAACAGATCCAGGAGTCAGCCCTAAGCATTGCCAGATGTGGCCCCCAAACCAAAAAATAGTTTCTAAGTTTGTTCTTTCAAGCCTATGCTCCCCCTTGAACATGTATTCTTATCCTTCTCTTCCCTCATGTCTTCCTAGTAAATTTTGATTAAAAAAAAAATGGGTAAGGCATTTGTATTGTATGCAACTGACCCAGGTTCAATCTCCAGCATTGCAAATGGTTCTCTGTGCATTATCCGGAGTGATTCCTGAGCTAAGAGTAACATTTGAGCATTACTGTGTGCCCCCCCCCCATGATCTTGCTTCACACAAACACACAAAAAAGGTTGCCAACGGTGCTTATGGAGAAAAAAATAACTCTTATTCCAAGTGATAGCACAGCAGAAAGGCATTTGCCTTGCATGCTGCTAACTTGGGACAGACCTGGGTTCAATTTCTAGCATCCAATATGGTCCCCCAAGCCTGCCAGGAGTGATTTCTGAGTGCAGAGCCAGGAGTAGCCCCTTAGCATTTCTGGGTGTGGCCCAAAAGTAAAAAAAACTAACTTTCATACACTAATAAAAATTGATGGGTCGAATGTAAATTAGTACAGCCTGTTTGAAAAGAAATATGGCAATTTTTCAAACATTAGCAAAAAGAATTACCCAGGATCCATCAACTCTACTTCTAGGTATCTATTGAAAGAACAAAGAACCACTCATCTGAAAAGATAAACACACAGCTCTGTTCACCACAGGTCTATGGTCAGGATTGGGAAGGATATGAGTGCTGATGAATAGATAAGGACCTTGTGGTATATGAATCATAGAGTGACTTAGCTAGCAGAAAAAGTGAAGTTTTGTCTTTTGCCACATAGATTGAACTGAAAGGGGTTATGCTATAACTCATGAGAAGAGTTGAAATAACTCATGAAGAGAAAGACAAATATTAAATGATCTCATTCATAGGTGGAATATAAAGAAACAAAAGACTATATTCGGGGCCCGGAGAGATAGCACAGTGGCGTTTGCCTTGCAAGCAGCCGATTCAGGACCGAAAGTGGTTGGTTCGAATCCTGGTGTCCCATATGGTCCCCCGTGCCTGTCAGGAGCTATTTCTGAGCAGACAGCCAGGAGTAACCCCTGAGCACCACTGGGTGTTGCCCAAAAACCAAAAACCAAAAACCAAAAACAAAAAAAACAAAAGACTATATTCAAGGACAACAAACCCTTTGACCACAGAACTGAGTTTTTTTTTTTGTTTGTTTGTTTTTTGGTGTTTTTTTTTTGGGGGGGGGTCACACCCGGCATCGCTCAGGAGTTACTCCTGACTCTGCACTCAGAAATCGGCCCTGGCAGGCTCGGGGGACCATATGAAATGCCAGGATTGGAATCACCGTCTGTCTGCATGCAAGGCAAACTCCCTATTGCTGTGCTATCTCTCCAGTCCCAGAACTGAGGTTTTAAGGTGAGGAGGAGGAGATTAAATGGGTATAAGTTCAACGGAAGTGTGGAGGGGAGAGTGACACTTTTGGATTGGACTCCCCAAATCTCAATACCCTAATAGTCTTGCCAATTTTTTTTTTAATTTGGGGCTGGAGCAATAGTAATGTGAATAAAGCACTTCCCTCCATACAACTGACTCAAATTTGATCCTTGCACCACATATGTCCCCCTCTCCCAGGAATGATCCCTGAACACAGAAATAAGCCAAAAAACAAACAAAAAAACAACTCACTACCCAAGAACAAAAAAATTGGGCTAGAACGATAACAAGAAGGTAGGGTGTTTTCCTTGCACATGTTGAACCCGGGGTAGACCTAGATTCAATTCCCAGCATCCCATATGGTCCCATGAGCCTGCCAAGTGCGATTTCTGAGTGTAGAGTCAGGAATAACTCCTATGTGCTGTCCCAGGTGTGCCCCCAAAGCCAAAAAAGAGCACAAAAATATTTTTTAAAGCTAAAATTACAGGGACCAGAGAGATAGCATGGAGGTAAGGCATTTGCCTTCCATGCAGAAGGATGGTGGTTCGAATCCCGGCATCCCATATGGTCCTCTGAGCCTGCCAGGAGCGATTTCTGACTGTAGAGCCAGAAGTAACCCCTGAGCGCTGCCGGGTGTGACCCCCCCTCCCACAAAAAAAGAAAAGCTAAAATTACAGATTCGAGAAATATAAAACAATGAAAATAGATAAATGAAAGGCTGCAGGGGGATAGGAGAGAGTTAGTTGAGATCATGGGTGTCCTAGGTATGGATATAGAGTTCCATTGAACTTGACATGTTTGTCTGTGCTGATTTGGGAACGGAGTCTATTTCTACATAATGGAAAAACAACAAAGGTAAGGAAAAAGAACTAGTTAACCCTTACAAAGAAAAGCACACAGAATTAGCACAACAAGGTCATATGGTAATGTGGTGGAGTAAGTACCCAAAAAAGAAGGCTTCTCATGCACTGAGGTCTGATCCTGTAGCCAAGGTTCAGACATCCTTCAGCCCCACCAGGGTGTCCCAGTCTGGCTTGGACACTGGGTGACCTTGCTGTTCTGAAAGAGTGCACACGCACATATACACACGCACACCCAAGCATATACTTTGAAAACAGATAAGAAGAGAAAGGAGAATCAGAGTAAACCTAGGAGGGGAAGAAATGCTGGACTCTGAACATGTCTGTGAGCACCCCCTGGGGCCCAAGAAAATTCCATTCAACTCTGTCCCCACCTGCCTTTGCTTGGCCTAGTGATTTAATGTGCCCCTATATAAAGCCGCCAAGAAGCCACACATGCTTTGGCACAGTCCAGCAAGCTATTATCCGGTGGACCTCCTCAGAATAGAGTCAGTACATGAGCTACAGAGATGGTACTGTGGGTAGGGTACTTGTCTTGCATGTGGCTAATCCTGGTTCAATCCATGGCACTATATGATTCCCTGAACACTGCGGGTAGTAACCTCCAAGTACAGCCAGGTCTATTCCCTAAAAACTGCCAGTTGTGGCCCCACAATAAAAAGAAAAGTTGGTTCACTTCACAGGTAAGGCTCTGATCCTGCCTTATTGCCCTGACTGACCCAAGATGACATACAACCTAGTGTACATTGGGAATGTTGACATGTGCCACCTCTCTACATTGATTTCAAGGCCTTGGAAAGTAGATAATTAAGTTTGCTCAGGTGAAAGGAGAGGATTGTGAGGCTACTGACCGGCCCTCTACTTAGCAAACCAAGGCAGTCAAGGTTGGCCTGACAACTTTAAGAATCTTGCTCAAAATCCTGTGCCCCTGAGAACAGCTCCTTGTAGAATGTGCTACCGCCTACCTCTGTGGACTGTGAGAGACAGGAGTGATGGAGCTCTGTTCACAGAAAAAAAGGACTTCCGATGCCTACTCAAGGTCTGACCTGGGAATGGTTTGGGGCTATCTTGACTGAAGAGAGAAGCCACCATTTGTCCAGCCTGTCATTGACTGGGACACCACCTGCTCTACTTCCCAGAATATCCACCATCCAAATGGGGGAAATCAGTCTTCCTACTCAACAGATTGGGGAAATTGAGGCCTCAAGGAATGAATGTGGTGACACAGCTCCAGGCAGCAATCCTAAAAATAAGTCTCCATGACTATACTTCAGACCAACGCTTCTCAACAGAGGCCAGATTCAGAACATTCCAAGGGAGCCACAGTTACAAATTTCATCATGGAGGTTTAGTAGATGAGACTATGGGACAGCCAGTAGAACAGGAGGCCACAGAAAGGAAACATAGCTGGAAGGGGCTCTTTGTGGGAGGTGGTTGGGAAACTCTAGACATAACATTTGCCCCTAAGGCCAGGTTGAAGAGCTTTAGCTCAGGTGAGGAGGAACATTTTGAGTTGGAACTACTGGCGCCATATTGCTTTTAGAGTAGAAGACAGATTTTCATGTTTTTCAGTGAGAGTTACTGGGAACTCTAGTAACTCCCTAGGAACTTCCAGCGATGTTTGGAGACATTTTTGGTGTCACAACCAAAAGGAGATTGGGGATGCCACATGCCTTCTACTGCTTGGAAGAGCCCCACTGATGGTCTGTAAAGAACCCCACTATGATCTGGAGCCTGGAGATGTCCCACTGTATGCTCTGGCCCCAAGAGAGCCTGAATTTTTTGTGTGTCTCCAGGACACTGACATAAGAGGGAGAATTGTAGATGACAGAAGTGCAGGCAAGAGGCAGGGAGTGAGGAAGAGGCAAGTCCAGGGGTGCCTTCCAGGGGATACTTAGACATTTGAGGTTTGGGGAGAGGCTCTGGCCCATTTCCATACCAAAGTAGGGCTTCCAGTCATTCGGATACAGAAGGTACGATCTCAGTCCACCACAGAAAACTCTTTTTGTGGAAACAAGTCAGAACGTAGTGTCTAGGCTCAGAACGTAGTGTCTAGGCCGTATTTCTGTGTCAACGCCGTATTTCTGTGTCAACCCCACCAGAATATTTGTGCTTCTCTTTCTGTTCCCCCTCTCAGGTGAGTGTCTGACCCCCACCTGAACTTCCAGGTTTGTGGTGGTGGAAAGAGGAAGCTGCGTTCGATCCCACGGGTGGGCAGGAGGGAGGGGGAAATGGGGAAATGCTTGAACAACCCGACTGTGGGCATGTATCGAAACAACCACTCCTTTTTTTTTTTTTTAATTTGGCTACACCCTTTGGTGCTCAGGGGTTAAGCTTGGCTCTGTGCTCAGAAATCGCTCCAGGCAGGCTCAGGGCTGTCCTGTGTTGGCCACGTGCAAGGCAAACGCCCTACCACTGTGCTATCTCTCTGCTCATAGTTGCCATTCTTGAAGAAAGGTTATAAATTGTATACCTATTGGATGTTCCTATTACTGAGTTTTGTAGTTTCCAAATTACATTTTTTTTTTTTTTTTGGTTGTTGAGCCATACCCAGTGACACTCAGAGGTTACTCCTGGCTCTGAGTTCAGGAAGTCGCTCCTAGCAGGCTCGGGGGAACATATGGGATGCCAGGAATAGAACCAGGGTCTGTCCTGGGTTAGCTGCATACAAGACAGACACCCTATCACTGTTGCTATCTCTCAGGCCCTAAAATTTTTTTTCTAGAGACTTCTTCTATTATCGTACTTGTTTTCATATATAAATCTCTATCTGCAAAATAATATTTTTGTAAATTATAATATTAAACATTGCATAATTTAACTTTTCCAATTAGTCAAAGACCACCCCCCCTTTTTTTCTTTGATTTTTGGGTCATACTCGCCAGTGCTCAGGGGTCACTCCTGGCTCTATGCTCAGAAATCACTTCTGGCAGGCTCGGGGGACCATATGGGATGCCGGAATTCTAGCCACCATTCTTTTCCATGCAAGGCAAATGTCCCACCCCCATGCTATCTCTCCAGTCCCAAAGGCCACCCTTTTTAAAAACATTACATGTAAATATATATATATATATATATATATATATATATATATATATATATATATATATGCAACATATTTGCCTTTGTTTTATTTTGGGGTCATACCCAGTGGTGCTCAGGGGTGATTCCTGGCTCTGCACTCAGCAATTACTTCTGATGGTGCTCAGGGGACCAGATAGGATGCCCAGGATTGAACTCGGTCAGCTGTGTTCAAGGCTAATGCCTACTTGCTTTACTATGTATAACTCTGAAACCTTATATTTAGATTTTTAAATGTACTAGGATCTGCTTCTGTTTTCTATTTCTAAATCTACTTTTCTCTTCCTCTGCTAATACCATAGAAATTGGAATCAACTGGTTTTCTAGTATGTCCTGATCTGGAAATGCAAATTCCTCTATTCTATTTTTTTAAAATTGCTACTCATTAGAATTTATTTTCTGAATAATCTTCATAATTATTTTTTCAGGGGCCGGGTAGGTGGCGCTGGAGGTAAGGTGTCTGCCTTGCAAGCGCTAGCCAAGGAAGGACCGCGGTTCGATCCCCCGGTGTCCCATATGGTCCCCCCAAGCCAGGGGCGATTTCTGAGCACATAGCCAGGAGTAACCCCTGAGCGTCAAACGGGTGTGGCCCAAAAACCAAAAAAAAAAAAAAATAAATAAATAATTATTTTTTCAATTGTTTGCTTTCTAAAAAGAACTTTTATTTATTTATTTTGTTTGTTTGTTTGTTTTTGTTTTTGGGTCATACCCTGCAGCGATAAGGAGTTACTCCTGGCTCTATGCTCAGAATTTGTTCCTGGCAGGCTCAGGGGACCATATGGGATGTCGGGATTTGAACCACCATCCTTCTGCATGCAAAGCAAATGCCCCACCTCCATGCTATCTCTCCAGTCCATAAAAGGACTTTTAGGTATAATTTTTATGACTGAAACCCAACTACAAACAAGTTTTTAACCATGGTGCTTAAAGATACTAAAAAAAAAAAAAAGTCTATTAAAAGATCAGAATAAGCACAGCTGGAAAGGCACTTGCCTTGCATGCAGCTGACTGAGGCTCAATCCCCAGCATCCCATATGAACTACCAGTACCATTAAGACTGATTCTTGAGAGACTGGAGTGTAGTACAGTGCAAAGGGTGCTTGCTTTGAATGCAGCTAACCTGGCTTCATGTCTAGCATCTTATAAGGTCCCCTGAGCCTGCCAGGAGCAATTTCTGAGCACAGAGCCAGGAGTAACCCCTGAGCCACAAATACCAAAGTGGATGGGTATTATGTGTTTATTTGATTAAAACTAGTTTAAATAGTTAAAAAAAAATCTTGTGGGGGCCAGAGTGACAGTACAGTGGGTAAATCACTTGCCTTGCATGCAGCTAATCTGGGTTCAACCCTGGCATCCCATATAGTCCCCTGAGCTCTCCAGGAGTGATCCTGAGTGCAGAGTCAGGAGTAACCCCTGAGCACTTCTGAATAAGGCTTAAACACAAAAATATAAAATAATAATAATAATAATAATAATAATAATAATAATAATAATAATAAAAAGCTTGTACTTGCTGGCACCACTAAGACTCTGTTTAAAAGTAATTGTGATAGCAATGTCAGCCTTGTTTAGTTATTTAGTTAAGTGAATGTAGTTCTGAAGATATTTGAAAAATAATCCTTATTGGTTCTTGAATCTCTAAATTTCCCATCATCTAGGGTTTAGAGCTTTTGTTTTGTTTTGTTTTTGGATTACACCCGACAGCGCTCAGGAGTTACTCTGCTCTGTGCTCAGAAATTGCTCCTGGCAGGCACGGGATGCCGGGATTCGAACCACCATTGGTCTTGGGTTGGCTGCTTGCAAGGCAAATGTCCTACCGCTGTGCTAACTCTCTGGCCCCCAGGTGTAGAGCTTTTCAAGAAAGGTAGCTTCATTTTTTTCAAATGCCTCCTAGATGTGTGTGTGTGTATGTATGTATATGTGTATCCCCATGCTGTAAGCTTTAATTGGTTTTGATTTCAAAAAGATTTACATGTTTACACTTAAATTTGTAATTAGTTATATTACAAACTTACATTACTCTTTTTGTTTGTTGTTTTGTTGTTTTTTTTTGGGGGGGCACACCGGTATTGCTCAGGGCTTACTCCTATCTCTGAGCAGAGAATACTCTTGGGCAGTGTTCAGGGATTGAATGCAGTTTTGGGGGGCAAAATCCAGGTGGAACGCATGCAAAGCAAGTGCCTTTCCTGCTGTACTATCTCTCTGGCCCCATTCCCATTTGTCTTATTTTAATTTATGTCTATGAGTTTTCAAAGACAACGCTCATGCAGAAAAGTTGTTTGTATGTAATGGACTACTGGATCATTGAAAGAACACATTTGATGGGGCTAGGGTATGTCTCACATGGCAGAGTCTTATATGTGCAAAGTAGCCTGGATTTGTTCCTAGATATCAAATGGTTTTCTGAGCGCCACTGGATATGGCTCCCTCCCCACCCCTAGTCCCCAAACAATAGAAAAAAAAGGACAAAATGCCACATACCCAAAGATCAATGTCTTGTGAAGCAAATAATAAAATCATTTCCCTTTGGGGAGGGAACTTAGCATGTCAAAGAATATGTATAGCAAGATCTTGCCCTGAAACACTCATTCTCAGAAAGGAAGTACAGAATATGAGTGGAAATGTGGGTGATTTTTACAGCATTCTTCATAGTCCTTTGATTTTTCAATATATTTTGTAGTAAACTTTCCATGATGTTCCAATCAAGACAAAATCTACATTTTCCTTCCTTCCTTCCCTCCCTCCTTCCTTCCTTCCTTCCTTCCTTCCTTCCTTCCTTCCTTCCTTCCTTCCTTCCTTCCTTCCTTCCTTCCTTCCCTCCCTCCTTCCTTCCTTCCCTCCCTCCTCCTTCCTTCCCTCCCTCCCTCCTTCCTTCCTTCCCTCCTTCCTTCCCTCCCTCCTTCCTTCCTTCCCTCCCTCCTCTCTTCCCTCCTTCCTTCCCTCCCTCTTTCCTTCCCTCCTTCCTTCCCTCCCTCCTTCCTTCCTTCCCTCCTTCCTTCCCTCCCTCCTTCCTTCCTTCCCTCCCTCCTCTCTTCCCTCCTTCCTTCCCTCCCTCTTTCCTTCCCTCCTTCCTTCCCTCCCTCCTTCCCTCCCTCCCTCCTTCCTTCCTTCCTTCCCTCCCTCCCTCCTTCCTTCCTTCCCTCCCTCCTTCCTTCCTTCCCTCCCTCCTTCCTTCCTTCCCTCCCTCCTTCCTTCCTTCCCTCCTTTTTTCTTCCCTCCCTTCTTCCTTCCCTCCCTCCTTTCTTCCTTCCCTCCCTCCTTCCTTCCATCCCTCCCTCCTTCCTTTCTTCCCTCCCTCCCTCCTTCCTTCCATTCCTCCCTCCTCCCTTCTTCCCTCCCTCCCTTCTTCCATCTCTCCCTCCTTTCTTCCATCCCTTCCTTCTTTCCTTCCCTCCTTCCTTCTACTCTTTCTCCTTCCTGCTTGCCTTCCCTCTTTCCCTCCCTCTCTCTCCTTTCCTCCCTCCTTCCTTCCTTACCTCGCTCTCTATTCCCTCTCTCCTTCCTTCCCTCCCTCTCTCCCTACTTCCCTCCTTCTTTCCTTCCCTCCCTCCTTCCTTCCACCCTCCCTCCCTCCTTCCCTCTTCCTTCCTTCCACCCTCCCTCCCTTTCTTTTTTTTTTTTTTTTTTTGGTTTTTCGGGCCACACACATTTAATGCTCAGGGGTTACTCCTGGCTAAGGCTCAGAAATTGCCCCTGGCTTGGAGGGACCATATGGGACGCCGGGGGATCGAACCACGGTCCTGATCCTTGGCTAGTGCTTGCAAGGCAGACACCTTACCTCTAGCGCCACCTCGCCGGCCCCTCCTCCCTCCCTTTCTACTTCCTTCCTCCTTTTTATTCCTTCCACCTTTTCTTCAACCATTCCTTTTCTTTCTTTCTTTCTTTCTTTCTTTCTTTCTTTCTTTCTTTCTTTCTTTCTTTCTTTCTTTCTTTCTTTCTTTCTTTCTTTCTTTCTTTCTTTCTTTCTTTCTTTCTTTCTTTCTTTCTTTCGTTTTTCTTCCTTCCTTTCTTTCCTTTTCTGTCTTCTTCCAACAAAACCACACAACTTGAATCATCTTGTGCTGCCTTATGAATTGAGGAGGAACATAAAAATGAATGACACCAGGACTAAACAGCCATAAGAACATTTTGAATGAAAATAAAAAATGATCAGACTTAAGCTTTTATTAAAATTTATTTAATAAAAAAAAAGCTGTGAGGGGAAAGAGAGAAGTACATGACCAAGAGAGAATATAGGCTTCTCCAGAATGGAAATAGGCAAGCAAGAAACCATAGAGAAAAACAAGTAAGAGAGAACTCAGGCCTGAAGAGCGAGACAACCACATCTTCACTCCAAACTTCAAGAGCAAGAGTGCTCTAGGTAGTGGCAGTTCAGATTCACTCTCTCCCACCCCCACTCCCATCCCTGTGACACCCAACAGGACACCTACCTAGTATTATCATATCCATTCACTTCAAATCCCTCCTGCTCTCTCCAGCTGCAGCTCCAACCCCAGACAGTGCCACCTGCCAGAACAGTCTCGGCAGCTCAGCGTGAATAGGGAGAGCAAGACTGAAAGAGAGAAGGAGGCAGGAGACAAGCTCAATCTGGCTTTGCCCTTTGCTTGCTGTGTGACTTGGACCAATCGCTTGACCTCCCTGGGCCATAAAACAATTTTGCCCTCGTCAAACGGGAGAAAGCATGCCTGGTCTTCATCATACAGTTGATTGTGTGGTGAAAAAAACCTTTAAGAGACCATATAGGTGGCAATGAAATAAGCCTCTTCATGTGGACAAACCCAAAGGGTTGTTCTTTCCTCAGAGAAAGATCTTTGCTATTATCAGCCTGTTGCAAAAGAATTCTTTTTTAATTGGAAATATCTGAGTAGGCCAAATACTATTACTATTGTCATCGAGAGTGACAACTATATAACAAAGACAGCTCACCAAGATTTTATTACATAACCTGCGCGTCTTTCCTACGCCTCCTATTGCTGGTTTGTGACTCAGGGATCTCGAATCAATCCGGCACTTTGAGGGACTTAGCTCCCTTTTCCACATGTAGCTAAACAAACCACTGAGATCTCGCCCTTACCTTGGGCTCTTCGTGCCCAGATCCAGAGTAAACATGAATGGATTGCTCATACTGAAAATATATGTCTCTCCCCAGACATAGCACCAGCAAAGCAGGGTTTAAAGAGGGCCAAATAGTTGAGGGGAATAAGCCTGTGGAATCGATTCTTTCAGGCAAAATGACTCTACTTTTACTTATTTGTTTATGTTGGTGTGGGGGTCACACGCTGTAGGGTTCAGGCCTTATTTCTGGCTCTGTGCTCAGGGGTCACTCCTGGTGGTGCTATTGGGTAGGCACATGGGATGCTAGGGATAAAATCCAAATTGACTGTGTGCAAGGCAAATGCCCCACCCACTGTACAAAATGCATGTAAAGCAAGAGCCCACACACAAACTAACACTACAACACAGCCCAGCATGGATTTGCCTTGAGTTCAACCCACAGAAAGGTCCTTTTGTGTCACTCCTGCTTAGAGATGCTGTTCCTGGGGCTGGAGAGATAGCATGGAGGTAAGTCATTTACCTTGCATGCAGAAAGACAGTGGTTTGAATCCCGGCATCCCATATGGCCCCTCGAGCCCCCACAGTTCAGGGAAAATTAAACGAGGCCCTTTCATAGCCTGGCTTATGGGTCAATTTTCCCCTGTTACTGGAACCCAGGGCTCTGTCATCCTAGCCTGTAGTTTGGGTATTTGTCTGTTCAGTAGTAAAGCATTTGCTTTGCATGTATGAGGCCCTGGGTTCAACCCCCAGAAACACACATACACAAAGAAATTGGCCAAGAAATAAATAAATAATTGGGCCTCTAGCCCTAGACCTTTCATCATCATATCCTTCTCTGCCTTTAAATTTTTGGGGTGGGGTGCAGTGGGGTGGGGAGATGCCTTCAATAATTTCATCCTTTAGACCTCCCATTGAGTCTCTGGTCTCTGCTGTTGAGTTGCTAATTCTTCAAAAGTGCTTGTTGCTTTTGGAATGTTTTTGCTGCAAACCATATGCGATATGTGACTGGGTGGAATAAATATTCATCCAGGATTTCTGTGTGTGTGTGTGTGTGTGTGTGTGTGTGTGTGTTTGGGTCACACCCGGCAGCGCTCAGGGGTCACTCCTGGCTTCATGCTCAGAAATTGCTCCTGGCAGGCATGGGGGACCATATGGGACCTTGGATTCTGCATGAAAGGCAAACGCATTACCTCCTTGCTATCTCTCCGGCCCCTCATCCATGATTTCAGTTAGAATGATACTTTCCTTCCCCTTTCATGTGCTGCTTCTTCCAGCTTATTTGTATATCAGGGTCTTGGGATCTTTGGCTGTTTAAGTGACCTGTTAAATGGCAGCTGGGGTCAGGACAGTGGTCCTGACCATTACGGCCTTGAGCCCAACCACACCTGTGTTTATCTCTCTATTTGCACGCTGCTGGGGATTCCAAAAGATAGGTGGGCATGGGGATATGATATTTGTTTTTTGTACTAACTTCTGTTTTGGACTTTTGAAGAGACCCAAGTGCCTTAAATATTAAGCCTCTGAGAGCAGATTTTCTTAGACTGCGACCAGTGTATAAAGATGAAATTTCTCCCAACTCCCTCTCTAAATAAGCAAGCTGCTAGACGAGGTCGCACCAATGGGACTTAGGTAGGAATTTCTGAGGGTGAGGAGTTTGAGTAAATTGGTCCCTGCACCATAAGGCAAGGTGCCAACACAAAGAGAACATGCCTGGAGCTAGGACCTATTAGTTCAGTGTAGACATATACCTAGCATGGACTGGACCTGAGCTTTTTGAGTCCTGGCACCACATGGTCCCCAAAACATCACTGCAAACCTGGTTGGCCAAGATTCTCTATTGGGTGGCCCAGACTACCTTGAACACCTCTTGGGACCCCTTTTCTTGACAAGAACAAGCCTGATATCAAGGTGTTAGTAGGGCCTCATCTGCTCAGCTAATAGGGTTTCCCTCATCTAGCCCATGTCAGGAAGAACCTCTACAAGCCAGAGCTGTGTCCTCTGCTCTGATTGGTCTTATTTCCACCAACCAAGCAGTTTTCTGACTCCTGCCCGCTGTATCCCAGAGACAGAGCTCCTGATTCTCTCTGCAGGCTCTTGGGGCCTGAGTCACTCACTTCCTATCTTAGAGCACTGCAGGTTGCCAAGGGCTGTTGGACAGCACCACCCCAACCTAACATTTCTTTGAAAGGTTTGACCCTCAGGAGAAAAAGTAATAAGATTATTATTATTATTTATCATATTTAAAGTGTTCTACCTCTGAGCCTCTGGGCTCTCATAAAGTGAACAATGCCTCCATTTGAGAACTAGGCTGGAGCCAAATGTTCTGAGTCTCCAGTGTGCAACAGACTTTGCAGAGAGGAGTGGAGGGAGAATCTCAATATGCTCTCTGGTTCAAAAGGGGAGACTTTCATTCTTGGCCAGAGAGATAGCACAGTGGTATGGCATATGCCTTGCACGCAGCAGACCCAGAAAGGATAGTGGTTCGAATCCCAGCATCCCATATGGTCCCTCGTGCCTGCTGGGAGCGATTTCTGAGTGTAGAGCCAGGAATAACTCCTGAGTGCCTCCAGGTGTGACCCAAAAATCAAAATAAGGGGGGGACTTTCATTCTGGGAACCTGCTCTGGAACCCACTGTTCTTGGGAGAACCTCTGAGAATAGGTTTTAGTTGTCCCAATCTAGATCAAGTTCACAGCTCTGTTCCTCAAACTTGAAGCAAAGTCCTGCAGCCGGCAGATGCAGTCAAGACAGTCTGGGACACGTTCACAGTGTCCTGGAGGAGGCTGAGCAATCACAAGATGAGCATCGAGGGGTGAGGAGCATGTGGGTCACCTGAGGGAAGTGGTCCATGGTAGGTCCCCAATTCTGCCTGATAGGCAGGTCATGGCAAGATTCCTATGCTCATGAGTTTCTGGCCTTACACCATCAGCTAGACCAGGACATCAAACACATTCAGAGGAGCAGCCAGAGTCCTGGTAGCAACAGCTTCTGAGACTACATCTGTTTTCATTGCCAGGGGAAAAATAGCTGGGAGGGAGGAGAAGGAGAGAAATGAAAAGAGACTTAAATAAATGGAAAGGTGTCTCTGTGTATATAATACATATTATTATTTTTTATTTTTTAGGCCATACTCTGGTGATGCTTAAGTACTACTCTGGGCTTTGCATTCAGGACTCATTCCTGGTGAGCTGGGGAGACCATATAGAATGTTGATAATCATCCAGGTTGGCAATGTGCAAAATAAGTGTCCTATCCACTGTACTATTTCTCCAGCATTATATGGGTCATACTATTGATAAGATGACAATACTCCCCAAATGAAGGTATGGCATCAACACAATACTTACTGCTCAAAGATTACAGAGTGATTTGAGGGAGCAGAATTTTTTTTTTTGGTTTTTCGGGCCACACCCGTTTGATGCTCAGGGGTTACTCCTGGCTAAGTGCTCAGAAATTGCCCCTGGCTTGGGGGGACCATATGGGATGCGGGGGGGGGGGAATTGAACCGCGGTCCTTCCTTGGCTAGTGCTTGCAAGGCAGACACCTTACCTCTAGCGCCACCTCGCCAACCCCGAGGGAGCAGAATTTTAAAGATTGATTTTAACAATTAGGGGCCAAGCAATCGCACAGCAGGGAGGGCATTTGCCTTGCACGTGGCTGACCTGGGTTTGATCCATGGAATCTCAGATGGTCCCCTCAAGCCTGTAGGGAGTGATTTCTGAGCGCAGAGTCAGGAGTAGCCCCTGAGCACTACTGGGTATGGCCCCCAAACCAAACCAGATATACAAAACAATGCTCTGGAAATCCAGAATTGCCAAGACCCAAGGAGAATAAATATGGAGAACTCATACTTCCCAATTTCAAAATACGCTTTAAATTCCTTGTCATCAGGTAGTATGATATTGGTCTAAAGATGGTCACATAGATCTGTGGCACCAAACTGAGTTTTTTTGATAAAACCACTTAAGTGTAATTGATTTTCAATAGTAATGCCAAGATAATTCAATGGGAGAAAGAAAATTTGTTCAACAAGTGTTGCTGGGACAAATGGATAACTTCATATGAATGAATGAATAAATGAGGTTCTCTCATACCATATAAAAACTTAATTAAAATGGATCAAAGATGAAAATGTAAGCACTAGAACTCAGAAAGAAAACCCTCTAAAACAAATCTTTAAGATCTTGGATTAGGCAATCATTTCTTTTTGTTTGTGTTTGTTTTATACAATTTTATTTAATTGAAACCATTATGTTTACAAAGTCCTTTATAGCTGTATTTTAGACATACAATGAATCAGGGCCAATTCTACCACTAGTGTTGACCTTTCTCCACCTATGTTCCCAGAATGCATCCTATACCACCACCCTTTGCCCTCTGGCTTGCCATTATAATAGGCCCATTTTAAGTTTAGATTGTTATATAGTTTGGGTCTCTTGATTCTATTGTTGTTGACTTTGGCTTGGATATTTAATTCTGTTGGTTTTTTATTCCACCAATAGACCTGAGACCACTTGACTCTTGACCCCCAACATTTCTTTCCCTGCTTAATTTTATAGAAAAATACAGAAATGTAAAACAAAGTAATTCATGTCCTAAGGTACTATAAAAAGGAAGTAGCCCTATCTAAAAGATTAAAAAAAATGGGGATGGGGCGCTAGAGGTAAGGTGTCTGCCTAGCAAGCGCTAGCCAAGGAAGAACCGTGGTTCCATCCCCTGGCGTCCCATATGGTCCCCCAAGCCAGGGGCAATTTCTGAGCACTTAGCCAGGAGTAACCCCTGAGCATCAAATGGGTATGGCCCGAAAAACAAAAAAAAAAATGGGGATGGCAGGTTTTGTTTTGCGCAGGAGCAGCAAAAGTTGGGGAAATATAGAAAGGAAAATCCCTTAGCCTAAAAACAGGGTGTCCCTACCCGTGAAGCATTCTGCCATAAGAGCAACTACAGGATCAGGGCATACTAAATAGTTTAATTCCAGAGTCTTTCTTTATGGTACCAGGAAAAATTCTGCTCAATCACGGTTGTCACAGTCAGGCTTCTGTAATTAGAGATCTTGGTTTTTGCACAGATCAGATGTCTAAGTCAGGATGTCACAGAGCCTCTTCTGTTTTCATCTCACCATTGGGTGGCAAGGCAGGGAAATCTGTCCTGAAAGCAAGTTATTGCTGTTTTCAAGTTGTCAGGGTGTCATATGAACCCAACCTGGAGCAAGTCAGTGCCAGGGCAGCATTAGGGTTTTCCCTAGTAGAAGTTCAATTCCTGGTGCTGTGCAGAAAACCATGCCGGTTCCAACATGAGATCCAAGGTTCAGAGGTGAATGGCTGATGTTTAATCAACTGAAGTCTAAGTCACTATGTCAAATGTTCAGAGTGAAAGGCCCCCCTGCAATAAAAAAATGTAGTTCTTATCCCTATTTGATAAGAACTTCTTTCTACATGTAAGAGTTCTTCCATTTTAATATGCCTATTTAAAAAAGAACAATGCCACATGATATATTACTGGTGTATATGGAGGTAAAAATAACAAGCTAAACAATTCCTATCACCTGGTTCTAACATGAACTCAGAACCCAAGAGAAGCTTATCCACTAGAATTTTCTACTAAACAAATCCAAAAGCAGGGATGGGTGAAACGGCATTTACATAAGAAAATACACAAGAAGAATTGTACCTATTCAGGAAATACATCTAAAGAAATATACAAAGGAAATATTCATATCGCCTTTGGGTCTTTTGAAATATTCTGGGGGTGGATAAAACTTGGAACACAGTTTCCTACATGTGATGTGGTCTTGTGGAGTCTGAAAAAAGGCTTGCAGCAGGGCCAGAACAATAGCACAGTGGTAGGGCATTTACCTTGCATGTAGCCGACCCAAGACAGACTTGGGTTTTGTTCCTGGAATCCCATATAATCCCCCAACCCTGCCAGGAGCAATTTCTGAGCACAGAGCCAGGAGTAACCCTTGAGGGCCGTTGGATGTGGCCCCCAAACAAACTAACACTCCCCCCTAAAACGTTTGCAGTGGTCATGGATCAGATACTGTCCTCAAACTGAGGGTCTCTCAAAAGCTGAATCCAGAAGCAAGCAACAGTCCACAGCAAAGGGCTAAGAGCAAATCAGCAGCAGTGGAAGCAGCTTCATCCTAGGCAGTGGTTTTTTGAATGAAGTACAAAGGCCCATGAGAAAAAAAAGATACATTTCATCAAAATTAAAAAAGTTTAAAATTCAATTATTATATCAACAAGACAAGAAAGAAAAGGAAAAGAAAGGGGAAAAAAGGGAAGGAGGGCTGGTGTGGCAAGGTTTTGTGGCTCTTTTATTTATTATATTTTTGCATAAGAACAGTAAGTATTGAGGAAATTAGAAAGGGAATTCCCTTGGCCTAAAAGATACAGGGTTTCTCCACCCTTGAAGCATACTGTTATGGGAACAACTACAGGCTTTAGATATGCTCATTATCGAACCCCAAGGTCTCTTTATGGTGCCAGGAAATGTTCTGCTCAGTTGTGGATGACAAGAATCATTCCTCTGTAATTAGAGATCTTGGTATTTGCACAGATCATAGGACAAAGTCTAGGATAGAGTCTTGTGGGTATCCCCTCCCCCAACTTCTTATTTATCCAACCTGAATGATCAGAGCTACCCACAAATGGAATGAGCGGGTAGAGGAGGCTGACTGGGGGGAGAGAGGGATTAAGATGGAGAGTTAGAGAGAGAAGTGTATGAGAGGTGAGTGGCAGAAGGGAGATAGGGCAGAAGCAAGAATCAACAACAAGATGCAACAGAGAAATTCAGCATCAGATTCAGCACCAGCAGTCAAGCATCAGCAAAGAAGCAGCAACAGTAGCTTCCTCAAAGGGAGTTAGTCAGCAAGGAAGCCTGAAAAAGCAACTGAAAGGAAGACAGAGGCCGAGAGAGCCAGAAGTAGAGAAGTAGCTACTAGGAAAAGGCTTAGCATAGAAGCCATGTGAGGATAAGTACATGGTGGTTAGGACCATGAAACAAAGCTGGTTGACTCCTAGAACTTCTCTGACTGCTTTGTGAATCTCTCTGTCCTCATTCTGCAACTTTCAGACCTGCCAGACTGTAGGGGCTGCAGGAGTTGGGTGGAGCCCAGAAAGACCTCACATCCCCTCACCAACACGAGGACTCCTTTATTTTATATTAAAACAACACATGTCTACTTTAAATACTTTATCATCTTATTTTTCAGTTATGCTTCAAAAGAGCCAGGAAAAGTTTATGTACCAAAAGACATGTTGAGATAGTAAAATGACAACTCATAGAATTAGAGAAAATATTTGCAAATGATATATTTAAAAGCTCTAGTAACTAAATTCTATAAATAATTCTTACAACTCAATAACAAAAAATACATAATCCAAGAAAAATTGATCAAGCACTGAAGTGATAGCCAGCGGGTAAGTGTTTGCCTTGCACGCAGTCGACCAGGGATGGACCCAGGTTAGATCTTTGGCATTCCATATGGTCCCCTGAGCCTGCCAGGAGCGATTTATGAGCACAGAGCTAGGAGTAACCCCTGAGCATTGCTAGATGTGCCCCCCACCAAAAAAAAAAAAAGAAAAAAAGAAAAATTGATTAAGATTTTAATAGTTAATTTTCCCAAGATGGATATACAAATAGTCATAAATATAGGACAGTTAATTCAATGTCATTCTCTACTTGGGAAGTGAAAATGAAAACCCTAATGATGTACCACTCTGCAGACACCAGGATGGCCACAATAAAAGTGATGAATGGTAATGAGTATGGGAGAATAGGAAATTAGAAAGCTTACATAGTGCTCTTGAGAATATAAAATGATGTGGTCACCTGAAAAAATAATTTGGCAGCACCACAGAGACTTAAACACAGGGGCTGGAGTAATAGTACAGTTGCTAGACGTTTGCCTTGCATGCATTCTGGGTTCAGTCACCAACACCTCATATGGTCCCCCAATCCTGCCAGAACTCCCTGACAACAGAGCCAAGAATCAGCCCTGAGCTCTTCCAGTGTTTCCAAACCAAGCAAACAAAAAAGCCAGAAGGATTGCCTGAGCACAGAGACTTAAACATGGAGCTATATGACCCAGAAATCCAAATACTCAAGACAGTTGGAAATGTTTGTTCAGGCAGACATTTGCCCACAAATGTTTATAGTTGTATTATGCATAATAGCCAAGCAGTGGCAATTACCCACATAGTATCAGCTAATGAATAGATAGACACTAAGTGAAATAATCATCCAGTGGAATATTGTTTGGCAATAAAATGAGGGATAATATCATGGTAGGGCACCTACTTTGTACAAAGCTGGCCCGATTTTTTTTCCCCAGAACTGTATATAATCCACTGAGCAGTGCCAAGAATGATTCCTGAGTGCAGAGTCTGAAGAAAGTCTTGAGCAGAGCCAGGTGTGGCCCCAAAACAAAAAAGCAAATTAAAACAAAAAAGAAACAAAAAAGGGTACAAAGTATGAATACAAGCCACAACACAGGAAACCTTCAAAATATTATTCTTAGTGAAGGAAGTCAGACTAGGAGGACATAATGTGAAATTCCATTAGTTAAGAACTAACAAGTAAGTCAATATAAACAAAGCATGTTTGTAGTTGTCAAAAGCTGGGTGGGGGGGGGGAGAAAAAGAAAAAAAGGAGAAAAAAAGCTAAGAGAGGAAGATGGAGAGTGACAACGAATGGATTTATTTGAGAGAATGGTGGGTGGTGGTAAATATTCTGAACTTAGAATAAGAGTGACGGGGGCCGGGCGGTGGCGCTAGAGGTAAGGTGCCTGCCTTGCCCGCGTTAGCCTTGGATGGACCGCGGTTCGATCCCCCGGTGTCCCATATGGTCCCCCAAGCCAGGAGCAACTTCTGAGCGCATAGCCAGGAGTAACCCTTGAGCGTTACCGGGTGTGGCCCAAAAACCAAAAAAAAAAAAAAAAAAAAAAAAAAAGAATAAGAGTGATGGTTGCATTGTCCTATAAATATTCTAAACCCCCTGGACATGCATAAAAGACCAATTGTTTAGAATGTGAATTCTTTCATAACTGGTTATTTTTTGGGGTGTGGGGGTGTTGGATCACACCTGTGATGTTTAGGAATTATTTCTGGCTGTGCACTAAGGAATCATTCCTTTTTTTAATGTCTGATTTTGTTTTGTTTTTGTTTTGGGGCCACACCCATTGACGCTCAGGGGTTACCCCTGGCTATGCATCCAGAAATCGCTCCTGGCTTGGGGGCACTATATGGGATGCCGGGGGGATCGAACTGCTTTCCGTCCTAGGCTAGCACTTGCAAGGCAGACACCTTACTTCTAGTGCCACTGCTCTGGCACATTTAATGCCTTTTTATAAGGAATCATTCCTGATGGGCTCAGGGAACCATATGAGCTGATGGAGACCATACCTGGGTTAGCTCTGTGCAAGGCAAAGCCCTACCCTCTGCACTATCCCTTCAGCCCAAAATTCTATCATAGTTCATATAAATAAATCACCAGTGAGGAAGGTGCATATATCTCAAGGCATAGATTTGAATACTTAGAAGAGAGTTCAGTAAAAGCTTTTCATGTGTGTTCTCAATACCACATATCCCCCTGAATGTGGCTTTAGGGTGAACCTAATGCTCTCTGACATCACAGGGCTTAAGTAGCCTGAACCTCCTGCTTGTTTGGCTGAAGGTCACCAGCAGTGACCCCTGAGCCCTCAAGCCCCCAACATAGTGATAAAAATATATTTCTGGAAAGCTGGCAGGTGGCTAGACTGTGTGAAAGTCAATGGAAGGACAATTGTCGAGCCTTCTGGGATGAAAAAAATCTATGTGAGCTGCTAGGAGACACCCTTGACCACTTTTTCCCATAGTGAATTCCCTGGCTCTGGTGCACTAAAAAAAGTTGGGCTAAATCCTGCTCCCAGAAATTCTAGGTGCAGAGGGCCAGAAGGAAGGCAGAGGAGATGGCTTTGAATCGTCTCTGACCCTGAAACACTAGTTTTATTCTGAGAGGTGGACAGTGCCATCCCCTTCTCCTGGACCAGAGAAGTCAGGCGTTGCCGGTTTCTTGGGTCAAGTGTCATGCACCAATACACTGAAAACAAAGTTTCTGTCTTTCCCTATTGATACTCTGCTACCCAAATAGCAAACATCAAAAGAACTGGCCCTGGGGCTGGAGAGATAGCACAGTGACGTTTGCCTTGCAAGCAGCCAATCCAGCACCTAAGGTAGTTGGTTCGAATTCCGGCATCCCATATGGTCCCTGTGCCTGCCAGGAGCTATTTCTGAGCAGATAGCCAGGAGTAACCCCTGAGCACCGCAGTGTATGGCCCCAAAACAAACAAACAAACAAACAAACAAAAAAAACAAAACAAAACAAAAAAAGAACTGGCCCTTGGAAAATACATCCTTGTGATGCCCTTGTGGGCATCCAGGAGCCATTTTGCTCTGGGCCACTCCCTACTGGAAACATCCACAGTAGCTAGGCATTTGTTGGCATTGCTCACAGTTCATGTTGGCACAACCCCGGTATAGTGGCCCAGCAGTGGGACTCATCCTGGGGCCTGCCAGCTTTCCACAGATCACTTTCCCCACAAAGGGGATCCCAGGAAAAAGAACATTGCACAACAAATTGTGGAAACTTGCCCATTGATTGATTCACCAGAAACTGCCTATGGAATCTGCCAGCCTGTGTGCTGTTTCCTTCCACAAAATGTGACACACTGCCACGAATGGGGCCAGCTCTGGGACACACCTCACAGCCACCCAGGCTCTGGGGGTTGGAGGCTGGCTGCAGAGAAGGTTACTGTGGCTTTTCACAAATTCAGACCACCAGTCCCCATCAATCTGGGGACTCTCCTACTCCTCTAATGCATGCCAGTTTCTCAGCTTGCACAACCCTGGCTAAACTCTGGAATGATTATACTGTGACACTTCCCTGATGAAGAAACTGATAGTTTTGAAGGTGGGGTGAACATCCCCATTTAAAGACTCATAGCCAAGATGCTCTGGGGTCGGTCCTGATGGAGCTCAGATGCTCACTGAGTCATGAGAGGAGTTGACCCTGAGGCTCCAGCAGGTAAAGCATATGCCCAGCCCTTCAAGCAATGTCTCTGGCCTAACCTAGAACTCTTAGATCGTGCTGCACTTGTGTCATGGGGCCTCCAAGGCGGGACAGGACTAAAGTTGAGACTGGATGACTCCGAGGTTAGGAACAAAGGGTTGGAAGCTGCAGCTTCCTCATCTTTCCATCTTCCCTCTGCGAGAAACTCAGCACATTCTAAAAAGCCACCACATCTGTCCTGCTCTCCTCGTGCTGCTTCCAATGGGGCGTTCAGGACCTTGTCTCACTCTTGCTTCACAGTCCACAGTTTTCAGCTGCACTGTCAATGTGCCAAGTGCTGGCCATGCTGCTAGCCCCCAAGAGGACTTGTCCCAGCCACCCTGCCCTGTGGTATCTCTGCCTCTGCTTTCCTTTTGGATCATTCTTCATCTCGGTTTCCCAGTCAGACTCTCCCTCCCTCCCTCCCTCCCTCCCTCCCTCCCTCCCTCCCTCCCTCCCTCCCTCCCTTCCTCCCTTCCTCCCTCCCTCCCTTCCTTCCTTCCTTCCTTCCTTCCTTCCTTCCTTCCTTCCTTCCTTCCTTCCTTCCTCCTTCCCTCCCTCTTCCCTTCCTTCCCTCCCATCCTCCCTCCCACCCTCCTTCCCTTCCTTTTTTCCTTCCTTCCTTCCTCCCTTCCTTCCTTCTTTCCTCTTCCTCTTTCTTTTTTCTTTCTTCCACCCTTTCTCCAACCATTCCCTCTCTTACTTCTTTTTTCCTTCCTCCCTTCCTTCCTCCCTTCCTCCCTCCCTCCCTCCTTCCCTCCCTCCCTCCTTCCCTCCCTCCTTCCTTTCCTCCCTCCCTCCCTCCCTCCCTTCCTCCCTTCCTCCTTCTTTCCCTCCCTCCCTCCCTTCCACTGAGACACCCTGTTCCTTTGAGAGATCCTCTCCCTGCTCCCCAGCCCTTGCCATGACCTCATGACCCCAATCTTGAATTCCAGCTTTGACTGAACTGGGAGCATTTCCTTTGCCTTCTGGACATCCCTTTACTCAGCTGGTCCTTTGGGAGGTTTGTTTGTAGCCTAAGTCAGCCTTGGGAGACCCATCCCACACTTCCTATCCTATTTGGGGGTGGGTGGGTCACACCCAGCAGCGCTCAGGGGTTACTCCTGGCTCCATGCTCAGAAATCATTCTTGGCAGGCTCAGGAGACCACAAGGGATGCCAGGATTTGAACCACCATCATTCTGCATGCAAGGCAAATGCCTTACCTTCATGCTATCTCTCCGGCAAGTCCTGTCCTGTTATCTGATCCCACAAGCCTTCCAGCCTGCATATAGTTTGCAGCCGTGACACCATTCCTGCATGCAGCCACCCCTCTTTGCCCACAGCACCATACGATCCCCTGAGCATCTTCAGATATTCTGGGGTGACCTTGAAGACCCACATTTCGTATCCATTGCTCTTAGTACCAAACTGCCTGCCCAGTTAGTAGAGAGTCATCATGTGGCCCCCAGACCATCATCTGAACTAGCTTCCAAGACTGGGACACCCCAAAGTTCCCCATTTCACAGCTGATGGAACACAGTCAGAGGCTCTGAGGGGTGGACTCCGAGTCAAAACTGATCAGCTATAGCTACCCACATTGCATGGCCCACATTGTGAAACCAGCCTGTCGGAAGGTGGCCCTGGCCCCAGGCTGGCCCCTTCCTCACTCCAAGGAGCTCTGAGCCATCCTCCTCCAGAGACAGACAACAGACAGGCTATTCCCGCCTGCTCTCCCCATAATGATCCTGGCGGGTGCAGGAGCCTGGGTGGCATGGCAGGATGGGGCGAGGCAGCAGTGTGGGGATGCCCTAGGGAGTCACCGTAATGCGTAGGTACAGGCAAGTGGTTGCAGCCACGTGTCTGGGTGGGTGACAGTGGTGGGTGTGTGGGCTGTGATGGAAGTGCTGCCGCTGGGGCAGGGCCGAGGGTTGACTCACTCACCTCCATCAGGCTGCCTGATATGAGCAAAAGGAGGTACAGTGGCTCATGCAGGTTTATTGAGCACCTACTGGGGCCCTGTCCTGTGCAGGCCCTACCTCTGACCTCCCTGAATCCTCGCACAGCCCAGGAAAGAAAATAGCGCTGCTCTTCATTCTTTTCATTTATTTATTCATTCATTCATTCATTTCTGAGCATGCCCCCATGTTGCCACCCCCTAAGACCACTGTTTTTTTGTTGTTGTTTTGCTGTTGTTTAATTAATATTATTTAATTTTAGGACACAAGTCTAACCTACATAAAGTCACAAGTACAAGAATTAGACCAACCACCCTACCAGACCACAATGCCACAAAGATCAAGATTGACTGTAAAAAGATGTGATGGGCCAGAGTGATAGCACAGCAGTAGGGCGTTTGCCTTGCACACTGCCGACCCGGGACAAACCTGGGTTCAATCCATAGCATCCCATATGGTTTCCTAAGCCTGCCAGGAGCAATCATGCAGAGCCAGGAGTAACCCCTAAGCATCTCTGGGTGTTCCCCCCCCCAAAAAAAAAAACAACATAAAAAGATGTGAAGGGGGCCGGGCGGTGGCGCTAGAGGTAAGGTGCCTGCCTTGCCTGCGCTAGCCTTGGACGGACCGCGGTTCGATCCCCCGGCATCCCATATGGTCCCCCAAGCCAGGAGCAACTTCTGAGTGCATAGCCAGGAGTAACCCCTGAGTGTTACCGGGTGTGGCCCAAAAACCAAAAACCAAAAAAAAAAAAAAAAAGATGTGAAGAAAAAAAAAAAAAAGATGTGAAGAAATCTAACACCTGGAGACTAAACAACATGCTCAAAACAGCTGGATCATAGAAGAAATTAAAAAAGAAGTAAAGAGATAGAAAAAATATCATTTTAGTTTAGATAATGTGAAGACATTCATGTCAAAGTAAATGCTATTAATGTACAGCACCCCTGTATTCCACTACAAAGCACCCACGACTTCCACCATGTCCGATATCATTTCAAATTCACTGTTTTATATCAAAGGTACATGGAAGCTTAGAGTGCTAAATCCCTGAGGCCAGGTGGTGTTGGCCATGAGAGCTGTCTTGGTGAGTTAGCAGAGACTACCACCAAGGCACGCAATGGGGCGAGCAGCATGCCCTATGCCAGGGGTTAGCTCAGAACATGCAGCTGCAATGTCTTGGGCACCTATGCTCTGGGTTCCACTAACATAGTTTCCTGCCACACGGAGGGGCTCACCAGACTAAAACAGAGTTTCTGGTTTTCCCAAAAGGGATGAGAAGAGCCTCTAGGGTCTGTGAATGAACCAAAGGGCCCAGGAAGCTGGGTGCCAGAACTGGAGGCCCCATCACCATGAACAGAAGAGAAAGGAATGTGGGTGAGGCCATGAATGACCCAGTCAAAGTGGCAGCAACTTTGGTGGGCCAGCGTGCATCCTGTTTTCTAGTGCTTGAAATTTCCTGTGGAAATGATAAAGAATATTATGAACTGGGACTGAGAGACACTTGCCTTGCATATGACTGATTCTGGCTGATCCTGGCTGACCCCAGTTCAAATGCCCAACATCACATTGAGTCTCCCCAAGCAATGCCAGGGGTTGGTCCTGAGCATAGAGCCAGGAAAAATTCCTGAGCACTGACTGCCAAGTGTGGCTCAGCCCTTTCCCCCTCATAAAGAATATGCTGGGCTCCCCTAAAGCTGTGTAGGTACCAACCATGAAGGGGAAATTTAACAAAGCAACTTCTATATGATTTTTTGGTTTTTGGCTTTGGGGTGGGTCACACCAGCAATGCTCAGAGGGGACCACTCACTCAGGGCACCATATGTGATGCTGGGATTTGTCACACTTACCTGGTGAGTAAGTGCTTCTGTACCAAGTCTATGATCTAAGAAAGCAGGTTCTGATAGAGCCATGGAGACAGGCAGGGGCTCTCTGAGATGAAGCAAGGCCTTCATCCTGGGAGATTCTGGAGCACAAGCCAGCTCATGACAGTTTTGATCCCTTTTGTGGGGACTGCATAACATCTGGGGTGAGACTCAGAATTTGCTTGAAAACCCCTACTTAGATTTAAGCCTCATTAAACCACAGTCAGAATTCCTGACCTTGCATAAGAGTCACCAAAACAACCTGAGATTCACCAGGAGACCAGAGGACAGAACCAGACCCCAGAAATAGACACAGAGGGCACCCAGAGGGCAGGGACAGGTGGGTCCCTGGGAGAACGGTTCCAGGGCCCACTGCCAGGTGCCATCCCAAGCGTGTTGGCATGTTGTTCCTAGGAGTAGGGGAGGTTCTTGCCACTTCTAGGTACATTTCCTCAGCCACCTCAAGCCCAGGGCAGGGTGTCAAAGTCAGGGGCTAGAGTTAAGGAAATTCCAGGGTCCACATTTTCTGTACCTGCCCCCACAACTGTCACTGTTGGTCACCCCAAAATACTGAGTGCCAGCATTATATGGATTGAATTCATGCACATAAATGTAGCAGGGAGGAAAGAAAAATCCAGGCAGAAAGGCCAGGCTGGGCTCTTGAGGCCCCTGGCCCACAGCACTCAGGACTGCAGGGTCTCTGCTCCTCCCCAGAACTACTCTCGGCTGTGGGGAGGGGGCTGGATCCTGGACTCCATATGGCTCAGCTGCTGATTTCCATAAAGGGGCTGTGGGTTCAATCCACATTTACCTAGAGGCTGCAAAGTGACAAATTAAACAATCCCTTGTTTTCAATCTTTAGTATTTAACCTACAAGTCTTCCTATTGCAAATAAAGCTGAGGTTCTGCCCACAGTTTCCCTGCCCTTGAGAGCCACACACAGGCTGTTTGGGGGCTATCAGGTGGGTGCTCTGATACAGGAAGGGCTCAGCCCTGCAGCAGATACTGGCTGCACATAGGGGCCTTCCCAGGACACAGCACTGGGCCCGACCTAGTGCTCCTTTGTCTGTTCTAGACTGTGGACACCCTGTGCCTAATTTTTACCCTTTTAAACAGCTGGGACCTCGATTTTGGGCCAGAGGCCTCATTTGTCAGTGAGGAAGCTCAAGATTGGGTGAGGAATAAGTTGTTCTGGCAACACACACACACACACACCATCCCATATGCCTTATACCACACTCCTCATATACCACAGATCACACACGCCACTTATTACACATACTACATACATCACACATACTATGCATGACATTTACCACATGCACAACATATCCATGTACCATAGCACACGCATACCAGGCACCGCACAAACCACACGCTGTGCCACACCATACTTACTACACGCGCAACGCATATAACATGAGCCACACATCCCACAACTGCACCACACCACACACTGTACTTATCACACACACGCCAGGTACTGCATATACCACACACGCATCATGCATAGCTCAGCTTACATCGCACTATACGCCATCCTCATCACACACCCCACACACATACCATCTGTACCTCACACGCGTATCATGCATCACATGCCACATGCCCGCAGCCCCTCCTGTGCATAACTGCATCACCCCCACGATCACACACTCTTCCTTGTCCCCGCTGTCCTGAGTTGGTGCCTCGACTGGCCACACCCTGCTGCAGTGGCCTTGCATGCTGATGTCTGCCTCAGTTTCCCCAGCTATAGGGTGGGGACGGCTCAAGAGGCTTCTCTCTCTTGAGCTGTGGTGAACCTTCAGTGAGATTTTTCGCATGAGGAGCTGAAGGCAGTGCCAAGCTTGGAGCTCAATAAAAGTTAATTATTATTTCTTGGCACGGGGTCTGTTCCCCATTAGCTGTTCAATTAACTTTCCTCTCTGTCTCAGCCCCAGGGACTCTGGATGGAGAGCTGCAGGGTCTGGGCACAAGTATCCCCTTAGTCAGGGTGAGTGCTACGCCCCCCCCCCAAGGGGCCTAAATGGAACCTCACACCACCTTGCTGCACTCTGAGATTGTCTCTGCAGAGACTCCAGGCTAGTACCCCTGTTCCCTGCACCTCCTGGGCCTCTTCAATCCTCCCTCTTTCCCTCCTCTACTCCTTCTCTCAGTCTCTGTCCCCCACATCCTTCCTGCAGCAGCCAGCCACCAGGGAGCAGGGGCATGGGGGTCCCAGGAAAAGAGGCCTTTTCCAGGGCACAGCTACATGCCCCATCAGTACCCCAGCATATAGAAGACACCCTGCTGGTTTGCTCCTCTGTCTCCTCTTTCCCAGCCTCCTCTCTCAGTGGGTCTGTTCCAGTTGAGTGCTTGTGGGGTGGCCCTTGGCAAGATTTGGGGACCAATGTTGGTGACTGAGCCATAGGTGCCCAGGCCTGATCCTCCTGCCATGCAAAGTTTGTGTTCAGCCCATTGAGCACCTTTCTGGCCTTTTATTCCTCTTTTCTGGTCTCCTCAACTCTGCTCTGGGCACCCTGAACACAAAAGTCTTGAATCTTGTTATTCTGCCCACACACCTCTTCCTTCCTCCCCCATGCAGTTCTCAGCCATTTGTTCTCCCATTGTGGCCCAAAGGCAGCTGACCTCCCAGGCCTTCTGCCCTGACCTTGAGCACAACTCCAGCCCACAGTGCTCCCCTTTCTGTGTCCTGAGGCTCCATTCTCTCCAGTCCAGCTTGTTTCAACCTTGCCTCTTTTAGTTTGCTCTCTAGAGTGACTTTTCTTTCCACCCACCCCATAAATACTGCCATTCCCAGAGTGCTTACATCAATCAGCCCTGGGTCCCCAAGGCACTGGACCCTTTAGCTTCTCATTGGCCCTTTCCAGACCTAGTTCCTGAAGCTCCTCTGAGCTCCAAACCCACAGATTCATTCACAGTTATTCAGTATAGCAGGCCTGGAGAAAGTCTGTAGGCTTTAGCCATCATTCCCGGCCCTAAAGCATGCCATAGCCGTGCATCCCTTTGTGCGTACCCCGCGGTCACCCAGTCCTATACAAGTCCTCAAATTTACTTCTGGCTTTGTCCTTCTTATTCAGCCTCCTCTTTACTGCTGACAGAATCTCTGAGGGGCAGCACCACGTGGAGAGACCCCTAGTCTATGCAAGGTAGAGGCCATCTCACCCTTTGTCCTGCAACCTGGCTCCTAAGTCTATGCCCATCCATTCTCTCCTCTGGCCTGCTATGAGCCTGCTACTCAATACTTACTTTTAATCAGGCTATTATCTCAGCTGAAGATGCCCTTCTGCACCTGCCTGGAGAACTACTCTTCATCCCTCAAAGCCCCATCATTGCAATAGATTCGAGGGATCCTCATCTTTGCTCGACTTGTCTCTCTCCCTGCTCAGTGAACAGCAAATGTCTGTCCAAGCTCCAGGTCACATGCTATGGGAGTGGAGCAGTACACAGAGGCCAGACTGGAAAACAAGTGACACAGTGTCACTGCTCCCAGTGGGCATGGGGGTCCCGGGATGGAACTGGGGGGTCGGACAGCAGAAAGAATTTCCACCCGCCACAAATAGGAGCCTGAGAACTTGGTCCAACCTGCCCAGGGCGGCAGTTAGTGTTCTGATTAATTAGGAAACTCTATCAAGTACTTTGAACATGAAACACACTATATAAATGCTAAGTATTATTATTAAAAAGTAAGAAGTTCTCTAATATGCCAGGCAGCAGCGCCCCAGGCGAGTCGAAATAAAATGAACGAAGGCAGAAAATTGAGCAATTAAAAGGCGATATTTTAGGATTTGCAAAAAAGCCCAAAGGACCAAGTAAGTGGTTGTGTTCAGTAGTGCCAGTGGCCTGAGATGGCTCTTCCACCACTTCGGCTGTTCCCACAACAGGTGGGGAGACCTGAGGGTCTCATAGCTGGAGAGTCTGGGAATAGCCAGATGAAGTGGAGAAAGAGATGTGAAGGATCCAGAAGAGTTGCTAGGGTGGAGATTGGGAAGAAGCCTTGGGCTTGACCATAGGTCCCTCAGCCAGCCACCATTCCCCTCCCCACCACCCTCCCCAAACCAGCCTGTTTCCAAACCTGTAAAACTCTAGAGATGGCCTTGTCTTTACTCCTATGTATGCTCCACAGGTTTGTGCAGGAAAGTGCTATTAGCACCCAACTCTAGATGTGTTCCACCCTGGAGCTAAGGGATCCCGAGTGGGACTTGGGCTTGCTCTGAGCCTCAGCTCCCTAGACTATAAATGGGGACAGTGGTGCCACCTCTTTGATACGACTAATGGTGAATCTACAACACTGACCAACTAGATTGACCAACAGAAAAGGAAAGAAGTGTCACAAAGGAACACAATCCAGCTAGGGGCTGCGGAGATAGTACAGTAGGGAGGGCCCTTGCTTGTATGTGGCTAGCCCAGGTTGGATCCCCAACATCCCATAATATCCCCTGAGCCCATCTGGAGTGATCCCTGAGTGCAGAGCCAGGAGAAACCCCTGAGCTTCACTGCTGTGGCCAAAACAACCCTACAAAACAAAACAAAGGAGCACAATGTAAACAAGGCAGCCATCTCTCCCACCTTGTTCCTCTGGCCCATCCTCATGCGCAAATGGAAACCATCCTCATGCGCAAATGGAAACCATCCTCAGGACTTCCAGTGGTGCCTCCCAGTGAAACTATTCAAAGAATGAACACAGTTTGTGTCATGCCAGCAAATGGGGGGGGGGGGGGTAAAGGGGGGATGGGGGATTTTCTAGAAAGAGTGGCTAGAACTGAGTCAAAGAGAAATAGAGAAACTAAATAGACTTGGAGAATGGAAGAAGTGGAATTAGTGGTCTGAATTGTTCCCCCAGGAGATCCCAATGCTAGGCTGTACTCTGGGGATTCTGCAAAAGCTCCTTTTAAATGGATGGGATATTTGCTTTGAAACAAAAGACAAACCCAGTATTGACTTTTTTTTTTTTTTTTTTTGGTTTTTGGGTCACACCTGGCAATGCTCAGGGGTGACTCCTGGCTCTACGCTCAGAAATTGCTCCTGGCAGGCTCTGGGGACTATATGGAATGCCAGGATTCGAACCACCGTCCTTCTGCATGCATGACAAATGTCCTTCCTCCATGCTATCTCTCTGGCCCCATGACCCAGTACTAATTTTGACCAGCCCTTTATATTTCTTTATCTTTTAGCAAAATAAGTATTTTCAAACTTACTTTCAAAAGAGCTTCCTAATTCTAAAAGATCTCAGACACAAATTTCCACCACTTTTTTCTTTTCTTTTATTTCTTTCCTGTTTGTTTTGTGTCACACCTGGCATTGCTCAGTGCTTATTTCTGGCTCTGAGCTGAGGGATCACTCCTGGAGAACTTGGGGGACCATATAGGGTAAGGATCAAACCTGGGTCAAGCACATGCAAAATGAGTCTGTAGTATCTTTGCCACCTTTTCTTATGTCCCATCACTTCTCCAACCATACACCTCTTCCCCTTAGGCAGTTCTTAGTTCTGTTATCAATATCCACTGGTTTACTTTAATTTTGTTTTATGTGTTCATCCATTCTATATCTCTATCGTTTTATTATTATTATTAGATTCTGGTTTGGGGGGCCATACCTGGTGAGGCTCAGAGCTTACTTGTAGCTCTGCTGCTCAGGGATCACTCCTGGTGATGCTTGGAGAAACTATATGTGATGCTGGGAATGCTACTTACGATACAAGTACTTACTATATTTTTTGCTCTATAAGACACACCTGATCATAAGATGCACATAGTTTTTAGATGCTCTCCTCCCCTGTCCTCAAACTTCAGCTCCAGTCAGCATTTGCTCCATAAGATGCACTTTTTTGGGGGGTGTCTTATGGTATGAAAAATATGGTACCTCTTGTATTAGTTTTCTTTTATGACTTTTTAATAGCTAGATACTGTTTCGTTATATATATACACAATGAATTAAATATAATTATATATTATGAAACATTTTATATATAAAACACTATTCTTTTTTTTTTTTTTTTTTTTTTTTTTGGTTTTTGGGCCACACCCTGTGACGCTCAGGGGTTACTCCTGGCTATACGCTCAGAAATTGCTCCTGGCTTCTTGGGGGACCATATGGGACACCGGGGGATCAGTATTAGAGATAACTTTGGAGATTAGATGTCAAATACAAGGGAAACGAAAGCCAAGTTGAACAATGGGGCCACATCAAATTAAAAATTGCTTCTGTGGGTAGAGATAGTGAAGTAGGTAGGGCACTTGCCTTGCACTCAGCTTACCTGAGTTCAATCTCCAGCGACCCATATTGTCCTCCAAGCCCTACTACGAGTGGTCCTTGTGTGTAGAGTGAGGGAGCTTTACGCATCATCTGGTTTGGTCAAAAAAAAAAAAACAAACCATATACATATATAGAAAGAGACTATCTTTTACAAGTAAAAGTGAAAAAAGTCTTCCCAAAAATAAAAAATGTAAGTGAAATTTAATCATATTATAAAGGTTAAAAAGTTTACTTCAGGAAGACAAGAAAATCAATCAAGGGCAAGAGTGATAGAACAGCAGGTAGGGCATTTGCTTTGCATGCATCCAACCTGGGTTCAAACCCTGGCATCCCATATGGGTCCCTGAGCAACAGTGAGGAGTGATTCCTGACCACAGAAACAGAAGTAACCACTGAGATCACTGCGTATGGCCTCAAATCCCAGAACTAAAATATCCCTGAATAAAAAAAAATCAATTAATATAACATGCTATTTTAGTATAATAAGAATAATATAATTAACAGATATAGAAAAAACACATTTGATAAATCTTGATACTCATATAAGTAAACCCTCAACCTAATAAAATATGCTTATTAAAAATATATAGCCAGTGGGGCTAGAGAGAGAACTGTGGGTAGGGAGTTTATGTCTCCGTGTGTTTGACTAAGTTTGATTTCCAGTATACCATATGGTTCCATGAGCCTTGTTAGGAGTAATTCCTGAGTGCAGAATCAGGAGTAACCCCTGAACACTGCTAAATGAGACCCCCAAATCTACAGCTGAGGCTAGGTTTGCAACCAGAGGTAAAACGCTTAACTTCCATGCCTGAGACCTGGGTTAGAACCCCAGTCACTGCCAAAAACAAAACCCCAAACTCGATAGTTGTTAACATTATATTTTGTGGTTAAAGGCCAATTCTTGTACTCCGTGATTGGAAACAAGTCAATGTGTTCACTTTTATTAGACTCTCATTAGCCTACTGAATGTTCTGATCAATGCAATTAGTCAAAAAACTAAAATACATCCAGATTGGCTTGTTTGTTTGTTTTAGGATCACACCTGGTAGTGTTCAGGGGTTACACCTGACAGTGCTTGGGGACCACATGTAGTGATGGAATTCTGACTGTGATAAATTGCTTGCAAGTCATGCTCTTTAACCTCTGTATTATCCATCTAACCTCAAAAGCCATTCATATTGGAAAGAGAGAAACAAAACTGTCATTACTTCCATACATTTAAGATCCTGACATTTTTTGTTTATTTGGTGGTACTGGGGATTGAACCCAGCCAGGGCTTTATCATAAAGACCATTGCTCTAGCCTTGAATCCTTGCTCTGAATATATATAAAAATCCTTTTATTTTTTAATTTAATGTAAATTTTCTCTCTTTTTTTAAATAATTTATTTAAGCACTATGGTTACAAAAATGTTCATAGTTGGATTTCAGTCATTGAATGTATGCCACTCTTCACCAGTGTAACTTTCCAATTTCCCTCCTCTCCCACTCCCTTCCTGTCATCGAGACAGGTATTCCATTTGTCTCACTATCATTGTCTTGGTAGTTGTTGGTGCAGTTATTTCTCTAACTGTACTTGCCACTCTTTGCAGTAAACTTTATATCATGGGCTGGTCTTTCCAGCTCTCATTCCCATTGTCTCTGTGTATTATTTCCATACTGTCTTTTATTTTTCTTAAATTCCATAGATGAGTGAGACTATCCTGTGTCTGTCTCTCTCCCTCTGATTCATTTCATTCAGAATAATAATCTCTTTGTCCATCCATGTATTGACACATTTCATGACTTCATTTTCCTTAACAGCTATGTATTATTTCATTGTGTAGATGTACCACAGTTTCTTTAGCAATTCATTTATTGTCAGGCATCTGGATTATTTACAAATTCTGGCTATTGTAAATTGTGCTTATGTTAACTTTTTTTAAATAGAATTTTTGGGTAGTTGTTTTGTTTGCTTGTGTTGTGTTTTGGGAACTGTACTCTGCAATATTCAGGAGTTACTCCTAGCGACATTAAGGAATCACTCATGGCTGGCTCAAGACGATATGCAATGTGGGAGATCAAAACAGGTTAACCTCATGCAAGGCAAATTCCCTACCACTCTACTATCGCTCCAGCCCCTAAATATAGAAAATCTTAAGGAACACACACACACACACACACACACACACACACACACACACACCTAGAACAAATAATGAGCAAATCCAGTAAGATCTCAGTTAAAGATTAAAATATAAAAATCAGCACAGATCCACAGTTAAAAATGACACACAAAATGTATAAAATGCTAAGAAATTTAACCTAAGGAGTGAGCTAAAAATAATGAAACATCATGAGAATCACTAAAGATTTTAACAAACGTCAAGACATCTAATGTTTATGGAATTGAAGACCCAGTATTATTATCATGACAAGTTATTTTTTTTGGGGGGGGAGGTCACACCCAGCAGTGTTCAGGGGTTACTCCTGGCTCTATGCTCAGAAATTGCTCCTGGCAAGCTTGGGGGACCATATGGAATGCCAGGATTCAAACCACCATCCTTCTGCATGCAAGGCAAATGCCTTACCTCCATGCTATCTCTCTGGCCCCAAAGTTTTTTCTTTTAAAGTAACTTTATGTTTAAAAAGTTGAAAAAGAACAGTAACATGTGGAAAGTGAATGTGTTAAGAAATCAGATTTCGGGCCTGGAGAGATAGCACAGCGGCGTTTGCCTTGCAAGCAGCCGATCCAGGACCAAAGGTGATCCAGGACCAAAGGTTGGTGGACACCAAATCCCGGTGTCCCATATGGTCTCCCGAGCCTGCCAGGAGCTATTTCTGAGCAGACAGCCAGGAGTAACCCCTGAGCATAGCCGGGTGTGGCCCAAAAACAAAAACAAAAACAAAGAAATCACATTTCAGTGGCTATCAATGAATGGTATTTATTGGCAGAGTGTGCATTGTTCACAGATTGTATATAAAGTATAGTTATATTTTTTACTAGAGTTTAGGTAATAGAGTTACAATGGTGTTTAAGTTATGGTATTAATACAATGTTATTGTCCACTCCTGCCACCAGAGTCTTCATGACCCTCTCCCTGCTGTTACTAAGATGCCTTGGGTATGACACTTCATGTTTATGGTATTACTTAAGGTCTACATTTACTTTATTGCATCCATATATAAATTATTCATTTTTGTATTTTGGTTTCTTGGGTCACACCCTGCAGTGCTCAGGGGTTACTCCTGGTTCTAAGCTCAGAAATCCCTCCTGGCAGGCTCGGCAGGACCATATGTGATGCCAGGATTCAAACCACCGTCCTTCTGCATGCAAGGCAAATGCCCTATCTCCATGCCATTTCTCAGGCCCCTGTTTTGTTTTTTTATTTGTTTGTTTTGGGGCCAAACTCGGTGACACTCAGGGGTTACTCCTGGCTATGCGCTCAGAAATTGCTCCTGGCTTGGGGGACCATATGGGATGCCAGGGGGATCCAACTGCAGTCTTTCCTAGGTTAACATGTGCAAGGCAAATGCCCTACCACTTGTGCCACTGCTCTGGCCCCATATAAAATGATTCTGGTGTGACTTGTTGAGCAATTATTCTTTCCCACCTGTTGTTTAATTATAAAATATAGTCTTTTTTTTTTTTTTTTTTGGTTTTTGGGTCACACCCGGCAGCGCTCGGGGGTTCCTTCTGGCTCTACACTCAGAAATCGCTCCTGGCAGGCTCAGGGGACCATATGGGATGCCAGAATTCGAACCATCATCCTTCTGCATGCAAGGCAAATACCTTACCTCCATGCTATCTCTCCAGCCCCAAAATATAGAGCCCTAGAGTTGGGAGATGAGGCCTTTCTCAGCTCAGCCTGGTGCCTGTAGCCCCTTTGTTTTGTTTTGTTTTGGTTTGGTTTTTCGGGCTACACTCATTTGATGCTCAGGGGTTACTCCTGGCTAAGCACTCAGAAATTGCCCCTGGCTTGGGGGACCATATGGGACGCCAAGAGATCAAACCTCGGTCCTTCCTTGGCTAGTGCTTGCAAGGCAGACACCTTACCTCTGGCGCCACCTCGCCGGCCCGCCTGTAGTCCCTTTGGCTGTTGGGTCTGAAAGTTGCAGGATAATGGCAGAGAAATGATGTCACAGGAAATCAGTTAAAATTTCAGAAATTATTCAGCTTTATTTTATGGTCTGCCTGTAGTCCCTTTGGCTGTTGGGTCTGAAAGTTGCAGGATAATGGCAGAGAAATGATGTCACGGGAAATCAGTTAAAGTTTCAGAAATTATTCAGCTTTATTTTATGGTCCTAGCCGCCATTTGTATTTTCTTCACATGGCCTCTATGCTAAGCCTTTTCCCAGCAGCTTTTTCTGTGCTCCCTCCATGATTTCTTGCTGGTCTCCTCTTTCTTTCTTCCCTCCCGCCAGGCAACACCTATATTCCCAATTGCAGACCCCTTCCAGCTGTGGGTGGATCTGACCATCCAGGTGATTTTAGCATATGGAATTGGGGGAGGGCTAACACCCACCATTGGATATCATTGACAGTTTTGTTCAATATCATTTAGCCGCATCCAAATGTAGATTTCATTCTAGACTCTTGATTCTGTTGCCCTGATCCCCAAATCAGGATGTTCCTTCATTATTTCGTACTGTATTCTCTCAACTAGTGTAGATTTATGTGAGTTTTGCACATCCAGAAGCTTGAGTCCTCCAGCTTTGTTCTTCTCATGCAAAAATCATTTTGGTGATTCTGGGTTCTTTGCATATGGACATGCATTTTGTGATTAGCTTGTCAATTTCTAGAAAATATACCTTTTGATGTTAGTGGGATTACACAGTATCATAGTTCACTTTGCCATTAATACATATAGCCAAAAATTTCTGCTCTGGTCAGCTTTTCACTCTCTTTGTGAGTCATCTGATGAATGGCTTAATTAAATGAAGTCCATCTCTGCTAATCCAAGACCATGAGGCTTTTCTCCTATTTTCAGTTCTGAAGGCCTGTTCATTTTACCTTTGCCAGTTAGCCTTCTAGTCCCACTGGAGCTGACTTCTGTACTCAGAAAGAATGAAGATGGTAAAGTTAAACATGGTCAGAACCTCTGAGAGTCGGGGGACAGGCCCCCCCAAGAAAGAAGAGGTCTTTCCTGACTGATCAAGCCAGCTCACCATGGTCCTCTGCCTAGAAGAGGCTCTCCTCTGCCAGCAGAGAGTTGAGGGGTTATCATAGCTGGTGGACATAAGCAGAGAAATCGTATGCCTCTGGCATCCAATCACCTCTAACTGACTGAAGCCTCAAACTGGCCTCAAAGTGTGGGTCAGGGAATCCTTGGGCTAGTGAGGGTTTTACCTGGCATTGGTCAGTGAGGTTACTCCTGAAAATGAGGGGCATTCCGAGCAGTGTTTGGGGGGCCCATGCAGAGCTGGTTGAACCTGGAATTCCTGCTTCTACAGCTCGCGCTGCAACCCTTTGAGCTATCTCCCTTGCCCTGGGCTTGGTCCTTCTAAACTGAATTTCCAGGGCTCACGAGCATTTGGGGGAGATGACTGCTTAATAAAAATGCATGGTGGCTGGGGGAATGGGTGATTCCAATAATATATCTAAACATATGCCTTGTTTTCCAGGCCAACCAAATAGAGGGCTTTCATTTGGCTCAGCTGGGGCTTCCTGAGGAAGCGGGAACCCTTCCTACCCCACCCACGAAGGGCATCATTGCTTTGAAAAATATTATTCTGAGTCAGTTTCCACTGTGAGACGCAGGCTTGAGCAGGGCATTGCTGGGAAACAGTCCCATGGTGGTCTATAATGATACAGAACAACAGAACTTTCCACAGTGCACTGGATGGCTAACTATCATTTAGCTACATAGTTTACCAAAAAGCCACATTATATAGTTAACTTTTGCTCTTGGAACAAAATGGCAGCTAGCAAGAACTGGGCTTGACTTTTTCCCTATGCCTCATGGCACCATGCTGGGGCATCCTCAGCTCTTCTTCCTTTGCCCTGTTCTTCCTTAAGTCAAGGGCTCTGCCTTATTTTAGGTCACAGAATGGCACAGGCTAGAGAAGGTCTTTGTCCTAGTGCTCGGGCCTTAGGGTGGATTGTTCTGTGACACTGTGGGAAAAATCCATATCCTCTTTGCCTCAACTCTCTGCTCTGTGAAGTGGGGACAGTGCTTAGCCCCGAATTTAACTAAGTTTTTTTATTTTTTTATATTTTAGTTTTTTGGTTTTTGGGTCACACCAGGCAGTGCTCAAGGGTTACTCCTGGCTCTATGCTCAGAAATCGCTCCTGGCAGGCTCGGGGAAACCATATGGGGTGCCGGGATTTGAATCACCATCCTTCAGCATCTAAGGCAAATGCCCTACCACTGTGCTATCTCTCCGGCTCCCTAAGTTTTAATTTAACTAAGTTTTAACTAAGCAAGGACCCTTCAGAGTCCCAGTGACTATGTGGAACACAGCAGGTGCTTAATAACAAGTGATATCCACTGATGAGAAGTTCATCTCTCTCTGGGGTACAGGCTGGAGCCCACCCATTAAAACAGATCAGAGACAGAGAAGCAATGTTGGCCCAGCCTTCTTTAAAAATTTATGTCGGGGCCGGAGAGGTGGCGCTAGAGGTAGGGTGTCTGCCTTGCAAGCACTAGCCAAGGAAGGACCGCAGTTCGATCCCCCGGCGTCCCATATGGTCCCCCCAAGCCAGGGGCGATTTCTAAGCGCTTAGCCAGGAGTAACCCCTGAGCATCAAACGGGTGTGGCCCAAACAAACAAAATTCATGTCACCAGGGCCGGAGAGATAGCATGGAGGTAAAGCGTTTGCCTTTCATGCAGAAGGTCATTGGTTCGAATCCCGGCATCCCATATGGTCTCCCGAGCCTGCCAGGAGTGATTTCTGAGCGTGGAGCCAGGAGTAACCCCTGAGCACTGCCGGGTGTGATCCAAAAACCATAAAAAGAGAAAAAAAAAAAAAGAAAAGAAAATTTATGTCACCAAGAGGCTCTATTGTGAAATGTCAAAACACTGATGTGAAAAAAAGAAAGACAAAGCCCAAACTGAATCAGCTGGTAGGTGCAGCACCTGGAGACTGCCAGGGGAGGGTGGGCCCAGTGACTCACCTCTGTGATCCTTTTACTTTTCCTACTGACCAATCTAACTCTTTCACTACACAGGCAGTGACTCACCTTTTGCTGGAGTAGTTATGTAACTGGGGCTGTTTTGATCTGTTGGGGTGCCTATAGCTGTATTTCTATGTCACCCCGGGAAGCTTTTTCACACACCTTTGTATATACTGTCATAACAATTGTCAGAACGTCATCCCAGAGAATGGAGCAACCCTCTGCTGCTCCATCTTCTGCTGAATGGTAGGAAGGTCGCACCCTAGATGGAGCAAGGGCCCCACCTCCACCCATCCTATGTTGGCTTGCCCAGTGTTCCTTATCTTCTCTCACCTCAGTTTCTCCCTCTTAAAATGAGTCATTGGACTACATTAAATCAAAGCTTTGACATTCTAAGAATTTACGATAGCGAAATTTCCTCCAGATTGTTTGCCAGACAAGAGTTTCCAGAGTGTTCTGCTATCAGCTCCTTAGTGCATGGTTCCATACATGTAGGCCTGGAGATTGAGTTAATAAAGGGAGAAGAGGGGGGATCCAGAGCAACAATATGTGACCAATTCAAGTTCAATCTCTGGCATCCCATATGGTCCTCTTAGCAATGCCAGGAGTAATTCCTGAATGCAGAGTCAGTAATAACCCCTGAGCATCACCAGGTGTGACCCCCAAACAAGAAAAAAAGGAAAAGAGGATCAGAGATAAAGTATAGTGGCAAAGGCACATGCCTTGCACATGGCCAATTTGTGTTTCATCTCTGGTCCCACAGCCCTGCCAGGAGTGTTTCCCTGTTCATCACTGGATGTGGACCATTCTTTTCCACATCCTCCCCCCTCCCCAATGCATAGAGTAAATGGAGAAACAATAGAGCTAAAACATCTAGCTTAAACATCTTTAAAAAAATAAATTGTGCTCGCTTCGGCAGCACATATACTAAAATTGGAACGATACAGAGAAGATTAGCATGGCCCCTGCGCAAGGATGACACGCAAATTCGTGAAGCGTTCCATATTTTTTTTTGTGTTTATGAAAAACAAAAAAAATAAATTTAGACTTGGAAAAAATGGGGCTTCCATTATATTTTCTATATATATTTAACTCAAGGAAGATCAAAGTACTGCAGCTTGACTGACATTCAGATTGTTTCCTCTAGGGCCCGGAGAGATAGCACAGCGGTGTTTGCCTTGCAAGCAGCCGATTCAGGACCAAAGGTGGTTGGTTTGAATCCCGGTGTCCCATATGGTCTCCGTGCCTGCCAAGAGCTATTTCTGAGCAGACAGCCAGGAGTAACCCCTGAGCAACACCGGGTGTGGCCCATAACAAAAACAAACAAATAGATAGTTTCCTCTAGACTATCACTCCAGGCCTTCTTTCACCTTCTTTCTCTCTTTTAAAATGTTTTCCATGGGGCCAGAGAGCTAGCACAGTGGTAGGGCATGTGTCTTGCACACAGCAGACCCAGAATGGACAGTATTTCAAAACATGGGATCTCATATGGTTCCCCTAACCTGCCAGGAACAATTTCTGAGCACAGAGCCAGGAATAACCCCTGAGCACTGCAGGGTATGATCCAAAAGCCAAAAAAAAAAAAAAAAAAGTAATTGCAAATAGTGACTCTTACACTCCCTCCCCTCTTTTTTAAGTTTTTGAGCTACATCAGTGGTGCTCAGTGTTTATTTCTGGCTCTGTGCTCAAGGATTATTCCTGGCAGTGAAATTTCCAGGAAGTTATGCAGTGCCTGGGATCAAACCAGGGTTGGCTGTGTATAGGGCAAGCACTCAACGTGCTATACTACTTCTCTGGCCTGAATGAATGCATTAATCTTTTTCTTTTCAAAATCAATTCTTTTTAGTAAATTTTTATCCTTTCATCACAGAGGTGAGAGCTACCCCTTATACCTCACACAGTCTGCTCAGGCATTCATGGCTCACACCGGTCACTTCACTTGCCCTTCCTAAGAAGGTTTTGAGAAACCAAGTCTCTAGCAAATGGAATCAGTCATCCTGATTTCTGGTTTCTGTTTGTTTTCTGGGATCATATCCCTTGGCGATCAGGACTTATTTGGGCTCTGCACTTGAGAATCACTCCTGGAGGTGCTCATGGACCATATGGGATGCTGAGAATCAAACCTGGTATGGCCATGTGCAAGGCAAATTCCCTACCCACTCTACTATTGATCTGGCCCCCAGAGATTGCACTGAGAGGATGTCATAGCTGAGAGCTGAGGTCTTCTAGAAGGCTGTTAGGCTGCAATGGAGCAGCCCCATGGCAGACCTCAATAGAATATACAAAAGCCATTGGTCTGTAAAGCACAATGCATAGAAGAGAAATGAAGAGAAGAGAGAGCAAGCCTTCCTTCCCTCCTCAGACTCCCCAGGCCTGGATTCATCTGCTTCTCACTTCCTCAGCCTCCTTGGGGAGCACGGGTTGCCACTCTCCTTGAGCAATCACACCAGCGGGCATTTGCCCCATTCAGGAACATGGGCAGAAGGAGGCTGCATGATTGTGTGGTGGATTCTGCCTTATCTACCCAGAGACGAGGACCCCAAAGCCAGTCACTCCTCATCTTCCAGGTGCCACATCTGTGCCTACTCTATGTCCTGCCCCCATCTGATGCCTCAGGGAGAGAGGAAATGTGTTGGTATCACATGCCAAAGGGACCGAGAATAAGGGAGGAAGTGTCTCCAGCTCCAGGATCACTGTCTACACCATTATTTGGCACAAGCTCAGCAAACTCTGGCAGGGCCTGTCCTCCAGAGGCCTGGCCGGGAAATTGTAATTTGTCTAACTGGAAAACTTTTGCACCCCCACCACCCTCCTCTGCATCCAAGTGTCTCGCCCAGGCATTTTGTGGACTGAGAGCAAAAGTATAATGAGGAAAACTATGCTTCAACCTGGAAGGCCACTCCTGGAAGCTCCCCAGCCAGGCAGCCTGTTGTGTAAAGGTTCTGGGATGGATATTGGACAGAGGCTCTGAGCTCTGAGCTGGTAATAATATGACCACAGACTTGCCTCCGAGCTGCTGTCTGTTCTCTTTTATTTGGGGTGGGGGAACACCCAGCGGTGCTCAGGGGTTATTCCTGGCTCTGTGCCCAGAAATTGCTCCTGGCAGGCTCAGGAAACCATATAGAATGCCAGGAATTAAACTCATGCCCGTCCCTGGTAGGCCACATGCAAGGCAAACACCCTACTGCTATGCTATCTCTCTGGCCTCTGTCTGTTCTCTTTAACATAGCCCTGACTATCTTTAGAGCAGGGTGTCTGCAGTGCCAGGGGAGTAAACTAAGTCTGGACTGAGAAATCAGGATGGTCTGGGGCCAGAGAGATAGTACAGTGGGTAAGGTGCTTGCTTGCCTTGCACATAGTGACCTGAACATAGAGCCAAATGTCACCCCCCCCCCCCGAGCATCTCTGGGTATTGTCCCTCACTCCCCAAAGCATAGTCCAGACAGGCAGCAGGCCCTCCTGCTTTGATGGCAGAGCTGTCTCTCTTCATGTGAGATCCTGGAGCTGTAACATGCTCAGGGCTGGAATGACATCTGTCTTCTCTGTTGTTCTGTTATCAGTGGCTGGCACGCAGGTGGAAGGTTCCAAAGAAACATCTGCAGAACAAAGGAAGGTGTGTCAATTTCATACCACAGATAGAGGAATCGTCTGACAACCCGTGAAATTGTTCACCATCAACGTGAGGCCAAGAATGGATAAAGAAGGGCCAGAGAGATAGCATGGAGGTAAGGTGTTTGCCTTTCATGCAGAAGGTCATTGGTTCGAATCCTGGCATCCCATATGGTCCCCTGAGCCTGCCAGGAGTGATTTCTGAGCATGGAGCCAGGAGTAACCCCTGAGCGCTGCCAGGTGTGACCCCAAAACAAATAAACAACAACAAAAAAAAAAAAACAAGAATGGATAAAGAGGGACTGGAAATCTATAGGATATAATTAGAGAAGGAAATAGTAGGTGCAAAAAGGAAAGACAAGAAAGGAAAAATGGAATGATTTCTGAATTGGGTGACTATGAGTGATTTCCAAATTCTCTGTACTATTCAATTTTACTTTAACAGGGCCGAAGCAATGATGCAGTGGTAGGGCATTTGCCTTGCATGGGGATGACCCAGGATGGACCTGGGTTCGATCCCTGGAGTCCCATATGGTCCCCCAAGCCAGGAGCGATTTCTGAGTGCATAGCCAGAAGTAATCCCTGAGTGTCACTGAGTGTGGCCCTAAAACAAAACAAACAAAAAAAAAAGGGGCCAGAGAGATAGTTTAGTGTGTAAAATGGCTAACTCTGTTTTTCCCCAATACTAGTCACCACCACAAACAAACAAAAAGTGTAAGTCCCTCAATGCATGGACATAGGAGAGAATACAAGATAAGGAGAAAATACATGACAGCTAGGCCGCATTTCTCATGGTCAGAGTTGCCCTGGGAAGGGGTGCCCATGGCCAGGGAGGATGGGGGAAGAAGGAGCCTATGAGCAGACACAGTGAAGGACACAGAAGCCTTGATAGTTCCATAGCTGTGTGAGTTCTGTGGTCCTGCATCTACCAGGCACGCGTGTGCAGAAAGCTCTGGCACGGGGTGCCTCAAGCAGGCGTGCTGCGGGCAGGCCCTGTCTGCGAGAGCGGGAGGCGTCACCGCAGGCGCCACTCTGGCGCTCCCTCTGCCTGCTCCTCTGCTGGGGCTCCTACAGCAGAACCCCACAGACCGGGTTGTTTGGCCGGCAGACATGCACTCCCTGTGCTTCTGCAGGCTTGAAGTCTAAGATCAAAGTGGGGATGGTTCAGCTCCTGGCAGGGCCTGCTTCCTGCCTGGCAGATGCTGCCTTCCCTCTGTGCTGGGGTGTGTGTGTCAGAGAGCATTGGGGGTCCCTTCTAAGCAGGACCCCAGTCTCATCATGGGAGACCCATTCTCCCCTCTCATCTTATTATTCTCAAAGTCCCATCACTATAAGGCCTTATCCTAAGAATAGGTTTGCGGAGGGGCACAGACTTCATCTCAACACTACCAGTCACTCATGCCTGCCCTCTAGGACAAAGCACAGTGGCACCCCGACCTCCCCAGCACGCACACACACACACACACACACACACACACACACACACACACACACACACACACACACACACACACGATTGCCTTGATGTGAGCTACCGCTGACCTTATTAATGTCTTCCTTCCTGTTCTCAGGCCCTTCCTTTGAATTGTGCCCTTCATTGACTCACCCCACCAGACCATCATTTACAGGCTCACACACGCCATGGCCCTAGTCTCACCTGGGCTTCATCCGGGGCAGGACCATGTCTGCATCATTTCATCCGATGGAGGCACAAGGTCTGGGGTGGGGAGAGGCACTAGGCAGGAGACCCCTGGCATAAAGACAGTGGAGCCTCAGATGGGTATGAGGAGCCAAAGTTGTTGGGGCAGGACTGTCACAGGCTCTGAACTGCTTTGGAAAGACGCACTGGGAGTTCCTAGGATGCGGCTGAGGAGGGGAAAATGGGGACCATATGGCGGTGTCCCTGGTTCTCTGGGCACATCACCTGCCTTTCAGGGTTTTGGGCATGTTCAAGTCCTCGTGTGTGTTAGATTCCAGCGCTGATCCTGCGGGGCCTGGCCCTGAGATGGCTTCTGAAGAATTAGGGTGAGTCAGGCCTTTCCAGGATTCTCATGTGGACCCTCAAACGCTGAATCTCCCTTGAACTCTGCTTCCTGGTAGGAGTAATGGGAACATCTGGAAATGGAGGGGAGCTGAGTCCTGGAAGAGTTGTTGGGGTTCCTTGAACAGAGGGTGAAAAGCAGGGCCATGGGATATTGGAGATAATTCTTCTTTTTGATTTTCTTTTGAGCCCACACCTGGAAATACTCAGGAATTACCCCTGGTGGGTGCTCAGGGGACCATAGGGGATGCCAGAATCAAACCCAGGTCGGTCGTGTACAACCCATTATATCATCATTCTACCCCACAAATGTTCTTCAGAACAGAAGAACAGTAGGTTTGAGGCTGTGCAGAGTGGAGGGGTTTCCCAGCGATTCCATGTGGATGTGGATGTGGATGTGGATGGAGTTGGGGAAGGGGGTGTCACAAGGCCTCCTGAGCATGGAGGTACAGCCAGGACACAGCCTGGAACCCAGAGTTATGTGATGATTTAACTAGGGAAGCTGAAAGTGAGGAGAGAGGAGAGGCGTCTCCCCCTCCCCCAGTTTAGGAAGAGCTATGATGGCCTAGCCTGGCCCAGCTCCCTGCTCAGGAGATATCCCCAGAGAGAACAGGTGTGGGTCCTAGACATGGTGAGTCTGCTGGGTGTGAGTGTGGGGAGCACATGGAGAAGCCCTTTCCAGGTAGAAGGACCCCATCTTAGGGCTCCAAAGAGTTTGGTTTTTGTTTGCTTTAGGGCCACTTTCAACAGTGCTCAGGGATCACTCCTGGCTCTGCATTTAAGAATCACACTTGGAACCAGAGCAATAGCACAGTGAGTAGGGCATTTGCCTTGCACACAGCCAATTCGAGTTCGATCCCCAGCATCCTATATGGTCCTCTGAACTTGCCTGGAGTGATTTCTGAGCACTAAGCCCAGAGTAACCCCTGAGCTGGGTGTGGTCCAAAACCAAAACAAACAAGAAAACAAAAAAAATTATCATTCCTGGTGGGGATATGAGATATGGGTATTGAACCTGGACCAGGCATATGCAAGGCAAACAACCCATCTGTTGTGTTATCTCTTAGGCCCCTCCAAAAAGACACTCAGACATAGAGATCTGGGGAGACCCCTACAGGTACCCTAGGGAGTTTGGGGCCTCAGAAGAGCTGGGAGCTGCAGAGAAGTTGAGGGCAGACACAGAAGGTGGCCATAAGAGGATGATGACGAGCAAATACTTTCAGGGGAGTCCCCAAATCTGGAGCAAGAGAATTGACAGCTTGGCCTGGAGGGCCTTGCTCAGTGATCTGGGTATAGCTCCCAGCCCCTCTCTTAATTGTTCTGTGATCCTGGCAAGTTTCTCAGCCTCTCTGTTCCTGTCTCCTTGCCTGTGGGTGATCCCTTCCCAGAGCACTGCTGTGGGGCTCCCAGGAAGTAGAGTATAAGAGCAGCTTGCAAACACCAGCCATCACGCTGATGGACAAGGGTTTTGGTACATGCTGGGAAGGACACAAGGGCTTCTAGCTGCAGGCCTAACAACCTTTCAGGTTCTGGGCAGAGGAAGTTGCTTCAAGTTGCTTTGCCCAAGATTCCCAACTAGCTCTGCTGATAGGGACAACACAGGGATCCTGCCTATGTCACTCAGGGGTAAAAGTTCCAGCAGCAGCAGCAGCAGCAGGGTACCCAATTAACAAGGGCCCTCACAGAAGGCCCCGAAGAGCACATCATTCTGCCTCTCTTCCTGGCATCTCCTAGCCCAAAGGAGGCAAGAGCTTCTTAGGTACAGGTATCTTCCACATTCCATGTCTTTGCATGGTCCAGGGGTTCTTGGCTTGTCTCTGCTCTGCATGAGCTGGGGCAGCGGGGGGTGGAGGAATACAGACCCAGAGGAGATAGGGCTCTGGAGAGGTTTGAAAGGGCACTGCTGTGAGAGGAGCAGGCTCCGGTGGGTCCAAGATTTCTTTTTTTTTGTGGGGGGGGGGGAGCGTTTTCAGCCATCCCCGACAGTGCTCAGGGGTTACTCCTGGCTCAGTGTTCAGAAATCTCTTCTGGCGGGGTCGGCGAGGTGGCGCTAGAGGTAAGGTGTCTGCCTTGCAAGCGCTAGCCAAGGAAGGACCACGATTTGATCCCCCGGCATCCCATATGGTCCCCCCAAGCCAGGGGCAATTTCTGAGCACTTAGCCAGGAATAACCCTTGAGCATCAAACAGGTGTGTCCCAAAAAAAACCAAACAAACAAAAAACAGAAATCTCTCCTGGCAGGCTCAATGGACTACATGGGATGCCGGAGATAGAACCCGGGTCTGTCCTGGGTTGGTAGCATGCAAGGAAACTACTTTATCTCTGTGCAATCACTCCAGCCTCCTGAGGCCAAGATTTTTGGGCAGTGTTTTAATTTATGTTTTGTTTATTTTTGTTTTTGTTTGTTTGTTTTTGGGTCACACCCGGTGATGCTCAGGAGTTACTACTCCTGGCTATGCACTCAGAAATTGTTCCTGGCTTGGAGGACCATATGGATGCCAGAGAATCAAACCGCAGTTTGTTCTAGGCTAGCATATGCAAGGCAGATGCCCTACAGCTTGTGCCACCGCTCCGGCCCTCCATTTATGTCCTTTAATTTAAAAACACTTTTTAAAATGAGATACAGAGTTTAAACGTTGTGAATCAGCTGTTAAAACCTTGGACACCGACTTTAGTCTCACTGTGGAGAGATAGCACAATCATTTCAAATTGATCTGTGTTGATCTAAATTTTGACAATTCTATTGGCTTTTGTGTTGTTTGTAGTTTGATTGTGCCTACAGGGAGACAGGCTATGGTGGTGGTGGGAGCTTGGGGCGTTGGTGAAGGGAAAGTCACACTGGTGGTGGGTTTGGTGTTTGAACACTTAATTAATGCCTGGAACGACTGTATTATGAACAACTTGGTAAATTAAGGTGTTATAATAAAATTTTTTTAAAGTTGTTGTTGCTTGAGTTTCAGTAATATCATGTTCCAAAACCCTTCACCAGTGATCATTTCCTGGTGGGTTTGGGGGCTGGGGAGCCATAGCTGTTTGGCGGGTGAGGAAGCAGGAGGTGTGGGCTGTGTCAGCTCTCAGGCTCTCACCCTACTCCTCTACTCACTTGGGCCTCTGTGTTCTTCTTGTGCTCCCCCGCCAGCCCCAGCACTCCTCCCACCCTATCCATCTCTGGAGTTCATGCTGGTTTTAGGGGTCTGTTTCCCCACCACCCTGGAATGGACAGGAACTATCTGCTCATGCATGTACCCCAGCACTGGTTTGGTCTGGGAGCTCTGAAGTGAAAAATATCTGTAAACATAGGAGTGGGGGGGCTTGCCCCACTGAGCAGCAGTGGAGCAGGATTGTTCCTTGGGAGGGGTGTGAGAGAAGGAAGGGCCTTGGGGAGTGTGCAGAGGCTGAGCCTAACCAGAATGTGGGGGCTGCCAGGCCACAGAGACCAGCTGGGGTGAACAAAGGGGATGGTAGAGGGAGGTTACAGTGTGTGTGGGGGGGAGAATGGGGTAAAGGGTGGCTCCTCTGAGGGGAGGTGCTGGTAGCTCTGAGCCAATGATGGAGCCCAGCAGCCTGGGCAGAGAAGCCTGGAAAGCTACAGAGGGCCCTGAACAGGTCAGAGGTCACAGAGAAGGGCTGACTCTTGCAGGAATGGTAGTGGCTATTCTGCAGGATTTCCTCCTTCCAGCCCAGGAATACAGATGCTGTACAGAACTCTGTGTCGAGGGATGTGGATGTCCAAGAACCACAGAATCAGGCTGGAGAGATGCTTGAGGGATTGGAGCATTTGCTTAGTGGACATGGTTGGGAGAGAGCACTGAGCACAGAGCTGGGTGTAAGCCCTGAAGAGCCCTGAAGGAGGGGTCACAAGGTCACGGCATCTGGACCGTTCCAGTCAGATTCTGTGTGTGTGTGTGTCCAAGGAGAGTCAGCTTTAACTTAGGATTGTCCACAGGCTACTGCATGGAGCCCAGGCATAGTGGCTCATCCAGAGACACAAAGGCATCTCCCTGAGCTAAAATCAGAGCATTGGCAAAATTGGATCCTTCTAGAAGCTCTGGGGGAAGAATTACTGTAGTAAGTTGCTGGATAGTCAGTGTCAGGAGCCCCAGGGAAGAGGGTGAGACAGGCCTTAGGGAAGACACAGTTCATGAGGGAATCAGCTGGGGGATACAGCCCTCACCCCAGATTCTGAACTGGGGATGCATTGGATGGTGAAGCAGAGCATAGAGCATCCAATTTTGGTAAGACTCCTGACTTCTTCCCTGTTTGCTGAGAACTTCCCAAGTGTGAACCCAGCCAAGTCTCTGAGAGCTGCCTCCTTTGAACCTGTTCACACCCAGTTGGCAAAGAGGACCAGCAAGAGCAAATGTGATTTGGTTCAAACCCAACACCTCATGCAGCAACCAATAGGCTCTCTCCACAAAAGGGAAAAATGTACACAACTCACCAACCAAGAGTTTGCTTGAAAAGCAGAGGCCTAGGACACATTCTTGTGGCTAAAGGTTTTGAGTTTGACTCCTGGTATACCCACATGTGCCACCTGAGATCCTAGCATCTGTCTTGCCTGAGTTCTTCTACATTCTTTCCAGCGACACTGCGGCCAGATGTGCACCAGCACCACAACTACAGAGTAGGATCCCTAGTGAGAGCCACGGCTAAGATGTGACACCACAGTCAGGCATGAGGTCCAAGTGCTGCAGCAATTCCAGTGGGCACCAACGCCAGAGACCTCTGACTCATCTGTGAGCACTTCAGCTGACTGCAAAAGCACAATGGCCGGAGTGTGCGCCTGGCCATCACCACAGCCCCAGCAAGCAGGGACTGGGCAGAGGATGTGAAAGGCTACTTCTGTCGAGAAGAGCTATAGATGAGATATAGATTTATAGAGATATGATATAGTAAACAGGCATGTTTACCATGAACTAGAGCTAGTGCCATTACACAGTTTGGCCCAAACCTAAGAAAACAAAACAAAGAACAGGCCCACCCAGTGCCTGGTATTAGATTAGGAAAATTCCCCCACCCGTTCCCCCATCCATATCTGGGAGGGCAAGGACTGGACAACAATAAACAAGCAGGGCTCGTAAACAAGATACATTGCTTGGGACCAGAGCTGTGGCGCAGAAGTAGGGTGTGTGCCTTGCACATGACTGATCACAGTTCGATTCCCCGGCATCCTATATGGTACCTAAAGTCAGGAGTGATTTCTGAGCTCAGAGCCAGGAGTAACCCCTGTGTGTCACCGGGTATGGCCCAAAACCCAATACACACACACACACACACACACACACACACACATATATATATATTATACATGGCCTAGTCTAACTTTGCTATATATGTTTTGCTTATATGTGCCTTGAAAAAAATATGAATATTTGCCTTGAATATGTGGGCTGAAAATGTATAAACTGTGTGTCTACCCCATCTTGGGGATCTAAGACCCTTTGCCTTGCAGTCTTTTGATGCTGAATCTTAATAAACCTATCTCTGTCCTCTTCCCTCTGTTCTGCATGAGAACAGGCCACTTAACATATGGAGTTTCCACCAAGATTGCTGGCTCCAAGTCTCTCTGACTTGCAGGCCCTCAGCACTGTCTTAATAAATCTTTCCTTACCTCTGTACTCTTCTCTGTATTCATTTCTGCATGGCAATAAGCCACCTAATTTATCAGCATTTATTTATTCATTTTGGTTTGGGTCATAACTGGCTGTGCTCTGGGTTTACCTCTGATTATGGGCTAAGGGGTCACTTTGAGTGGGAATGGGGGGGCATTTTGGCTGCTGAGGATCAAAACCAGGTCAGCAATGCGTAAAGCAAATGCCTTACCTACTGTATCTCCAGCCTCTCATCACATTTTTTTCACATATTGTTAAGTGTTGTATTAATTAAATTAATAAGAGTCCTTGATGGTGGTGGATGATGGTAGATGGATGGTGAAGCCTTTCTCGGCCAGGCCAGCACTTGCACCCCCTTTGAGCCAGTGGGTCTGAACATTCAGGATAATGGTGAGGAAATGATCCAGAGCAGTCAGATTTCAGGAGACATGAAGCTTTATTATTAATAGACCCTAGCCACCATGTGTGGCTTCTAAGCTAACCTTTTAAGCAGCCTCCTTCAGCTGCCCTCCATCTAATCCTGCCTCTGTCATCTCTCCATCTTGCCTCCTTCTCCTGAGGCTTCTTGTTAAATCTCTTGCTGAATATTTCTCACCCCTTCATTCGCAACCTTTTTATTCACAACCACAGACCCCTCCCATCCAGGTAAGATAGGTAGAAGTTGGGGGAAGAATTACAGTTAAGGATAATAAATACAAATCATGAAGTGGGAACCACCTCACACCTGGGAGACTGACTCTTACCAAACAGACAAGGAACAAGTGCTGGCTCAAGCACCAAAGGATAATGGTGTTAATACTTCCCAGCTGGCCCAGTCCAGTCTGACCCCTATGTGGCAGGGACAGGGAGCAGAGCAGTTGTGAATGGCAGATTCCCCTTTCTGCACGAGCTACAAAAGCTCAAAGCCAGCCACTACACCCTCTGACAGAAACAGCCCAGTTCCACAACTCAACCTCATCAAATTTCCAAGCCACCAAATTTATTTCCAACCTATAGACCTTTGATGGCCACCTTGTATTTTACAGTAGTGTTGGCTCAATAGTTTCACAGGAAATCTAATGGGAAAGTTTTAGTAATCTACTAAGCTCAGTGAGACTAGACAGTAACACAAAAAACTCAACTAACTAGCATCTACACAGCCCAGAAAATCCTTGGCACTGACTTTAGTAGCACCATGGAGAGATAGAACAATCATTTCAAGTTGACATACATTGATTTAAATTTTAATAATTTCATTGGCCTTTGTGTTGTAACAAATAATATGAAGTAGGAGCTGGAGCGATAGCACAGCAGTATGGTGTTTGCCTTGCATGCAGCTGATCCAAGAGGGACCTTGGTTAGATCCCTGGTGTCCCATATGGTCCCCCAAGCCAGGAGCAATTTCTGAGCTCATAGCCAGGATTAACCGCTGAGCATCACCAGGTGTGGTCCACCAAAAAATATGAAGTAAATTTATTTGTGCCTGTATGGAGGCAATGTAGGGTGGCTGGTGGGAAACTGGGGACACTGGTGAAAGGAAGATTACACTGGTGATGGAATTGGTATTTAAGCAGATAATGCTTGAAATGACTGTATTGTGAGCATCTTGGTAAATCACAATGTTATAATAAAAATTAGAAATAAAACTATGGGGGCCTGGAGAGATAGCACAGCGGGAGTTTGCCTTGCAAGCAGCCGATCCAGGACCAAAGGTGGTTGGTTCGAATCCCGGTGTCCCATAATGTCCCCCATGCCTGCCAGGAGTTATTTCTGAGCAGACAGCCAGGAGTAACCCCTGAGCAACGCCAGGTGTGGCCCAAAAACCAAAAAAAAAAAAAAAGAAATAAAACTATGGAAAAAAATAAAACTACTGGACCAGAGAGATAGCATAGAGGTAGGGTATTTGCCTTGCATGCAGAAGGATAGTGGTTCAAATCCTGGTCTCCCATATGGTCCCTGAGCCTGCCAGGAGACATTTCTGAATGTAGAGCCAGGAGTAACCCTTGAACACTGTTGGGTATGACCCCAAAACAAAAATAAATAAATAAATAACTAAAACTACAAAAGCTGGTGAGGAGGTCAAGAAAAGGGGTCAGGAACTGTGTAGTCTCTGTGGGGGTTCAGTGCCAAGGCTCTTCTAAAAGGAAAGCCCAGAAATACCCTCTGACCCAGCTCTTCCACTTCAGGATAATTTTCTGTAGAATAGAGACAGTCACTAAGAAAGATATCTATCTGCATTTTGAGTTCACTGCAGTATTTTTACAGTAACTACGATTAGGAAACAACCCAAATGCTCTTGGGTGGATAATAAGATAAAGATGTGATGCTCATGTATATACCCAAAGGACTCAGTTCTGCAGAAAATGACAGCATCTGACCTTTAATACAGTATAAATTGCCAAGAGACTTGAGCTCAGAGAAAGACAAAGGAGAAATCCTCAAGGTCGAAAAGTAAAACCAATGAGCACAGCTAAAATGAGCTCTTTAGACAACTCAAAATAGTGGGACCAGAGAGAGTATAGGGATAAAGAGATAGTACAGGGTTTAAGGCTCTGACCCATATGTGGCCTATTTTGTTTCCTAACTTCCCAAAAGAACAAAATGTGGTCACTTAATTAGGAAGATGGGAGGGTGGGTGAATTGGATAAAGAGGCTGAGCAGTGATGAGGAAATCTGGGCTTTGGTGGGAAGCATAATGCTCCGTAAACAGACATCATGATTTGTACTCATGAGACATACCGAGGCAATAAGCCCACATTATGGCAATAAAGATTTAAAACAAATCTGCCACCGCCTGCCAGCTGGGTATTTAAGAGATGAGAAAACCAAGGCCCAGAGACACTCAATAACTTTCTTTTTATTATTTGTTTTGTTTTGTTTGGAAATCACACCCAGTAATGCTCAGGGGTTACTCCTGGCTCTGCGCTCAGGAATAACTCCCGGTGGGCTCGGGGGACCATATAGGATACAGGGGTCAAACCCAGGTTGACTGTGTGAAAGGCAAATGCACTCCTCATTGTACTATCTCACTGGCCCTCGTTTAGTTTCTGAGAAAGCCTATATGTACCTTCTGAACTACACCAAAGGCTACTGTGGTTGGTCTGAAACTGGGAGACAAAGCGACACTCCAGGATATGGACTTGGAGCCCAGTGGGCCGGAGAGCATGAGTCCAGCTTTCTGGTTCCTTCAGAATGGAGTCTTCCCTAGTCACCCCCAACCATGTCTCTCAGGGGGTGTCTCTAACTGAGCTCTCAAAAAAACACCCTTGGGGGATCCTGGTGCCCCATTCCCTGAGCAGGACAGTGCTTCAGTTCCTCAGAGTAGTCCCCAGGGCTGGCCAAATGTTGCACAAGCAGGATGTCTGCCAGCGCTTCCTCTACTCCCGCTTTCTCTGAATTTTGCGAGGTTCTTTAGTGCTCAGAACAATAGGGCTCTGTGAAGAGGCCGACCTGTGTCGGCCTGTAGCTCACCCCAGGCCCCATGCACAATCACTATCCGCATTTGGTCCCGGAAACCAGCCACTGTCCAGAGGGCCACAGACAGCAGTGAACCAGGCAGGATTGATCCCAGAGCCCCTCCGCCTGCCTGAGTCCCCGCACCCCCTGAGGATGGCCCATTGCCTCGCTAATGGCTCCACATGCACTGCAGAACCACTTTGAGTCTGTGGGCCTTTGGGCCCAGGATGTCCCTCTACTCAAGTTTCCCTGAAGAGAGGGGCCCATCCCCTGTACCCACGACCCAGATGGCCTTTTGCAGAGCTTTCCCAGAAGTGCTTTCTGCACTGCATCTCCTTCGAGGCCCCTGACTACCGTCATGCACCCTGAAGCTGGGGAAACTGAGGCAGTTGAAAGACCACACCCATGGCCCATTATCACAGGGGAATGAGACTGCAAGCTCCTTCCATCACCCTGGGCATGGCCAGTCAGAGTCAGGTAGAACAACTAGGCCAGAAGTGACCAGTTGTTCAGAAGTGACCAGCCAGCACCATCGAGGCACACGGTAGGGGGTGTGAGGCAGGGTGGAGTCTTCCTGTGGCAGCACCTCCGGCGCCTGGGTTCCCAATCTGGTCGTTAAAGCCAGATTCCAGTCCAAGGAAGAATGTGTCTGTTAGAAACCTTTGAAGATATGGTCCTTAATGAAAACGCTGAGAGAAGCCAATTAGAGCGGCAAGAACAGTAATCACTATAATAAGGGTAATTGAGTTGGATTTATTATAGCTGACGATGGGCTTTTTTTTTTATTCCTTAAGTAGAAAAAGAAAATAATTTACTGATATTAAAACATGATTTAAGTCTTCCTTCAAACCTCTGGGAATCAGCTCCATTTTTGGAGCTTCATCTAAACCTAGGGCTAGGGAGACAAAGAAAGACAAAACACCTTTCCATTCACCCTATATGTGCCCAAGCACCCTTGGTCGGAGTCTCTGCTTGTCCAATGAGCCCGGAAGAAATCTGGAGGCAGTGAGGGAGGGAGAGGATTGAAGAGGCTGCACTATTGTAGACTTAGACAAGGCCCTCCGCCTCTTCAGACTTGGTTTTTTTTATCTGAAGATCAGGGAAATAATACTAATATAGCAGTTTTGTTGAGGAAATAAAATCAAGATAAATGGGCTGGAGAGATAGCACAGGGGCTAAGGGTCTTTCAGGTAGTAAATCCTGATTTTGCAGATCCCAGATTCACATATGGTTTCCTGAGCAACACTCAATGTAGAGGAGGAAGGGGATAGGAGGAAGAAGGAGGAGGAGGAGGAGAAAGAAGAGGAGGATGAAGAGGAAGAGGAGAAGTAGAAGAATAGGAGGAGGAAGAGAAAGAAGAAGAGAAGGAGAAGGAAGAGGAGGAGGAGAAGTAGAAGGAGCAGGAGGAGAAGGAGAAGAAGAAAAGAAGTATAGGGCCCGGAGAGATAGCACAGCGGCATTTGCCTTGCAAGCAGCCGATCCAGAACCAAAGGTGGTTGGTTCGAATCCCGGTGTCCCATATGGTCCCCTGTGCCTGCCAGGAGCTATTTCTGAGCAGACAGCCAGGAGTAACATCTGAGCAATGCCGGGTGTGGCCCCAAAACAAAAACAAAAACAAAAAAAAAAAAAGAAAAGAAGTATAAGAAGAAAAACAGAAGAAGAAGAAGGAGAAGAAGAAGAAGGAGAAGAAGAAGAAGAAGAAGAAGAAGAAGAAGAAGAAGAAGAAGAAGAAGAAGAAGAAGAAGAAGAAGAAGAAGAAGAAGAGAAGGAGGAGAAGGAGGGCCAGAGTGATAGCACAATGGTAAGGCCTTGCACATGTCCAACACAGGACGGACTTTGGTTAGAATCCTAGCGTCTCCTATGGTCCCCTGAGCCTGCAAGGAGTGACTTCTGAGCATAGAGCCAGTAACCCCTGAGCACCACCTGCCAAGAGTGACTTTTGAGTGTAGAGCCAGAACCCCTGAGCACCACCGTGTGTGACCCCCAAAAAATAACAAAAAAGAAAAAGAAAAAGGAGGAGGAGGAAGAAGAGGAAGAAGAAGAAGAAGAAGAAGAAGAAGAAGAAGAAGAAGAAGAAGAAGAAGAAGAAGAAGAAGAAGAAGGAAGAGGAGGAGGAGAAGGAGGAGGAGGAGAAGAAGAAGAAAGAAGGAGGAGGAGGAAGAGGAGAAGAAAAAGGAGGAGGAGATGGAGAAGAAGAAAAAGAAGAAGAGAGAAGAGTAAGAGGAGAAAGAGAAAGAATAAGAATAAGAATACACAGAATTTAATTTTAAAGATGTTATCTGCCTAGCCAGTGGCAGGTACTTAATAAATATTAATACTCTTCCCTAATATAAGAGCTATATAGGAAAATTGAAGGCTTCTAAAAGAGCTGCCAAGAAATAATTTTTCACTCATGTAAAAAGTGTAGAAAAAAGCTATCCCAAGCTTGTAGGTGACTTTCAACCTGGAAGTCCCTTCTCTTCTGCTGCTCAGCTACTCTCAGGAGAACACTCGCAATGTGGTAGCCAAGCATTGACCATCCAGCAAGCAAGAAAAGTCAGGTTCAAAGTGGGGCTTCCCATCAAGGTCACGTACCACACTGTGAATTCCAGACCTGTGAACAGAAACGGTCACATTTGTTACCCGGCACCAAGGAATTCTGAGGATTCTACACTTTATTCTAGAACCTTGTGTCCAATTAAAATCAGAGTCCTCTGGCCAGGAGGAAGAGAACAGGCTGTCTCTGCCTCACAGTTCATCCTGGGTCAGCAGGGACCAGGGAGGTTTAGCTGGGGCCAGAATGGCTCAGCCGAGTGACTTGATGCCTTTTCTACTTTCGCTGCTTTCTCTCACTTTCATGAGCGCAAAAAAGCCTCTGGAGACCTGGAGTCAGGTCAGCCAGGAAGGTAGAGGGGTGTGAGGAAGGCTGATGCTGCCCTGTCCTGGGCTGACTTCCAATTTTTAAACAGGTCCCTGGAGAGCCAAGGATGCCTTGTGTCAGTTGGAAAGGAGGCCACGGCAGGGAGCTTGGGCCCATGGAATCTTGGACCCACCTTTCTCCATGCCATCCACATCTTGCAGTGGGAGACCCTCCTTACAGCTCTGCCGTGGGGTGGGGCTTCTCCTTCAAGGATACAAAGAAGGACTCAGGATGGACAGTGCCCAGAAAGCCCCAAAACTGACCCACTTTTAGACTCAGTTTATTTTATTTTTTTAGGGTCACACCAAACTGTGCTCAGGGATTACTCCTGGCTCTGAGCTCAGAAATCGCTCTTGGCTGACTCAAGGGACCGTATGGGATGCTAGGAATTGAACCCGGGTCTGTCCTGAGTAGGCTGTGTGCAAGGCAAATGCTCTACCACTGTGCTATCGCTCCAGCACCTCGGGACTCAGTTTACTCTTTGCCCCGGGGACTGTGCTTGAGACTCTCCTGCTGGGGACAGCGGAGACTTGGGCTAGTCCCAGAAACAAACTCTTCAGATGATTTGCTCTGCTGTGGCTACACACTTTCCTTTATCTTATTATTATTTGGGGGTGCCTTACTCAGAGTGCGATGGGGCTGCTCCACACTGTGCTCAGGAATAACAAACACCCAGCTGTACTTGGGGGATCAAGCCAGGGTTGACTGCATGTAAGGTAAGTATTTACTCACTGTCCATCTTCCTGGCCCCAATCCCCAGTAAACAGACTCAGAGGAATCCCTCTTTTCCCAGAGTCTATTTACCCCAGCCCCTCTGGCTCTCCCACACTTACCCCCATGCATGTTGTATGACCTTTGTATGTATGTTGTGCACGTTGTATGACCTTTGGGGAGGCAGGGGAAAGGTCTTATTGGACAGTGGTGAGTTGTGTGGTCAAGTTGGGAGATAAGAGGAGCCAGATCATGGTGGCCCTTGACCTGGCCCAGAAAAAGCACCTGGGGTGGGGTCGATGCATGGCAAACTTTTAATAGATGTGCAATACCTTTGCATCTTGTAGACAAAATGGTCCCTTTTCTGGTGGGGGATCCTGGGGTGCACTATCACCCCCATTAATCCCTGAGGCTTGAAAAGGTGGTACTAGGTACTAGGTACTAGAGGGCACAAGCATATGTTGAAAAGTGAACACCAGGGCTTGACTTGGATGGAGATTGGAAGGACAATCCGTGGCAGAGGGGTGGAGGGCAGCGCTTATGACGCTGAGATTTGAGCTTCAGAGATTTGAGTGTCTGAACAATCTAGACAGTGTCCTGGCCTGGGCTCTGTGCCTATCACAGGGCTTGCTGGAGTCAGGCAGCCACCTGGGAACTCTCTCTCTTCTGTCCACCTGTCCTCGTCTATCTCCTGCCTCTCCCTCTCTCATCTTCTTTCTCTCTTCCTTTCTCCTCATCTCTCACTTCCTCTCTCTTCTTTTACCTATTCCTTTTCTTCTCTCCTCTCTTCTTCCATCCTCTCTCTCTTCCTCTTTCCTCCTGTGTCTCCTTCCTTCCTTCTCTCTCCTTCCTCTCTCCTCCTCTAGCCCCCCCCCCCTCCAGGTCCTGCCCTTTACCCTTGCTCTGGGTCATGGCTCTCCTATAATACCTGCATTATGTCGCTTCACCCTGGGTCCACCTTCTCAGAGGCCCTGGGCAGCCAGGAGCCACCCTCCACCCTTGCCTCACTGCTTTTTGTTCCCTTTAATTTACTCCCCAGGTTTCCTGCCAAAATCATTTTCTCCTGTAATCACCCCGGCTGGCTGGCTCCCTCTCACCTAACCGGGCCCCTAGACTGGCCCTTTCTGAGCCAGCCAGGATGTGGCACTCATTTCTGGGTCCTCTACCTTACACAGGGCCCCTCAGCCAACACTCCAATGGGGTCCTACCATTTCGACTTGGAACAGCAGGTCAGCTGTAAAGCCTGTTTCACTCTTCCTCTCCCTACAGTAGAGACTTAGGAACTTTGGCTGAGAAAGAATGGGGTCAAAGCACAACCTGTGCCCCTACCAGACTCATGACCCAGGAAACCACCTCAGGAGCCAAATGGAAAACTTGTCATGCATCTCTGGTGCACATGGGGTCCCGGGGTCAGGTCCATCCGTGGGACTACCCGTGCTACAAAGGCCCCAAACTACAACATCAAACCAAACCAGGTAGCACCTCCGCTTCTAGAGAGAGTCTTCTAGGGCCCTACTACTTGCTTCCTTGCCCCATGATTTGTGCTCAGACTTGGATCCACAGCCAGCCACAGAGCATGAGAACAATTTTTTAAGTTTGAGGGACAGAGCCAAGATTCAAAGGGGAAAGAGTGAGGATTTGAAGAGCACTAGAGGGAAACTTGAATGTTTGCTCACTGACCAGCATTTCTCCCCCACTTTCTGGAAGTTTCTCTTTGGCCCTTGTCCTCTGATCGAATTTGGTGTTCCCACTACTGTCTCTCCCCTTACCAAATCTGCCCCTTTATTTTCCTTCTAATTTTATTATAAAACCGTGATTTACCAACTTGTTCATAATACAGTCATTTCAGGTAGTAAATGTTCAAACACCAGTCTCACCACTAGTGTGACCTTCCCTTCACTAGTGTCCTCAATTTTCTACTTATCGCTGGAGCCTAGGAAGACACAAAGAAATTTACTTCATATTGTTTGTTACAATACAAAGGCAAATGGAATTATCAACACTTAGATCAACAAAGGTTGACTTGAAATGATTGTTCTATCTCTCTTTGGCAGTGGTTCTCAAATAGTGGGGCACGCCCCCAGGGGGGGTTCGAGGCTCCATAAAGGGGGGATGCGTTTGACCTCGGCAAACACAGTCATAACAAGCTAAGCCCCGGGTTTATGTCTCTGTATGTGTCTGGAGCTAAGAGTTGCTGTGTCCTGCTTCAAAGCCCGCTTCGAAAAACTATGCATTGCAAAACGTGCTCATTGTAGCCATTAATCCAGACATCACCTCTGATTAAAAAATCAGCTCAAATTTTTTTAAATAAAGATAGTATTTACAGTTGTGTGAGGGGGAGGGAGCGAAAAATGTTTTCTTCTACTGAGGGGGGAAGCACTGCCTCTATGGTGATATTAAAGTCAGTGTCTAAAGATTTACTGGGCTGTGGTTGGCGCTAGTAACTTTCTTTAGGTTCACTGAGATTGGTAGATGACTATGTAACTTTCCCATCAAATTTCCTGTGATACGCCTTAGCCAACTCTATTATTAGATATTGGGGTGTCTAGGATTTATAGATCTAAAATAAAGTTGATGACATGGAAGTTTGATATGGTTGAGAAGTTGGGTTATTTCTATCCAAGGGTATAGGGCAGTCCTCAAACTATAGCCTGTAGGCCACATGCAGCCTGCCGAGGATGTTTATTCAGCCCACCAGGTGTTTTTGCTTTGGCTTCCTGTCCTGCTTAGCAGGGGACTTATTCCTGGGCCTGCAGTGCGCAGTCTCTGACTCCCCTCCTTCTCTCTGTCTCTCAGCTCCTCCTCTCAGTTTCATCGAGTAGGGATCCTCAAACTACAGCCCATCAAAAGCAGGCCCATAGTCCCATTGAAATACTAAGTGGGGCTGGAGAGATGGCATGGAGGTAATGCATTTGCCTTGCATGCAGAAGGTCAGTGGTTCGAATCCCGGCATCCCAATGATCCCCCAAGCCTGCCAGGAGTGATTTCTGAGCAAAGAGCCAGTAGTAACCCCTGAACGTTGCCAGATGTGACCCAAAAACAAACAAACAAAAAAGAAATACTACTAAGTTTCTTGATTTAATTTTACTTTTTCTTTATTTTAAATATTGCATTTGGGGGTTGGAGTGATAGCACAGTGGATACAGCACAGTGAACACATGGCTGCCTGGGACAAACCTGGGTTCGATCCCCAGCATCCCATATGGTCCCCCCAAGCCTGCCAAGAGCAATTTCTGAGTGCAGAGTCAGGAGTAACCCTTAAGTGCCATCTGGATGTGGCCCAAAAACCAATACATAACTAAATAAAATAAATATTATATTTGTTCCCATTTATTTTTACTTTAAAATAAGTTATGTGGGCCCGGAGAGATAGCACAGCGGCATTTGCCTTGCAAGCAGCCGATCCAGGACCAAAGGTGGTTGGTTTGAATACTGGTGTCCCATATGGTCCCCCGTGCCTGCCAGGAGCTATTTCTGAGCAGGACAGCCAGGAGTAACCCCTGAGCACTGCTGGGTGTGGCCCAAAAACAAAAACAAAAAAAATAAGTTATGTTCAGTGTGCATAGGAATTTGTTCATAGTTTTTTTTTTTAACTATAGTCTGGCCCTCCAATGGTCTGTGGGATAGTGACCTGGCCCCTTGTTTAAAAAGTTTGAGGACCCTTGGTGTGTGTGGGGGCATTGGACTGTTGTAGTTCATGCACAAGAGAAATCTGTGCCCATTCTCTACCTTTCTGAATGCCACGGAGGCATCAGCCTGTACTGAGCTACCTGGGAAGTGTCACAGCCATTATTTTCTTCTGGTGCTGCCCAGAAGATGGCAGCGGGTGGGGGCTGCCCCAGCCAGGAACTATTGCTCCAAAAATTCCCAAGCTCAGTTGACCGTTATTAGCCTTTTTTTTCCCAAGAGCCCAACACAGCAGGGACAGGAATAAAGAAAATGTGGGAAGAAGCAGATTCTCTTGGTCTCTTGGGTCTTTTTATCTTGTGTGTGCGTGTGTGTGTGTGTGTGTGTGTGTGTGTGTGTGTGTGTGTGTTTGTGTGTGTGTGTGTGAGTGAGAGAGAGACAGAGAGAGACAGAGAGAGACAGAGACAGAGACAGAGACAGAGAGACAGAGAGAGACAGAGAGAGAGAAAGAGAAAAAGAGAGAGAAGCATGGATCGTTCCCTGTGTTCTCAAACTTTCCTTCTTTTTTTTGGTTTTGGGGCCACACCTGGCAGTGCTCAGGGGTTACTCCTGGCTATCTGCTCAGAAATAGCTCCTGGCAGGCACGGGGGGGACCATATGGGACACTGGGATTTTAACCAACCACCTTTGGTCCAGGATTGGCTGCTTGCAAGGCAAACGCCACTGTGCTATCTCTCCAGGCCCAAACTTTCCTTCTTGACTCCTGGTCACACCACTACCCCTGTCTTTTGTTGTTCTTGTTTTGGTTTTGGGTCTACACCCAGCAGTGCTCAGGGGTTACTCCTGGCTCAGCACTCAGAAATTGCTCTTGGCAGGCTTGAGAGACATATAGGATGCTGGAAATCAAACTCAGGTCTGTCCAGGGTCCACGGCATGCAAGGCAAGCACCCTACCGCTGTGCTATCTCTCCTGCTCCTTGATCTCTGTCTACTATCCTGCATTACTTCAAAGAAGAGAAGCCATGGGTCTGGAGAGATAACACAGCAGTAGGGCATTTGCCTTACATGCAGCCAATCCAGGACGGATAGTGGTTCAAATCCCAGCATCCCATATGGTCCCCTGAGCCTGCCAGGTAGCAATTTCTGAGCACAGAGCCAAGAGTAACACCTGAACACTGCCAAGTGTGACCAAAAACAAAACAAAACAAAGAAGAGAAGCCCATGTGTCCTGGTGTCCTGGTCAAAGGATGACAACTCGGGGGGGAGGTGGGGCTAGGACCAGCCAGAGGTGTCTATAGTCTTTCCAGTTAGGACTCCAGGCTGCCTGCTTCCATCCCTGTCCTTTCCCAGGCTCCCAGCTTCCCAGCAGCAGGAATTCTAAAGGTTTTCTCCTTGGGGGCCCCTGGTCTGACCCTGCCCACATCAGCCACAAGAATCCCTCCCACAAAAGTGTGTGCTCAGGGCTGGGGGCTTGATTTTCAGCTGCTGATTTTCGGGGAAAGAATGCATATGAAACCTTTGTTTTTGAACCACAGAAGTTTCGAAAACATTGGAGCAATCTGACAAGCAGAGAGGAAACAATTCATTGTTTGCTCTCTCCCTCCTGCCCCGTGCCAGGAAGAGATTGGTGCTGTTGGTGGAGAAAGGAGTTGGCCCCTTCCAGCATCACAGAGGAGCCAGCCCAAGGCTCAGACATCATCACGCGGGTTACTGAATGGCCTCACAGGGAACAGGCTGGCCCGGCTGCTTTGCACCCCTCGTAATTCCGGCAGCTTTGCAGGGATGCTCTGTCCCCAGGACACGTGCACGCACTCCATCCTGCTCCAGCCCCCTGGGGCAGTCGGGTCTGACCACTGACCCCAGCTCTTCCTTCCTGGAAGCCTTTCCTTTCCCGGGCGGACACTGACCTGCTCATGGCCTCGGTCAGGTGCTTCACGCAGCAGCTGCTGGGGAACTTCCTATTTGGAAAGATGGAATCTAAGACATGACATCATCATGAAATGGGCTAACAGTGGAGTCACTGTTAGCCTGTCTGGAACCTCAATGAAGAAATTTTTAGAATTAAAACGGGGGTCTGTTGGACATAGCAGCAAGATACTTTCTAAACAAGTTACTTCTGTTTAGAAAAGGACTAAAGGGACTTTTAGTCCTTACCCTTTGGGTAAAGTGACTTTTGTATTTCTCTCTGTCTCTCTTTCTCTTTTGTTTTTGGGCCATGCCTGGCTCTGCACTTAGAAATTGTTCCTGGCAGGTTCGAGGGACCATATGGGATGCCAGGGATTGAACCTGGGTCCATTCTAGATCAGCAGCGTGCAAGACACTGCCAAGTCCAAGACAAACTCCCTACTGCTGCACCATCACTCTGCCCCCCCCAACTCAATTGAGGATCTGTGATTTACAATATGCTAATAATATTTTTCCTGCACATAGTTCGAGACCACCACACCCTTCACCTGTGCCCCCCATCTTTCTTGTCCAAGGGAAATGCCCCCTCAATGTCCTCCCTTTCAAACCCCCTTTCCTAACTCAGTTGTATAGCTCATTTCTCCCATTATGTTGCCTTTAGACCTTTGTTGCTACCTTGCTGTGTGTCTTTAAGTTCCACAAATGAGAAAGATTATTCTACAGTCTATTCCCTTTCCTTCTGACTGACTCCAAGCAGCACAACATCTTCTCATCAGGTAATGGGATTTTAAAAAGTTAAATTAAATCTAATTAAAGGCAAATTGGAGCCAGGTGCTGAAAAGACTATAAAGAAGGGCTGAAGAGTAAGCTCCACCAATTGGAATGCTCCATCCCTGCAACAGGAATAAATCCAGAGCATCAAAATAGAAATCCCTAAACACTGACAGGCATGGCCAAACAACCCAAAATGTGTAGTAGTAATAATAATAAAAAGGAGAACACAAAGAAATGTAAAAGCATAATCTCTCCCTTTAAGGAACTTAAAGTCAGGAACTCTTTCCTTTTGTGCCGTTAAGTCATGCCAGTGACATCGTCTTCAGCACTTCTCCCTGACATACATACAGACTTATCCTCATGGGACAAAAGGTTGCTGGCACTTGGCCATTGTACTGAAACCCCAGCCATGTAAGAGCAGCAGGAGATTGGAAGTCATGCTTTCTTCTTTAAAATTGCTGTTCCCCAAGGGGCACTGATGCTCTCAAACTCTTAGCTCCTTGACCAGACATGTATGTGCCATGCCACATAGGATCTTTATGGCAGTGATGGCCATAGTAAGTGTTCACACTAAAGCTTTCTATGAGAAGAAGGTGGACCATTGGAGCAGTGTGTGTAACCAGACCGTAAGAGAAGAAAAAAAAAATGGATGTTTGGGAGGGTATCTGGCATCAAAGCTGGCTTATATGGATCCCAGGAGAGCTGTTAAATGTAGACAGTTGGGCTGTGGACTGGCTAGTGAAGTCTTAGACCTAAGCTTGAAAATCCCTTATATCCTGTCTCATGCCCAGAGGCAGATGTCAGCAACCCTCATGCCTCACTGTGTCTTTTTATTGATGTTGCTTATTTGCTTTGGTTTCTTTTCTTATTCTTTCTTTCTTTCTTTCTTTCTTTCTTTCTTTCTTTCTTTCTTTCTTTCTTTCTTTCTTTCTTTCTTTCTTTCTTTCTTTCTTTCTTTCTTTCTTTCTTTCTTCCTTCCTTTTTTCTTTCTTTCTGTTTTCTTTCTTTCTTTCTTCCTTCCTTTTTTCTTTCTTTCTGTTTTCTTTCTTTCTTTTCTTTCTTTCCTTTATTTTCTTTCTTTCTTTACTTCCTTTCTTTTCTTTCTTTCTTTCTTTCTTTCTTCCTTCCTTCCTTTTTCTTTCTTTCTTCCTTCCTTTTTCTTTCTTTCTTTCTTTTTGTTTTCTTTCTTTTCTTTCTTTCCTTTCTTCTTTCTTTCTTTCTTTCTTTCTTTCTTTCTTTCTTTCTTTCTTTCTTTCTTTCTTCTTTCTTTCCTTCCTTCCTTCCTTCCTTTCTTTCTTCTTTCTTTCTTCCTTCCTTCCTTTCTTTCTTTCTTTCTTTCTTTCTTCCTTCCTTCCTTCCTTCCTTCCTTTTTCTTTCTTTCTTTCTTTCTTTCTTTCTTTCTTTCTTTCTTTCTTTCTTTCTTTCTGTTTTCTTTCTTTTCTTTCTTTCCTTTCCTTCCTTTCTTTTCTTTCTTTCTTTCTTTTTCTTTCTTTCTTTCTTTCTTTCTCTTTCTTTCTTCCTTCCTTTCTTCCTTTTCTTTCTTTCTTCCTTCCTTTTTCTTTCTTTCTTTTTGTTTTCTTTCTTTTCTTTCTTTCCTTTCTTTTCTTTCTTTCCTTCCTTTCCTTTCTTTCCTTCCTTTCTTTTCTTTCTTTCTTTCTTCTTTCTTTCTTTCCTTCCTTCCTTCCTTCCTTCTTTCCTTCCTTCCTTCCTTCTTTCCTTCCTTCCTTCCTGTCTTCTTTCTTTCTTTCTTTCTTTCTTTCTTTCTTTCTTTCTTTCTTTCTTTCTTTCTTTCTTTCTTTCTTTCTTTCTTTCTTTCTTTCTTTCTTTCTTTCTTTCTTTCTTTATCTTCCTTCCTTTCTTTCTTTCCTTGTTTGTTTATCTTTGAGTCATACCTGGCAGTACTCCTGACTCTACACTTAGAATGACTCCTGGTGATGACTGGGGAACCATATGTGATACCAGGATCAAACGTGAGTTAGCCACATACAGGCCTTCCCTGCTATACTATCTCTTCGCAGCCTTCTATTTTTTTTTTTAAGTTTTTTTTTTTTGTGCCACACCCATTTGATGCTCAGGGGTTACTCCTGGCTAAGCGCTCAGAAATTGCCCCTGGCATGGGGAGACCATATGGAACGCTGGGGGATCGAACCGTGGTCCTTCCTTGGCTAGTGTTTGCAAGGCAGACACCTTACCTCTAGCGTCACCTCGCCGGCCCCTTTTTAAAAGTTTTTTATTTTTGGGTTTGGGGCCACACCCTGTTATGCTCAGGGGTTATTCCAGGAGGCTATGTGCTCAGAAATTGCTCCTGGCTTGGGGGATCAAATCGTGGTCCGACCTAGGCTAGTGTGGGCAAAGCAGATACCTTACCGTTTGTGCCACTGCTCCGGCCCTGTGTGTGTGTGTGTGTGTGTGTTTAAATTTTTTTTTTAATTTTGGGCACTATGGATCCTTTCTAACATCATGCACAAAAGTCAATTCAAAATGGGTTAAAGACCTTTATATCAGATCTGAACCTATACATTACATTTCCGGAAATCACAGGCAGAGCAGTTCAGAGGCATCTTCAAGGATTCCAAATCATTGATCAAGGGCCGGAGTGTACAATGGGTAGGGTCCTTGCCTTGATTATGGCCAACTCAAATTTAATCTCCAAATAGCGTATGGTCCTGGAGCACTGCAAGGAGTAATTCCTGAGTGTGGAGCCAAGAGTAACCCCTGACTATCAATGGGTATGGTCTGAAGCCCATAAACAAACAAACAAACAAACAAACAAGAAACACTCCAAAACAAAACAATTGTCCAAGCTCGTGTCTCTTTAAACAGAAGCACCAAGGGTGGTCACCTTCTTCCAAGGCAGTATTCATGTCTAGGAATGGCTGATCTTTTTATATTTCTCATTTGGGTTCACACTCAATGGTTCTCAGGGGCTATTCTAGGCTCAACGCGTGGGGCTTTCCTATGGATGCTGTGGGCCCACAGATTTGGGGATGAGCCCAGACATCAGTCCATGAAGCTGCCTCTCTAGCCTCAGGCCTGCTCACAACACCTGCCCAGGAATCACCAAACGTGATTCCAACTGGACTTAGAGTGTTGGGAGGGGAGCACTCGGGGGTCACATTGATAGGGTTTTCTGTTGTGTGCAGACTTGCGCTGGACTGAGGGCAAGGAGGTGTGCCCTAGGGTGCCAAGCTGGGCCTCAGAGAGGGGCAAACAGAATGAGGAGCTGGGAGAGATGCCCAGGGAAGATGGGAACTAACCCCAGAGTCCCTCAGTTCCATAATATCACCATGTCCACTGTGGTTCCCCCAGAGTAACGCTGATGAAAGCCCACCGTGGTGTCCCTGGGGCCAGGCGTGAAGGAGCAAGTGACTGTTCCTCAGGTACCACTGCTCAGGGCCATTCTGTTCCTTTCTGGATTCCCGCCCCCCTTATTATGGTTTTTGGGCCATACCCGGTGGCACTCGGGGGTTACTTCTGGCTCTGAGCTCAGAAATCGCTCCTGGCAGGCTTAGAGGACCATATAGGATGCTGAGAATCAAACCCAGGTCCATCCTAGGTCGGCTGCATGCAAGGCAAATGCCCTACCATTGTGCTCTTTCTCCAGGCCCTCTGAATCCCCATTTTGCCTGGACAGTGAGGGTTCTAGTACCCCTGAAATGACATACCCTGGTCATCCCCAACCACTTACCACACCATCCTGGGGACAAAGCCCAAAAAGGGTGATGCACCCCCCAATATCACAAGAGGTGGGGTCAGTCCCCTGTTGTTTTTGGAGCTGGAGACTAGGCAGTGGCCAGTAGCAGGGCAGACCGGGCTCCCCAGAGCCAGAGCACCTCCCAGGGTCAGGGGGCCCACCCACACGGTGCTGCTGCTTTTCCCATATTTACCACTGAGCATCTCTTCAAACAATCAAGAGGAAAGAGTCCAGGCCCAGCTGTGCAGGATGCACGTGTCTGTGCCTTTTCCAGGGAGAGGTGCTGCAGCGGGAAGGAAGCCAGCCGCCCCGCAGGAAGCAATAATCTGCTCCGCCATGCCACCGCTGCATGTCCTGCAGCCCGAGAGCACTGCCTGCTCACATACATCCTTCCGCAGACTCGAGATCCAAAAATGGAAGAGCACCCATGATCCGCCCTCCACCCCATATGAGCCGCCCTTCCATTGCAGACACAACCTGGCTCCCTCTCACCTTGGAACCCTCTCTTCCAGCCAGATTATATGGCATGCCTTTTCTTCCCTTCCCCCTGAGGGCACCATGCCATTTCTCTGCCACTCTTCTGCTCAGGTGGGAGAGAGACAAGCACAAGCTCCTTGATTTGGGGGCTGAGAAAAGAGCAGTGCCTCTGAGATGAATAACCTTGTTTTCAAAGTCTCGAGGGTCTGGAAAGATAGCATGGAGGTAGGGCATTTGCCTTACATGCAGAAGGACAGTGGTTCAAATCCCGGCATCTCATATGGTCTCCGAGTCTGCCAGGAGAGATTTCTGAGAGTAGAGCCAGAAGTAACCCCTGAGCGCTGCAGGGTGTGACCCGAAAACAAAACAAAAAAAAAAAAAGTCTGGATTTTGGATTTTCTAGCTTGAAGGCCAGCCCACTGAGACCAAGCGTAAGACAGAAAGCCCAGGACATCATCACTTCTGGCCACATTCACCTGCGTTTCCTTTTGGGGAGCTGCTGTGTCCCATGGCAGAACAGGTAGTTCTCATTCTGATGGGCATCTTGCAATGTGCCTTGCCCACCTTCAGCAGGACCAATCAGATGCTTTGGGATTAAGGGTCATGGCCTCCATGGTTGGTGGCTCTGAGTGGTCTCAATCCTGTCCTGCTAACACAGCAGGGCTGAGAAGAGGGATGAAAGCACTCACTGCTGGCAGCCTCTGGAGATCCTCTCTCCCTGCCTGCTGCATGGCCATACTCCAACCCAGCATTCTTGCTTGCCTCTTCCCTCTAATGTGCTACTCACCGTCTCCCCTAAGTCTAAGAAATCTAGGGAAAGCTCACATCCTAGCTATGACAGGGAACCCCCAAAGCTTCGAGTGTGGGGACAGACACCCAAGAGATTGGGAATTGAGATATTTTCACCTTCAATAGTTATGAGAAATTGATTGAGGTGTGGCTTGTAGGCCAAGTCTGCCATTTCTGTCAAATGCATCAAATGTTGGGGCTGGAGTGGTGGTGGTGCAGGCAGTAGGACATTTGTCTTGAATGCGCTAACCTAGGATGGACCACGGTTCGATCCCCTGTGGCCCCCCAAGTCAGGAGTGATTTCTGAGTGCATAGCCAGGAGTAACCCCTGAGCATCACCTGGTGTGACCCCCAAAAAAAACAGTTTAAAAATGCATCAAATGTTGTGGTATCACAATCCAGGCATCTCTTTTCCTGTTGCCAGTAGAAGTTACCCACTCTTCTCACAGCCAGAGATCCACGAGCCCCACAGATAAAATTCCTGACCTGGGCAGTGATGGCTGTGATGAGCAGATGGAGACAAACTGGAAGATTACAGCAGGGAGGAAGGCAGGGCACAAAAGCCTTGAGAGGACCTGGGAAGGTTCACCAAGAGCTTGTAGAGTGTGGGAGCCTGACTTCTGAGCCTGGTAGGGAACGAGTAGGAAGATTGTCCTGGAGCAGCTGGTACTGAATCACTGACCCCAAAGCTGCCTGATTGGACATTGGTGAATGGGGTTAGATGAAAAACAGTAACTCCTGCTCTGCTAGCAGGAACAACTTTGCCATTTTAACAGTAAAGATATTGATTTATTTTTGGTGTTGGGCCACATCTGTTAACGCTCAGGGGTTACTCCTGGCTATGCGCTCAGAAATCGATCTTGGCTTGGGGGATCATCCTAGGCTAGCGCTTGCAAGACAGATGCCTTACCTCTAGTGCCACCACTCTGGCCCCAACAGTAAAGCACACACACACACACACACACACACACACACACACACACACACACACACACACACACACACACACACACACAGTTCCTGCTTAGCTTTTTGCCTTCTGAGAAGCATAAAGAACTCCAGACCCTTTACAGAAGAAGCACATGGAAAACACATCACCATCCCAAAGGCCAAATAACCTTGACCACGTCAAGGCCCCATCCTGTTTATATCGAAACCTACCTCCTATTTTCCAATAAATAAACAAGATAGAAGTTTGCAGTCCTCCTCCTCTGAGCCTCTGGAACAAAGGCAGTGAGTAGACAGAGCTGAAAGCTGCTCCGGCCCTCTTCAGCTCCAGGCTTTTCTTGCCAAAGCTGTGTGAGGATGGACTTTAAGTTCTTGGGTGGCCCATCCTGGGGGTGTACTGGTGAAGGGTGGTGTACATTCTTTTTTTTTTTTTTTTTTTTGGTTTTTGGGCCACACCCATTTGATGCTCAGGGGTTACTCCTGGCTATGCACTCAGAAATCGCCCCTGGCTTGGGGGGGACCATATGGGACGCCGGGGGATCGAACCACTGTCCGTCCTATGTTAGCGCTTGCAAGGCAGACACCTTACCTCTAGCGCCACCTTCCCGGCCCCATGGGTGGTGTACATTCTTGAACTGAAACTCAATCATGAACAATTTTGTATCCATGGTGCTTATAGTAATTATATAAATTTTTTAATTAAAATAAAAAGAAAGGTGTGGGTCCTCAAGTCTCTCCTCCAAACCATGAGGCCTCCTCTGTCTTCTCAGGGAACCAGGGTGAGTCCAATCCTGGGGGCTGGGCACCAACATGTTGTCCTGCCTTATACAACCTGCAGTTGTGCACAGGCAGAGATCCAAAAGAACAAGGCTTCATCTCCAGAAAGAATTTCTGCAGCACAACTGCAGCTCCAACTGCTGGAGCACCTCTATGTGTGAGGTTCAGTTCCTGAGGTAATTCGTGTGGCTGCTGAGGGTATACAGGGTCCTCATTCTCTAGGAAAGGGTATCTGGGTAAACCCAGTATCTCCAGGGTCCAGATCAGGCATGGACACAGTGTGTGTGTGGGGGGGGAACGACGACTCTTAGCTTGGGCTGTCTTCATGGGTCTCCTTCCAAGTATATCAGGGATCCCTTCAGACTCATCTGAGGCTACTTACTGGGATTCACACAGTGGTGCCTGCTGCATGGGTGGGCTCCCATGTCCCTGTTTGTCAAGAACAGCCAGTGCTCCTGGGGTTCACCCTGCCAGACCTACTTTATACAGGCCAGGGGTACAGTACCTCTGAGCTTGGAAGACAGAGACAGCCTCGTGGTGTGGAGGAAAGACTTGGGAACCCACCTGTTTATTTTTATTTTGTGGGGGCCACACCTGGCTTTGGTAAGGAGTTACTCCTGGCTCTGCACTAAGAAATCGCTCCTGGCTCAGGTTACCATGGAATGTCAGGAATTGAACACATTTCTGTCCTAGGTCAGCTGCTTGCAAGGCAAAAGCCCTACCACTGTATCACTCCAGCCCCAGCCTTCCTTCCTTCCTTCCTTCCTTCCTTCCTTCCTTCCTTCCTTCCTTCCTTCCTTCCTTCCTTCCTTCCTTCCTTCCTTCCTTCCTTCCTTCTTCCTTCCTTCTTCCTTCCTTTCTTTCTTTCTTTCTTTCTTTCTTTCTTTCTTTCTTTCTTTCTTTCTATCTTTCTTTCTTTCTTTCTTCTTTCTTTCTTTCTTTCTTTCTTTCTTCTTCTTCCTTTCTTTCTTCTTCTTTCTTTCTTTCTTTCTTTCTTTCTTTCTTCTTTCTCTCTCTCTTTCTTTCTTTCTTCTTTCTGTCTTTTTTCTTTCTCTTTCTTTCTCTTCTTTCTTTCTCTCTTTTCTTTCTTTCTATTTTTCTTTCTTTCTTCCTTCCTTCCTTTCTTTTTCTTCCTTCCTTCCTTTCTTTTTCTTTCTTTCTTTCTCTCTCTCTTTCTTTCTCTCTCTCTTTCTTTCTCCTCTCTTTCTTTCTCCTCTCTTTCTTTCTTCTTTCTTTCTTTCTTCTTTCTTTCTTTCTTTCTTTCTTTCTTTCTTTCTTTCTTTCTTTCTTTCTTTCTTTCTTTCTTTCTCTTTCTTTCTTTCTTTCTTCTTTCTTTCTTCTTTCTTTCTTTCTTTCTTTCTTTCTTTTCTTTCTTTCTTCTTTCTTTCTTCTTTCTTTCTTTCTTTCTTTCTTTCTTTCTTTCTTCTTTCTTTCTTATTTTTTTGTGGTTTTTGGGTCACACCCGGCAGTGCTCAGGGTTTTTTCCTGGCTCCGTGCTCAGAAATTGCTCCTGGCAGGCACGGGGGACCATATGGGATGCCGGGATTCAAACGGATGACCTTCTGCATGAAAGGTAAACGCCTTACCTCCATGCTATTTCTCCGGCCCCCCTTTCTTTATTTTTAATTAAATTTTTTTGTATAATTACTTTAGGTACCATGAATACAAACTTGTTCATGACTGAGTTTGTTATAAAATGTACATCACTCTCCACCACTACACATTTCTTGTGGGACCCACCTTTCTTAGAGAGCATAACAGGAAAGGGAAAGATGGGACCCTTCCAGAGTGCAGAACCACACCCTTTACCTGCTTCTCTGGAACCTGCATCTGGGAGAAGTGTTTAGATCTCCTCACAGTGCTGGCAGGAACCTTCCTGACCCAAGGCCCAGTGTCCAATGCAGAGTCAGAAGCAGCTCATGACTGAGTCCAGGAACCCCCACTTTGGCCTGTGGAGGGAGTATTGCCCCTGGAGCAGACCCTTCTGAAGACTAGGGGATACTTTCTTGACCTGGAATCAGAGCTGGCTGGGCAGGACTGGTCCCTGGTCCCTGTGTGGAACTCAGGTGTCATTGAGGAGGACAGTTGCCTCCCCCTCCCCCTTGTTGGGGGACCTGGGGTTCACTGAGCTTGTGCTGGGGTCTGGTCAGGCAGAGCAAACTAAGTCCTTCAAGTAAGATCTTGCTTAAGTGGCAGTGACTCCCAGTGGGGCCAGCCCGGCAGTAGAGGGTGTGCCCCTGATTTGACAGGCAGCCCCTGAAGGATTAGGGGGTTCAGACTCTGATCTTGGGAGGTGCCCTTTGAGCAGTTTTTCTCCTAGTGGCCTTCTCTAAATGAATCAGACACCAAGTTCCTGTGTGTGGATTTCTGGTCAAACCCAGTGCTCAGGGTTGTTCTTTGGCATTGAACTGATTATGTTGAGGAGCATCAGCCCCTCTTGGTAACACCCAGTAAAATCTGGGAACCAAAATACAATAGCCGACCCTGGATAAGTCCTGCTTATTTTCTGTTTTCTAAAGAACAATCCAGAAGCCTCAGATCTCTTCATCCCAGCCTTAGTCCACTTCCCAGTTGAGCATCAGCTGGCTATAGCCTTAGTGATCACCCCCAGCCAGGCTAGTCCAATTTTTACACAAGGTGCAAGCAAGAATGTTCTAGGTCTCTGAGTCCTAGTTCCTCTTAATCGTTGAATTTGTTTCTCTCTTTGCAGGCAGCTAGAGCAGGCTAATCTTTCAGCACCTTGTCTGAGATCTCCGCTCAGTCACCAATGGCACCGTTCATGAGTCCTTTAGTCCTCAGGTAGTAGAGTGACATTTGTTCAGTTCTGAGTAGTCTGAACCTGCATGGGGCCAGGAAGTGAGGCCAGGACTATGAAGGACCAATCAGCTGACCTTTGGGATCTCCATGACAGAGAAGGACTGGAAGAAAGACTGAGTGCGAGCTAGCTGCAGAATGTGCAAATGTGAGCCGGCCCTCCAAACTTGACAACCAAGGAGGAAAATTTTTTTTGGGGGGTGGTGGTTTTGGAACCACACCTGGTGTGCTCAGGGGTTACTCCTGGCTCTGCATTCAGAAATTGCTCCTGGCAGGCTCAGGGGACCTTATGGGATGCTGTCGATAGAACCTGGGTCAGCCAAGTGCAAGGCAAATGCCCTACCTGCTGTGCTATTGCTCTGGCCTCTGTTTTAATTTATTGAGTCTCTCCTGCAACCTAGAAACTCAAATAATACTGTTTCTTATTTCAAGACTTTCACAAGTAGTTGTTTGTGTGTGTGTGTGTGTGTGTGTGTGTGTGTGTGTGTGTGATTTTGTTTTTGGGTCACTGTTGCATTAAATAATTAACGATGGACCTGGATAGAGGTGGATGGTGAAGGATGGAGGTGGAGGGATCTTTCTCTGCCATCCCAGGCCACGTGGCTCCGCAATCCCCATTCAGCTGGCAGGTCCCAGGTTTAGGTGAACGGCGGAATCAGATTCATCCAGAGACAGGCATCAGGAAGCATCAGCTTTATTCATGCCCTATTTACCACATGTGTCGCCTATATCATAACCTTTTAAGCATTTGCTATTCTTAGCTAGCCCTGCATCTTTACTCCTTTCAGCCATCTTCCCTTTGACCTCCATACTGGCCAAAGACCAAAAGGGCAAAAGGCCTAATCCCCTGGGTCAAAGGCCTTATATAACCTTTCAAGACCACTCCCCGGAATGGGAGGGTCTCAGGTAGGTACACCTAAATCCAGGGTGGAGTTACAGGTCACACTTGGCGGTGCTCAGGGGTTACTCCTGGCTCTGAGCTCAGAAATTGCTCCTGGGGCCCGGAGAGATAGCACAACTGTGTTTGCCTTGCAAGCAGCCGATCCAGGACCAAAGGTGGTTGGTTCGAATCCCGGTGTCCCATATGGTCCCCCGTGCCTGCCAGGAGCTATTTCTGAGCAGACAGCCAGGAGTAACCCCTGAGCAACGCTGGGTGTGGCCCCAAAACAAAACAAAACAAAACAAAAAAACAAACAAAAAAAGAAATTGCTCCTGGTGGGCCAGAGAGATAGCATTAAGGTAGGGCATTTGCCTTGCATGCAGAAGGACGGTGGTTTGAATCCCGGCATCCCATATGGTCCCCGAGCCTGTCAGGAGTGATTCCTGAGAGCCAGGAGTAACCCCTAAGTGCTGTGGGATATGACCCAAAAAACGAAGAAAGAAAGAATGAGGGGCCGGAGAGATAGCATGGAGGTAAGGCATTTGCCTTTCATGCAGGAGGCATCGGTTCGAACCCCGGCGCCCGATATGGTCCCCTGTGCCTGCAGGAGCAATTTCTGAGCCTGGAGCCAGGAATAACCCCTGAGCACTGCTGGGTGTGACCCAAAAACCACAAAGAAAGAAAGAAAGAAAGAAAGAAAGAAAGAAAGAAAGAAAGAAAGAAAGAAAGAAAGAAAGAAAGAAAGAAAGAAAGAAAGAAAGAAAGAAAGAAAGAAAGAAAGAAGAAGGGAGAGGGAGGGAGGGAGGGAGGGAGGGAGGGAGGGGGGAGGGAGGGAGGGAGGGGGGGGGAGGGAGGGAGGGAGGGAGGGAGGGGGGAGGGAGGGAGGGAGGGAGGGAGGGAGGGAGGGAGGGAGGAAGGGAGGAAGGGAGGGAGGGAGGAAGGAAGGAAGGGAGGAAGGAAGGAAGGAAGGAAGGAAGGGAGGGAGGAAGGAAGGAAGGAAGGAAGGAAGGAAGGAAGGAAGGAAGGAAGGAAGGAAGGAAGGAAGGAAGACATGGCTCCTGGCAGGAATGGGGGAACATAATGGGATGTTGGGATTCAAATCACCGAGCCACTGTCCGTCCTGGATTGGCTGCATCCAAAGCAGATGTCCTACCACTGTGCTATCTCTTTGGCCCCTTGAGTAGTTATTTTTTGTGGAGACCTTCACAAATACACATCCAGAGGAAGTAGATTTCTCCAGACCTGGCCTCAATCCCTGGGCTCCCAGAGCCCCTCAAGTGTTCTACCAGAAGAACAAGGGCCAAGGACCTGTGCTTCCAGGAAGGGGAGGGCATCTCAGTACCCAGCTTTCTGAACCTGACTGCTAGCAACCCCCAGAAGAATCCAAAAGCTGAGGATGTGGACTGCACACAAGCTTAGCACAAGCCAGGTCTTGAGTGCTGTATCCGACGGTGTCAACCCCTAACACTGCTGGCTGTGAACCTCTGACCCAAGCACAGAATGTTAGATCTGTGCCTAGGGAGTAGCCTAGGAAACTCAGTCATCATATTCAGTATTGTGAACTGGGGCTGAAGAGAAAATAGTACAGTGGGGAAGGCTCTTGCCTTGAATATGGCCAACCTGCATTTGATCTGGCACCACATATGGTCCCTTGAGTCCTGCCAGGTGTGATTCCTGAGTATAGAGCCCAGAGTAAACCTTGAGCAAATCTGGGTGTTGCCCCTCAAAACAAACAAACAAATAAAAGTATTTTGTTTAAATAAATGTGGCCTGGAGAGATAGTACATGCTTTGCATGTGATCAAGAACTGTATATAGTCTCTCAAACACTGCCTGAACCCTGAGCACCACTGAGTATGACCCTAAAACAAAATAAACAAAACAAAAGCAATATTGTAAATCATGGTGCCTAAAATGGAAATACAAAATAAACAAACATCAAAAAAAATACTAAAAAAAGAAAAAAAAAGAAACAAACATCAAATAGTGGGTTAATGGAGAAGAGCTTATTATATCCATATAAATTTATTCTCCTTTTATTCCTCCTTCTCCCCCTTCATCTCTATCTTCTTATCCTTCTCCTTTTCTATTGGGAGGGATTGGGAAGCAGGAAGATGTTGGGGGATGGATTCCAGGGCCACATATATGCAGGCAAAGTAAATGTTCAACCACGTCCCTGGCCCCTCCTTGTGCACATTAGTGAGAACTAGAAGCTTGTGCTTTGGCTCCTTCCACACCAGGCAACTTACTGAGCACCTACATGGTTGGCAATGAGGATGGACACCAGGCAGTGCCCCCTTTCTCTCCTGGCATTTCCAAGGAAGACTGAGAACCAATGTCCAGCAAGGAAAAGTGAGAATCTGGGGGTTTCCCTTTCTCCTCTCAAGGCTGGAGGATCCCAGTGATGAGCTTCTGAGCAAGAAACCTCAGAGCCAAAGTGAGCATCCTCATAGTCTCAGCCCATCACCATGTCATCTTGTACTGTGGTTTTAGACTTTAAATCAATGTCTTTCTGCAAGGTTTTAAGATGGGTAGGTATAATAGAGACAGAGATGCCCTCCTTCCAGCAGCCTGTTTCCACACTCCTCAGCTGCTCCCACCAGCGTGGTCCTCTCTGGGCTACCAATGAAGCCATCCTCAGCTTGATGTTCATTGAGCTGTCCTTGGTTTCCACATAAAGTCTTTTGTCTGTCCCAAGCACCTACCCAGGACACACTTAATTTCCTATGCTTTATGTGGCCCCAATGCTGACACTTGGATTTCTGCTTGTCTGGCTCCCTCATTTTCACAGGGCCCCTTCTGGGCCCAAGAGGACATGCAGCCCTCCTCTTTCTGTGCCTGGAATAGTCTTATGATATGTCAGCAGAGTTTGAAGAAAATAAGTAGAAACATCATTTGCTCATTTGCTTCTGCACAGCAAAAGTCCAAACTGTCACAAGTAAACCATATTGAATTAAGCCATGAAGAGCAGAGAGGGTCTCCAGAGAACAGGGGCTGAGGGAACGGAAGAGGTGGATTCAGCATTCTGGGTTACAGCTTTTTTTTTACAGTAATGTTAATGTCTTCCTAAGCCATTTAATTTCTCCTCAAATTAAAAAAATAAAACATGGGGCTGGAGTGATAACACAGCAGGTAGGGCATTTACCTTGCATATAGCCAATCTGGGTTCATTACCTGGGAATTCGTTTAATTCCTGCCAGATTGATTTCTGAATGCAGAGCCAAGAGTAACCCCTGAGAATCACTTGTGTGGCCCCAAAACAAACAAATAAAAAATAGGGAGAGGTCAGAGAGATAATAGAGGTTAAAATACGTGCCTTGCCCATATCTAAGCTGCCTTCCATTCCTGGCACCACATATGGTTCTCCGAGTTCTGCCAGGAGTGATGTTTGAATGCAGAGCCAGGAGTAAGTCCTGAGCACCACTGAGTGTGACCTTTGAACCAAATAGAGGTGAGGTAAATAAGAGATCAGAAAAAGAAGGGATAGTCAAGGTTACACAGTTGGGAGTTGCCAAATCACTTTATGGAAGTGAGAGGGTGAGCGCGGGTCTGGCAGGTCTATAAAGGACAGAAAGCAAAGGACCTACAGCCAGCTGGTTGTTCTCCAACAAAACTTGATTGTAAGCTCTGGGGATCTGGCTTAGGGGTAGGGTCCTGCACATAAGAGGTCCAGAGTCCAATTCCTGGCTATTCCAGGACCTGTATTGCCAAATATCATCTGTAGTGTTACAGCAAAGTGTGTTTTTCCAACTCTAAAATGCAACAACATCTGAAAACAGCAGTCAGTTAGCAGAAAAGGGCCCAGAGCTCTGGATCACTGGCTTTCCATGTGGAAGCCCTGGGATCAGCCCCTGCCTGGTATTTACTGGTCTCCCAAGCACCACAGGGAATGAACCCCTCCTTAAAAACCAAACAAGGGAAAAAAGCAAATAATGGCTGTTAATACTTTCCAGATAGTCTGGATATTGGGCTGATGTCACCCATTCTTAGAAAGATGGGGGCAGATTCCCTTTTTTGCATGGAACCACAGCAGCCCAGTACCACACCCTCTACCCTCCAACAGAAATGGCCCAGTTCTACAACTTGGCCTTATCAAACTGCTAAGCCACAAATTTGCTTCAGATTCATAAATTCTGGACTGTGCACACCCCAAATTTTGTAACAGTGTCAGCCAAGTGGTATCACAGGAAATCCGATGGGAAAGTTATATTGAAATCTACCATGGACATGGGCCGGAGAGATAGCACAGCGGTAGGGCATTTGCCTTGCATGTGGCCAATCCAGAATGGATGTGGGTTTGATTTCCATCATCTCATATAGTTCCCCAGCCTGTCAGGAGTGATTTCTGAGCACAGAGCTAGGAATAACCCCTGAGCACCTTTGACAGGGATGGCCCAAAAATAAACAAACAAACAAAAAGAAATCTATCAACCTCAGTGAGCCTAAACAGTAACATAGAAGACTCATCTCTCACCAAACACAACTGAGTTAGACAATGACCTTAATAACACCATGAGAGTTATAAAAATTCTTTTAAATTGGGGCCGGATAGGTGGTGCTAGAGGTAAGGCACCTGCCTTGCAAGTGTTAGCCTAGGACTAACCTCAGTTTGACCCCCCGGCATCTCATATGGTCCCCCAAGTCAGGGGTGATTTCTGAGTGCATAGCCAGGAGTAACCCCTGAGCGTCAAATGGGTGTGGCCCAAAAAGCAAAACAAAACAATTATTTTAAATTGACTCTTATTGATCTAAGTTTTGAGAATTCCATTTGCCTTTGTATTATAACACTTTTTTTTTTGTTTTTTGGGCCACACCCATTTGATGCTCAGGGGTTACTCCTGGCTAAGTGCTCAGAAATTGCCCCTGGCTTGGGGGGACCATATGGGATGCCGGGGGATCGAACCGGTCCTTTCTTGGCTAATGCTTGCAAGGCATACACCTTACCTCTAGCGCCACCTCGCCGGCCCCAACACTTTTTTTTTTTTTTTTTTGGTTTTTGGGCCATATCCAGTGACACTCAGGGGTTACTCCTGGCTCTGTGTCAGAAATTGCTCCTAGCAGGCTCAGGGGACCATCTGGGATGACAAGGATCAAACCCAGGTCAGCTGTGTGTAAAGCAAACACCCTACCCACTGTGCTATCGCTTCGGCCCCTATAACAAACAATTTTTAATAAAGTGAATTTATTTTAGTCTGCATGGAGGCAGGCTATAGTGGGGGTCTGGAGATTGAGGACATTGGTAAAGTAGGCCATATAGGTGTGGGATTGGTATTTGAACATTTAATGCCTAAGACTATATCATGAACAACTTGGTAAATCATAGTATAATAATAAGAAATTCTAAAAAATAATTAAGAAAGGGCTACATGGGTAGAGGAGTTGGACATTCTTACTTTGACACTGTCCCCATATAACCCTACAGATAACTGCTGACTCTAGCCTTAGAGGCTCCTTGAGCACCCTCAGGTGTGCTCTGGTGGTCTCTGGGACCACAGGGTCTGAGCAACACCCCCACCCCTGGGTCCTGACACTTAACTTTCTGGCCTGGTTGACTAACCCCAAGGCTTCTGAAACAGCTTGAGAGGTTCTCTCACCCCAGACCCAAATCAATATCAGAACCCCAGAAAAGGCCAGACAAAACCCAAAGGGTAACTAAATGCAAAATATGAGGCAACTAGTGGCCTCATAGGAGGAGGAAAATGTGGACAAAGCCAACGATGCCCAACGGAAGTAGGAAGCCAGGGACAAGGCTGCCATGAATTAGGGTTTGCAGCAGTAACAGAAGCAGGAGGAGGTAAGGAAAGAGCATCCTCTAGTAGCAATGTGAACCTATGGCAAATGTGCCAGTGATGGCATGCAAAGGCCTTGCAGCTGGCACGTGGGAAGGTCCGCAATTAGGATATGCGGCGTGGTGGGAAGCGAGTGTGGTACTAAAATCTTGTTATTAAGGTTTAATTGATGTGCTGGCACTTTGAGGAAATTTTGTGCGGTTTTGTACAACAGCTTGGACACACGGACTCAAAAAGGTTAGCCATCACTGCGAGCATCTGCAGGGACTCTGGTCTCAGGTTTCCTGTCTCCAGACTAAGATGACCAGGACTAGAGGGATAACACGCAGATAGGGGACTGGCCTTACATGTCACTGGCCTGGGGTTGATCCCTTGCCTCCTATATGGTCTCCTGACCCCATCCTTAGGGAATGATCCCTGAGCACAGAGCCAGGAGTCTGACCACTGCCAGATATGGCCCTCAAAATAACCAAATAAAACAAAAATAAGACCCATGGGCTGGAGCAGTGGCACAAACAGTAGGGCATTTGCTTTGCACGTGCTAGCCTAGGATGAACTGAGGTTCTATCCCCATGCATTCCATATAGTTCCCCAAGCCAAGAGCAATTTCTGAGAGCATAGCTAGGAGTGACCCCCGAGCATCACTGGATATGGCCCCTTTTCCCATCCCCCAAAATTAGACCCAGACTAAGATGACCCATTTCTGTTATACCTGCCCCAGGCATACTTCTTAGTTACAGCTGCACCAGGAAGCCAAGCTGGTTCCTGCCTTTGGGTGGCAAAGCTGCTGTCATACCAGTCACAGACCAGGCCCTCTTAGCATGGATGCTGCAGAAATGAAACGAGCCAGGCAGACAGGATCCTGGCTCCTGTGGAGTTACTTCGCTAGCAGAGGAAGTTAGACATAAACCATTACTTCCGATAGCAGAGAGCTTTGTGAACTAACCGTGGAAAGGGGGTGGCTAATGCGTGAATTCCCTAGAGGAGTCATCCATAAGTTGAATGGCCTTAAAAGATTGAAAAGAGGGCCAGGAAGCTAATTCAATGGGCTGAAAGAATCTTTGTATACAGGACTGGGTTTGACCCTTGGCATCATATGGTCCTCTGATGGTTTCTGGCTATATAACATACATATATACACAAACACTCACAAACACGTACCAGATAGCATGTGTGGACACACACACAGAGCCCACTGCTGCACAGAACAGAGAGACCTCACTGCAGAGGGGCATAGGAACAGACCACTCCTCACTCCTCTACTTTCTAGATGGAAACTGAGTCAGAAAGAGGAATGACATCATGAATCAGCTAAGAACACAGAACAAGAACACTGCATTCTCTGGTTCCTTCCTGGTGGTGCTGATTGGGTGAGGACATCAGAGGCGCTACAGGAGGGACTGGGGACAGAAAGGAGGTATACAAAGATGGGAGAGGCAGGAAACCCTGCATTCCTCACTGAATGAGGGGCTTTAATCCTACTTTGCTTTCCTCCAAGCACCCATGATTCTTCCTCAGTGGCTCTCCCTGGGACAAGATATGTCCAGCCACACCTGCATGTCTGTGAGAGGTTGTATTTCTAAAGGATAACTGAGCAAGAAGAGTGCAGGTTGCAGTGTTGAAATACTCCACTCACTCCATCCTGTACCTTCTGGCCTCCCAGGCGGGCAGCTTTGCCACTCTTAAAAGGAATTTGTGCTTGCAAGCGTCCAACTCCATCAGGGCTTGAATTCCAGCAATGTTGAGTGAACTGGCTCCCGACTGATTGCTCCCCTCCTCATGGCTTCTCTGTTCAAACTTTTTCTAGCTTGTGCTTTTGGATGGGCTTCTGGGTCCAAGGACTTCTTTGACCACCACTTTAAGTACCTGCTGAGTACAGAGCTAGGAGTCACACCTGAGCTTGTTCCTCCCACCTCTGAAGTGCCCCTTGCAGGAAGCTAAGTCACATATGGGCTCAAGAAGCAGCATAACTAAGGCTAGCGAGATAGCACGGTGGGGAGAGTGCTTGCCTTCTGACTCAGGTGAGATCCCTGACACACCATATGATCATCTGAGCCCCACCAGGGGTGATTTCTGAGCACAGAGTCAGGAATAAATCCTAAGCACCACTGAGGGTGACCCTAAAAGTAAAGTAAACCCAAATTATTGATTCTAAGTCAGACCTGTTTAGGTGCATTATTAGTTGGTAACCATGAATATGCTTTGGGAGAGTGAGGTATTGCAGTCCAGGGACGATATGAGGTGCCGGGAAGGCTGCAGGGGCCTGTGGGAATGGCTCTCACGAGTTCATCCAGAACAGCTCCAGCAAGAAGCAGAAGACTTTTTCCCTTCTGGGCTTTGGACACTTTGCACCAATCAAAATGCTAGGAGTGCTTATACGTCCAACCACCCTGCTTCTGTGGTTCACAGGCCTGGAGCTGCCACCAATCAGGGAGTAATGCAGAACAGAAGCATGCAGTGAAGTGACCCATCACTTGGAGAGAGGGGTTGACTCACACCCACCAAAACTGACTTTCCAGAACCCTCTCAGACACTTGGTCTCATACTGCCCCTAAGTCTTTTGGGTATGATGCCCCTTTGATGAGAAATCTAAGCAGTTTCAGTAAAAACATTTCTTTTATGCTTTTGTTTGAGGGCCACACCAGAGATACTTGGGTTACTCCTGGCTCTGTATTCAGAAATTACTATTAGTGGTGCTTGGAGGACCATATGGGATACCCGGGATCAAACCTACATTGACCATGGACAAGACAAATGCTCTACCCACTGTACTACCCCATAGAGCTTCAACTTCCTGGTTAGAACTTAACCATTGGAGCTGGAGTGGTAGCACAAGTGATAGGGCATTAACCTAGGATGCACCGCACTTCGATCCCCTGGTGTCCCATATGGTCCCCCAAACCAGGAGCAATTTCTTTCTTTCTTTTTTTATTTATAATATCATTTTTTTTTGTTTTTTTTGTTTTGTTTTGTTTTTTGTTTTTTGTTTTTGGGCCACACCCGTTTGGCGCTCAGGGGTTACTCCTGGCTATGTGCTCAGAAATTGCCCCTGGCTTGGGGGGGACCATATGGGACGCCGGGGGATCGAACCTCGGTCCTTCCTTGGCTAGCGCTTGCAAGGCAGACACCTTACCTCCAGCGCCACCTACCCGGCCCCTATTTATAATATCTTTATTTAAGCATCTTGATTACAAATATGATTGTGATAAGGTTTTAGTCATGTAAAGAACACCCCCCTTCACCAGTGCAACATTCCCACCACCAATGTCCCAAATCTCCCTCCATCCCACCCCACCCCACCTATACTCTAGACAGGCTTTCCAGTTTCCTCATTCATTCACATGGCTATGGTAGTTCTCAGTGTAGTTATGCCAGGAGCAATTTCTGAGTGCATAGCTAGAAGTAACCCCTGAGTGTCACTGGGTGTGGGCCCAAAAAACCAAAACCAAAAACAAAAAATTGAACTTACCCATTGACTCTCAGAGGGTGTCTCTCAGAGACCACTGATTAAGTGAGATTTCAGCCCCCATCATCTTTTTAGCTAACTCACTAGGGTAAACCTATCTATTGTTATCTATCATATGTGTGTCATTCCATTCATATTCCTATTCTACCAATTGTCCTATATGTCATACCACCCATTTATGACTCTTATTATATCCCTTTATCCTTCTGTGCACTACTCTATTCACTCATCTGGCTCTCATACCAATCATTCTGTCCACATTTTTTTTTTATCATTCTCTCTATGCCTTGACATATACAGTAGATTACAATCTACTATAATCTACTACTTCTGTTTTATGGGGAGACTAATACAACCTGTGTTATTGACACACTATCTCCATTCTCAGATAATGAGGTGCCGGACACCGTGAGTTAATAAGTGATTAACCAAGAACACTGGCTAAGGCCTGCTGTGTGCACAGGAGAGGCAGTGAGGCCATGGCAGCAGGGACAGCTTGTCCACAAAAGCCTGTCAGCTGGCACCTACACAACTCTGCATCATAGTGCAAACGGCAAAATAAAATTTACTTCTTATTGTGGGATACATGGCCACACCTTTTCGACATGTGTTTTTCAAACACACTTGTCGTCAAGGAAACCCTCTTAAAACAAGATTCGACCTGGTTTAAAGAACCTGAAGCTAATTACATTTGTGCTTTACATTTAGTTCCACCTTTCTCATGAGACGTTTAATGGACCTCACTCATTAAGCTCCACAAACACTCTCTGAAGTCTTTAGGGGACAGATACTATTAACCCATTTCACAGACGCAGACACCGAGGCACGGACAGCTAAGTAAGTGACTTGGCCGTTGACTGTCCAGCTTAACCGCAGCAAGTCTGGGCCAGGCCTGGGGCTCTCTGGCTCTGCTGTTGTCTCTACCACTGTCCTGGGCTCAGGAAGTCCTTCATATTCAAAGGCAGGAGTTTCCCACAGTGCAGACCAGGGGCCTTGGTTCTGCTGACTTCTGGGTGCAAAAAGGCTGGGGGGCTTGAGGGATGCTGTGACAAGGGAGATGCTCCCTGGTCACATGTGCCATTTGCTCTGCCTCCTCCTGCATAAGCATCTGGGTCTATCTCTGCAGGGGCTCTGCTCTCTGCTTCTCAGAGTGGGGCCCTCGGCAGCAAAGCAAAAACACCCTTGTCAGAATCGTGTCTTTGGGGCTTGTAGAAAGTTTCTTTGCCAAAGATCATGGTCACTTTTCCCTCCCTTCTCAGGTATCTGACCTCAAAGCCCCAATAAGGGCTAAGCCTCTCCCTTATCTCTAAGTTCCGCAACTAGCCCTTCCTCATCCACTCACTGCTTGCCTGGTCACCTTGGTTAAGTATAGTGGAGACTGTCTTCAATAAGGGGAGACCAGGGGCCAGAGCGGTGGTACTAGAGGTAAAGCATCTTCCTTGCAAGTGCTAATCTAGGATGGACCACGGTTTGATCCCCTGGCATCCCATATGGTCTCCCAAGCCAAGAGCGATTTCTGAGCACATAGCCAGGAGTAACCCCTGAGCATCACCAGGTGTGGCCCAAAAACCAAAATAATAATAATAATAATAATAATAATAATAATAATAATAATAATAATAGATGTGGCTCAAACCTGTAAAGGAACCCTGATTTCTTTTGGAGGAGACTTTAGGGCATACTTGGCTGTGCTTGGGATGTAATCTTGGCAGGACTCAGGAAACCATATAAGTAAGGTACCAGAGATGGAACCTGGGTCAGCTGTGTGCAAGGCAATATAAACTTCCCCCTTCTTGACCAGTTTTCTCTATCTCTCTGGTCCCACCTCCATATTTTGACAGAGCTACTGCACATATATGGAGGACACTACTGGGAAATGGGATCTTTTGTTTAGGGCTGATTAACTTTGAGGTGCCAGTAGCACCCAGAGGAGAGGTACACAGGCTATGTGGTGTGGACCTGCTGATGACATAGCAGAGACCCAGTAACCAGAGGAGGAAGGACAGGAAGACTGTGTCATGACTACTGAGTAGCTAGCCTGCTTGGATCAGGGGATGCTCTGGATCAGGCACACCAGGAGCTGAGAACCAGGCCAGGTGGCCTGCAGGGACAGAAAATGCAGGAGAGGTAAGGGAGGTCCAGGGATCCAGGGATTTGGAGCTGGCTTTGATTTGGAGTCCAGGGATCCAGGGATTTGGAGCTGGATTTGGAGTCATTTCTTTTGTTTGTTTGTTTGTTTTGGGTGACACCCAGCTGCACTCAGGGCTTATTTCTGGCTCTGCACTCTGAAATCACTCCTGGCAGGCACAGGGGACCATATAAGATGCCAGGATTCAAACCACCATCCGTCCTGGATTGGCTGTGTGCAAGGCAAATGCCCTATCACTGTGCTATTTCTGAACACAGAGCCAGGAGTGATTCCTGAGTGCCGCAAGGTGTGATCCAAAGACCCAACCCCACATAAAAGAGCCCTGAGCACCACAGGGTGTGACCCCCCCCCCCCAAAAAAAAGCTGGGAACAGATGCAGCCCAGATGGAAGAAAGGAAGAGAAGGAGGGTAGAGGCTGGGTTCAACATTCCAATTTTATTTTGGGGGCTTTAAAAGGGGTCATACCCTGAAGTGCTCAGGGCTTACTCCTGGCTCTACACTCAGGAATTAGTCCTGATAGTGCAAGGAGGACTACATGGGGTGCTGGGGATTAAACCTGGGTTGGGCATATGCAAGACAAATGCCCTACCTACTGTACTATCTCTCTGGTCCAACACCCAAATTTAAATGTCCAGCTTGGGTATCTGAAACAGAGGGGAGCTGCTTGACCACTGGGCATACAGGCAGAAACCTGGCCCTGAGTTGAACAGTTTGGGGCTGGTATATGGTGGGGTGAAGGGCAGCCAGCTATGCCCCACAAGAATCCTTTGAATCCCTACAGCCCAAGATCCAAGATCCTGTCCTGAATTGGGATTCTACTTGGAAGAATTTTATCTAGGAAGAGTCTGCCTTAAACCCACCCAATTGGAAAGCATTTGTGTACATAATTTGGAAGGACCATGTGGTTTTATGAAATAGTCACTCAATAGCTTCTGTCTCTACTGAAGCATGAGCTGACAGATAGGCTCACATCTGGGTGCTTCCCACCTCCCAAGGGAAATACCATCCAAACATCAGTTGCTCGGGCCTCTGAGGTCTTCCCACCTTGGCTTATCCCCAGTAACTGGGTTCTGAAGGACATAGGCTGAGCAGTGCCCGCCGAGTTTCTACTGGTTCAGCATTGTTCAGGATGAAGGTTCTGCATCTAAGAAGAAATGCATTCCAAAGCACCTTACAATGCTTTAAAAAAAAATTGTGGGCCGGGCGGTGGCGCTGGAGGTAAGGTGCCTGCCTTGCCTGCGCTAGCCTAGGATGGACCACGGTTCGATCCCCCGGCGTCCCATATGGTCCCCCAAGAAGCCAGGAGCAACTTCTGAGCACATAGCCAGCAGTAACCCCTGAGCGTCACAGGGTGTGGCCCATTTAAAAAGAAAAAAAAAAGAAGAAAAAAAATTGTTATGATTTTTATTACATGAGAGACTTTTGGTAACTTTACATAGGGATTAAAATAAATTTCCAGTATAAAAATTACTAAGACTGAACACTTCCTCATGCCATTTCCTTCCCATCTACTCTTGCCAAAAATATAATACATAGCAGGCTCAGGCAGGGATTGAACCCAGGTTAGTTCCAGGTCAGCTACATGCAAAGCAAACACCCTACTCGCTGTGCTATCGCTCCAGCCCATGAGTTTCTTTTTCTTTTGCAAATCTTGCTAGTGATTTGTTCATCATGTTTATTCATCCAGAGAAGCAGCTCTTGATTTCATTGATCTTCTGAATTTCTTTTTTTAGTTTCCATTATTAATTTCTGCTCTAAGTTTTCTTTCTTTTTTTTTTTTTTCTTCTGCTTGCTTTGGATTACTTGTGTTGGTCTTTTTCTAGCTGCTTAGCTCTGTAGTTAGGTTATTTAGATAGGCTTTTTTTTTTTTTTGGTTTTTTGGTCACACCCATTTGATGCTCAGGGGTTACTCCTGGCTAAGTGCTCAGAAATTACCTCTGGTTTGGGGGAACCATATGGGACGCCGGGGGATCGAACCACGGTCCTTCCTTGGCTAGCGCTTTCAAGGCCTAGCTCCACCTCACCGGCCCCTGATAGGCCTTTCTTTTGTTATTTGCCTTTATTTATTTATTTTCAGGTGTTAGACCACACCTAGAAGTGCTCAGGGCTGATTTCTGGCTCTTTATTCAAGGGTCCTTCCTGGTGGTGTTCAAGGAACCATATGGGGTGCTGACTATCCAACCCAGGCATGCAAGCAAAAGCCTTATATGCTGTACTGTTGTTCTGGCCTCTGGAGGCCTTTTCTTACTTCCTAATAGATACTTACTTTGTCATAAATGTTCCATTTTTGTTTGTTTGTTTTTGGAACATAGGCCACACCTGGCAGTGCTCAGGGGTTACTTCTGGTTCTGTGCTCAGAAATCACTCCTGGCAGGCTTGGGGAACCATATGAAATGCTAGGCATCAAAGCTAGGTTGGCTGCGTGCAAGGCAAACACCCTACGCCTTATGCTATCACTCTGACCCATGAATGTTCCTCTTACCACCACTTTTGCTGGATTCCATGAGGTTTGGTTGGGCAAATATTCATTTTCCTTTGTTTCCAGGAATCTTTTGATTTCTTCTTTGATCCCCTGGATGCTCAGTAGAGGCATAACTCCTAAATGATACTATTTAATATGACTGAATGTAAGGAATCTACAGCCATTCTATATTTTTCTCTAGAAGAAAAAGAATTTATGTCAACTTATATATACATATAATATACATGTGTGTATATATATTTCTTTAGGAAAACTGAAAAAATTCTCATGTTATCTAATCACAATGTTTATTTACATATACATTTAAAAATATAGTACAGTAATGCTTTGCTATTCTCTTTTAAAATTTGGAGCAGGGGCCAGAGAGATAGCACATTGATGGGGCATTTGCTTTACACACGGCCAACACAGAATAGACCCAGATTCGATCCCTGGCATCCCATATGGTCCCCCGAGCCTGCTAGGAGCTATTTCTAAGTGCAGCCAGGAGTAACTAACCCCTGAGTGCTGCTGGGTGTGGACCCTAAACCTAAATTAATGGAAAAAGTTTGGAGAAAAATTCAATTTTTCCAAGAACCTACACATTTATTAATTTGGTCTTATTGGGACTAAAATTCGTTGTTTTTAGTACTTGACTGAATTTTTGCAATTGGAACATGGAGACAGGTCTTGGATAAAGAGTAAAATGAGATTACATACCTATCATTACCTATATAGGCTTAAAAATAACATGGCCCACGGTCTGGATTTAATATACAAAGTATAAATGCCATGATTTTGTTTAAACCATGCATGCACAGAGTAAGCAAAATTTGGAAAGAATTTTAAAATGTAATCAAACAGATAAAAACCTGAATTTTGTAATGCATTGAGAATACTGAAAATTCTTTTCAATTTTCTATAAAATTTCAACTTTCTTCTGTAATAAATATTTTGCTGAGGATAAATTATGCCTTTAAATATAGAGGGGGCTGGAGAGATAGCATAGTGGTAGGGCGTTTGCCTTGCATGCAGTCTACCTGGGAGGGATCCGATTCGATTCCTGACATCCCATAGGGTCCCTCAGCCTGCCAGGGGCAATTTCTAAGTGCAGAAACCAGAAGTGACCCCTGAGCACTGCTGGGTGTGGCCCCAAAACCAACCAACCAACCAACCAACCAACCAATCAATCAATCAAGTTAAAAAAAATAGGGGCCGGGTAAGACGTTTGCCTTGCATGCAGAAGGATGGAGGTTCAAATCCCAGCATCCCATATGGTCTCCTGAGCTTGCCAGGAGCGATTTCTGAGCATAGAGCCAGGAGTAACCCCTGAGTGCTGCCAGGTGTGACCCAAATACCAAAAATAAATAAATAAATAAATAAATAAATAAATAAATAAAAATAGAGGGGCTAGAGTTGTAATACAGTGAGTAAGATCCTTCCTGTCATATAGTTGATCTTGGTTCAAACTCTGGCACTGCATATTTACAAGATCTCAACTGTTTTGTGGGTGTGTGTGGGTGGGTGTTTTGTGTTTTCAGGGAGCAGGAAAAAATCCAGAACAAATACTAGAACCTTTTAAATGCTGCAAGGTACAGTTTGTAACCCTACATGTATCCAAGGTCATAATGGCAAATAATTCTGGAGAATCCAGAGTGGTGGCGGGGCCAGAGAAATGAACAGCAGAGCCTGGATTTCCTGCTCTCAGGGAACAAAGGTGATGGGATGGGTTGCAGGAAGAGAAAAGTACACGACAGACACTGAGGATTAAAAGACTGAACCAGAACAAAGGCTGTGAATCAAGATGAGCTCAGGATCTGAGCAGGAAGCAGGCGGGGTGGGTAGGAGCCAGGAGGCACACCTGGGCCCCCAACTTTGCTTCCGACTCCAGGAGAAAGCGGAAGCAATTAGAAGAGAATGTCCACCTGCCATGTCTCTCGTTAGGACGTGCCCGAGACTGAGGTCAATGCCCCCTTCTATCTACATACCACCTCTTCATCTCATGTGGTTCTAAATTACGCCCACAAATTTCCTAGGATTGCCGAATCTAGCAATAAAAATACATATTATCCCTTCCATGCAAATTTTTGCTAACCAAGGGCAACATTTTTCAATGGAAGAATGTCTCATGAAAAACCTGGGCCAGCCTTGGACTCAGAAACAATTCATTTCTTCTTCCTTTTTTTTTTTTTTTTTTGGTTTTTGGGCCACACCCTGTGATGCTCAAGGATTACTCCTGGCTATGTGCTCAGAAGTTGCTCCTGGCTTCTTGGGGGACCATATGGGACGCCGGGGGATCGAACCGCGGTCCGTCCTAGGCTAGCGCAGGCAAGGCAGGCACTTTACCTCCAGCGCCACCGCCCGGCCCCTCTTCTTCCTTTTTATTTATTTATTTTTTTGGTTTTTGGGTCACACCCAGCGGTGCTCAGGGGTTACTCCTGGCTGTCTGCTCAGAAATAGCTCCCGGCAGGCACGGGGGACCATATGGGACACCGGGATTCGAACCAACCACCTTTGGTCCTGGATCGGCTGCTTGCAAGGCAAACACCGCGAAACAATTCATTTTTAAGGTAACCAGCAACCCTACTTGGCACCTCAGTGTCATCTCCCATTGATGGCAGCCATGCTAATGACCCACCTCCAACTAAACTGGAGAAAGGGAAAGAATGATGTGCAGCCCCTGAAATGAAGTTGATTTTTATTGCCCCTTGAGTTTCGGGGCCACACCCAGGGTGAGCCACATACAAGGCAAATACCTTACCCCTTGTGTATCTCTCCAGACGCTGAGACTAAATCTTTATCAGTATCTCTGACGATATCTCTGGCTCTCAACTTCTCTCTCTCTGGAGAAGAAATGGTGCAAGCCATTCAGAGAGGGTGGTAGTAGGTTAAGGAACTGAATAAAGCACAGTGACTGCCAGGAATGAGCAGGATGGAGAATCCTCAGCCCTTCGAGCTTGGATGATCAGAGCTTGGCTGACATCCTGCCAGATCAGTGGAGTTAGAATAGCCAATTGCTCCTGAACTCTTGACAACTGTTATTTATTATTATTATTATTATTTTATATTATTAAGTTTTGGGCCATACCATGTAGGACTCAGAGGCTACTACAATCTCTGTGCTGGAGGGGTAGCCTCTGTCAGTGTTCAGGAACCATGCAGTGTAGCAATGGAACACAGGACTTCTGCAGGCGAAGCATGGGGCCCCCAACCACTACGCTTTCTGGCCTCAACTTTATTATTTCATGTATTTCTTGCAGAGCTGGGGGGGGGTTATTGGGCTACATAGATGGGTGCTCAAAGATCACTCCTAGTGTTTTTTCATGGACCAATACAAGGTACTAGGGATCCAACTGGGTTGGCCACATGCAAGGGAAGTATCCTAACCCTTATATTATCTCTAGCCCCCAACTTTGCTATTTTAAACTATTATGCTTTGTTATACAGACAGAAGGAATGACAGCACCTACTGTGACTATCAGCCAATCACTGCACCTCTCTCTCTGGTGTAGGCACTTTTTTCTGTGTCTGCTTCTCCCCAGTGGCTTGTACTCATACTAGACTCTCTTCTACTTTAATCACTAGCTCCCATTCTCTTTACCTTCCTGAAAGATTTGCACTAATTAGACTTTTCCACTCTCCTCCTCCCAGAAAGAAAAAAAAAAAAAAAGGCAAAATTCAGCCCTATGGTATGAAATCCAAAGTTCAGGCTGTCCTCATAGTCTTTGTCTCAAAGATCTACCTTTTTTTTTTTTTTAAGATCTACTTTCATAAATGTAAACAACTGGATGGGAAAGGCAATCAGCGTAAATCAGGAAAGCACCATGAATATTTGTGGATGAAATATGATGCCTGGGATCTACATATTGCAAAAGAACAAGGTCCAGGGAAGGCAAACAGATGAAACAGGAGGAGTGTTTGTTGTTAATTATGGAAGTGGGTGACGGGGACCTGAGAGCTCATTAAAATGTACTCCACTTTGGACTATGTTTGAAATTTTCCATAGTAAAGTTTTTTTAAAGCACATTATGTTGGGTACCGTTTTCTATAAAGGTGCACGGCACGCTGGGAGCGGGGGGCGTGTCTGTGTGAAATGGAGTGGTCATAGCTGTCGAGGAGGTGAGGTCCAGGACACGGAGACTGGAACAGGCTGGAGAGGCAACAGAGTGTTCCAGAAACAGCACGTAGCGGGGGTGGGGGGCTGCTTACTGAGTGAGATATTTGGGGGGTTCTAGAAGAAGGAGCTGAAATCAAGAAAGCACCCCCAAGCCAACCCTGGTCCAGAAAACCTCTTTCAGTCTAGACTAGAGCAATAGTACAGTGGATAGGGCACTTACCTCGCACATGGCTTATCTGGATTTGAGATCTGGCATCGTGTATGGTTCCCCTAAGTATTGCCAGGAGTGATTCCTGAGTGCAGAGCCAGTAGTAATCCCTGAGCACCTCTGGATGTGTTCCCTAAACAAAACCCATAAAACCCTATTTCACCCCTCCCCAAACCACCCCTCTTTTTGAACTCCTGAAACCTCCCAGTGGCTCAGGCTGGGCCAAAAACCCCCTCTGCTCTGACCCACTGAGCTTTTTTCTCAGTAGTTGGAGGATGACTGCAGGCCTTTCCCAGGAGAGGGAAGACACACACAGAGACCCATACACCCTTTTAGGACCCACAAGGACCTCACACACTGTTCCCCAGACTGTTATTAAAATAAGACCAATTACGTTACAAGTCTTTGTTTCTGCCCTGGGACAAATGGTGGATCTATTGATTAAAAAATGCTCCAACTACAGTCTTACTGGAATTATTTCTAATTCCATAAATGGAACAAGAAACTGAAATGCTGTTGATATTGCTTGGGTATATAGATCTGTTGTGTTCATTCAAAAAATAGCGCAAGAGGGGGCCGAAGCAGTGGTTTTAAAGGTAAGGTGTCTGCTTTACAAGTGCTAGCTTAGGATGGACTGAGGTACAATCCCCCCTGTGTCCCATATGGTCCCCCCAAGCCAGGAGCGATTTCTGAGCACATAGCCAGGAGTAAACCCTGAGCGTCAATGGGTGTGGCCCAAAAACAAAAACAAAACAAAAACCAAAAACAAAAAAAATAGCACAAGAGGGGTATTTGCCTTGTACTTGCACACGGCTGTCCAAGGTTCTGTCTCCAGCACCATATATGGTGCTTTTAGATGCTGATCCCTGAGTACTGCCCGGTGTGTCCAAAACCAACCAACTACCCAAACAAACGATCCAGATTTTATCTTATGATCTTTTGGGGTACCTCCCAAGTAGTCCTTAGATTGGGTTGTCCCACCAGTGATTCTCAGGCGATGGTTCAGTACAAAGGCCCAAGGAGTTAAGGTTGTTTGGGCCCTCGACCACAGGGATTACCTGCATCACCCTGCAGTGCTGGAGGTTTTCAGAGCCACCTCCAATGATGCTTGAGATTCATGTGGTGCCAGGAATCGAACCCAGGCCAGATCCATGCCAGGCACGTGCTCTGAGTTGTCCTATTACAGTCTCTTCAGAGAATTTTCTGTGTGTGTATGTAATGATGCAAGTTAGTTTGTTGTTGTTGTTGTTGTTTTTGGGCCACACCATACTGCTCAGGATTCACTCCTGGCTTTGCACTCAGAAATTAACTCTTGGAGCAGGAGTACTAGCAGTGGGTAGGGCATTTGCCTTGCATGTGGCCAACCCAGGACTAACCCAGGTTCGATCCCCAGCGACTCATATGGTCCCCAGAGCCTGCTGCCAGGTGTGGCCCCAAAATAAATAAAAAAATAAAAGTAATCACTCTTTGACGATGCTTAGGGGATAATATTGGGTGCTGGAAATAAAACTTGGGTCAGCTGTATAGAAGGCAAGTAAGTGCCTTACCCATTTTTCTATTGCTCTAGCAAGAGTTTTTGTTTGTTTGTTTTGTTTTTTAAAGAAAGATGCGTGTTCAAGAGAGAACCAGGCTTCTCCAAAATGAAAATAGTGAACTTGTGACAAGCAAGAGAGACCCATCTTCAAGGGAAAATACAGGCTTAAAGAGCAAAGCCCTACAAAGGATTTTAAAGGGCGCTTTTAATTTTTGGCATAATCCTCAATAGAAGAATTTAATACTCTGTGGATCAGTCATAATAAAACGACTGCTCTCAAGTTTATACAAGAGATTGAGGGAGATCTCTCTCTACGTACAAATTTGGAAAATGTCCACCCTTATCACTGTGGCTAACACAGCCTGTTTGGAGTATGAAAAGCATCATAAATAGCATAGTCTTATGTGTTTACAAGTGTTGGTAGAAAGCATATACAGACTCTGTGAGGAGTTATTTCCAGGGATTAGGCAAGAATCGTGTGCTGTGAGGGGACACCATGGGCAATGGACAAGCAGTGTGGGGTTTACCCGAATTAGAAACAGGACCCAGTGGGTCCCAATTATGCTCTGTACCCTGAGTCACCACTACCCGCAATTGCTGAAAGCCACCTTTTTGGGGGGCCACTCCTAGTAATGCTCAGAGCTTATTCCTTGTTCTGAGTTCAGGGGTCAATTCTGGCAGTGCTCAGGGGACTATATGGGATGCCATGATCAAACCTGGGTCAGCTACATCCAAGGCAAGTGCCTTACCTGCTATACTTTCTCTCCGGTCCTAAAATCCATCTTTTTGCATAAACAGAACAGTGAAGCATGCCACCCAACCTACTTTTACATGGGAGACTTCTGGGAGGTGTCAGGGATCTGAACCCCCAAAGAGGCTCTGTCTGAAGAATACCTGGAACATTGATCTATTCAGTACATTTCCTTCTTTTTTTTTTTTTTTTTTTTGGTTTTTTTTGGGCCACACCCGGTAACGCTCAGGGGTTACTCCTGGCTATGCGCTCAGAAGTCGCTCCTGGCTTGGGGGACCATATGGGACGCCGGGGGATCGAACCGCGGTCCGTCTCCTAGGCTAGCGCAGGTAAGGCAGGCACCTTACCTCCAGCGCCACCGCCCGGCCCCCATTTCCTTCTTTTAATCAAAATTTTTTTTCTTTTATTTAAAGAACCGTGGTTTACAAAATTATTGATGATTGAGTTTTAGGTATAGAGACTTCAACACCAATTCCACCACCAATGGTTCCATACTACGTCATTCCCTACACCACCCCCCCCACCCCCCCCCACCGTCACCCTGACAGGCACATTACAAAGTTCAGTGGCTGCAGCTGAGATCTGTTTCAGTGCTGTTGAGTCTGATTGTTCCAGATTCACCAAGGACTTCCACTCAGAGCTCCTCTGCTGACCCCTTCAAGAACCTTCTAGGGGGGCCGAAGAGATAGCATAGTGGTAGGGCATTTTCCTTGCACATGGCCGACCCAGGATGGACCTAGGTTAGATCCCTGACATCCCATATAGTCCCTTGAGCCTGCCAGGAGGATTTCTTTTCTTTTTCTTTTTTTTTTTTTTTTTGGTTTTTGGTTTTTAGGTCACACCTGGCAGTGCTCAGGGGTCACTCTTGGCTCTATGCTCAGAAATCGCCCCTGGCAGGCTCGGGGACCATATGGGATGCTGGAATTTGAACCACCGACCTTTTGCATGCAAGGCAAACACCTTACCTCCATGCCATCTCTCTGGCCCTGCCAGGAGGATTTCTAAGCACAGAGTCAGGAGTAACTCTTGAATGCTACTGGGTATGGCCCCAAAACCAAAACCAAAAAAAGAACCCTCTAGAACAAAAGCTGACTCCTTTTGCTCTAGCAAACTCTGGAGATGCAGACTGCAGAGTTCAGAATTGTGTGTGCATGCACAAGGCAAGGCCACGAAAGTAGCTCTAGCACAGGAGTCTCAAACTCAATTTACTTGGGGGCCGCAAGAGGCAAAGTCGGGGTGAGGCAGGGCCGCATAAAGGATTTCGCTTACCGAATAGTCGCAATAAAAAATCGCATCAGTAAGAAAAAAAATCGCAAAAAATCGATTAAACATTTGCATACCCCAAACGGAACTGCTCGGGGTATGCGAATGTTTAATGCGATTTTTTTCTTACTAATGCAATTTTTATTGCGATTATTTGGTAAGCGAATAATCGCAAATACTGCGATATTTGAAGGCTGGCTGCAGGCCACAAAATGTTGTTTGGAGGGCCGCAAAAGGTCCGCGGGCCACGAATTTGAGACCCCTGCTCTAGCAGCTGTCTGAGCGCCTCAAGCTGTCCAGATGCTGACCAGGACTAAGAACTTCCTCCAACCGTCCCCAAGCTAATTTCTTTGCTCATTATATAGGAGGAAAACAAAACTCAAGAGTGAAATAAATAGCCAGTGGGTAGGAACCAGGGCTGGGAATCAAGCCTGGGCCAGTATCAGTACCAGAACCAAGGAGACATCCTCTGGGACCAGGCAGTATGGACCCACCCTCGGTACTTTGGGAATTAGATGCTGGAACTAACTGGCTGCCTACACCACACCACAGGGAGGTCGTCCTAAATAAAGAGCTCAGGAAGCCAGGCGTGGTGTGGATGAGTCTGTCACCTGGAAAAAAGGTATCGGAAGAAACCAGCGTGGGAGAGGGATGAGAAAGGAAGGTCAGGGAAAGTAAGCAGACCTTTGGGAAGAGAAAGTTCCTGAATAGGAGTCTCGGCTCTATTGGCAGAAAGAGAAAGTGGGGGGTCCCAGGGCTAGGAAGAAGCTGGAGCACCACCAACCCAGGTGGGCTGCCAGGTGGAAAGAGACTCCTTTTGTGACTGTCTACACCAAAGACCCTTCCCAATATACTTTCCTACCTAAATAAATTCCACTCTGCATACCACAGGGAAACACCCAGAAATTGTAGCTCCTTGCTAGTGGCGTATGTCAGAAATGGGGTACGGGGGCCTAGGAAAGAGAGATGAAGATAACCTGGGGAGGTATAGATGAGGCTAAAAAGAAAGGGACAGGACAGAAGACCAGGTCTGGAGCTGGCCCGACTAGACACAGGGCTGACAGCCTGGCTCCATAGCTGTTTGCACCCCAATCGCCTTAGCTCTCCCACCAACATCTCACCAACAGGTGCTGCTCCAGCTGTGCCTAAGAGAAATGCTGAAGCCCTCCAAAATCACACCCACACCTGAAAATCTAATGAGACCAAAATTAACTCTCAAATTTACTTGAGAAGCTCACTCATAGCAGTAGTTCAAATAAATTTTTATTTTCAATACATATTTTCTGCAGCAATTTGTCTCCAATGGCATTTAAGAAATAGGAAGGGGGGAGTGGAATTGTATTTAGTCTTGTGCCAAGTTGAAATCATCAGCACCTTCCATCTCTTGCTTAAGGTGGCCGTTACTGTTAAATTATATTCTCTAGGCATAAAAATATTGATTACAAAATTCTAGACAAACACATATATTCAGACGTGAGGAGAGCAGTCAACACGCTTGGGGTAGGACGGGGCAGTTCTGGGCAGTGTCACCCTGGCTTCAGGACACAGTCACCTTCTTAGGCCAACTTCTTGAGTCCGAATGACTTGACTTTTCGTTCCAGGCCACACGTTTCACCTGTGGAACCCGCACACCTGAAGAGGAACACACAGCCCGTAGTGCTGGATCATACTCGGGGCAGAAAGACAAAGTCAGGAGAGGAGCTGACTAAGCTGTTGCCTTGTCTCTGGGGGACACAGGACAATTGGGTGTAGTTCTGTTTCCAGGCCTGCCCAGGGTAGTTGCCGGCTCCCTGCCCGTGCAAACATCTCAAGATCTGTGTATGTGCTCCATGGGGGTGTGCAAGGCTCTTCCAGGGAAAGCACTGCCCGTTGGGGTGCCCCTCATGCCAGCTCAGCGAAATGGCCGCCCTCTCCGAGATTTGGACCTCAGGTGACCGGCTGAACGTCGTAGCGTCTTCCGCTCCTGGCGGTGCAGTTTCTCGGCCTCCTGCTGCTGCTTCTGCTGCTCAGACTGGAGGGGGAAAGGAGAGGAGAAGCGAGCGGGTGAGAAGAGAAACCGACACCCCCCCCCTTTGTGGTAGCACGGCACCTCCCACGGCGCCACCATGGCCGGGCATCGGGTGGTGAGGGGACTCGGCTTGGCAGGAAGAGCAGGAGCAGGCTGACTCCAGCAGCCCTGGGCAGAGCAGCAGACACAGCCTGCGGCTCTGAACCCCAGACTGACACGCTGGAGAGGCTTTTGCAGGGATGGTGCTACCAGAATCCTCATCTCATTAGACTCCACTTAGTGCTTTGACTGTCCATGACTTCTGTCTATAAAGCAGACTGTTAGTCTGTTCATAGTCTGAAGAGTAAAAAAACCTGTTCCTGTGCACTCCAAGTATACTGGGGCCACAAACAGGCAGGTGTTCACCAGATCTGGGGCTGTTTCAAACTCCCCTCTCAAACACCAGCCAGACCCCAGCCCTGTGAAACATGGGGTGGGGTGGTTGTCAGCCAGTTCTAGGGGCAGTGGCTCCCTATAGGTGCCCATTTGCCAAGCTGCTCCACACCCTCTGTGCGCAATAGCACCATGACCAGCTACTAGATGCCAAAGAAAAAACTCGTAGTTGGAACAACAGCTACACAGAAGGTAAACAGAGAAAGCAGTTAGGGGCTAAGTTTTTGTTGCTGTTTTGGTCTTTAGGCTACATACCCAGTGGTGCTCAGGGGTCACTCCTGGTGGTGCTCAGGGGACCCAATGCTGGTGGCAGGAACTGAAGTGTATCGGCTGCATCCCAGGCAAGTGCCTTAGTCCTGCACAGTCTCTTGGCCCCGAAGGAACCAAGTTAGTAGAGCTCAGAAGCTCTGCTGCCAACCCTGCTCCTGCATCAGTGATTGATGCTTCTCTGTGAACCGGCAACTACTTCCCCTCTCTCTTCCTGGGTGTGCTTTTGGGACTCACTCCCAGGGTCTCCACATGCCAGGATGGTGCTGAAACTTGCAGTATTAGTTAGTCTAGAATGCATGTTAGTCTAGAAGAGTCTCCACACCTCCTCATGGGTGTCTCCAGCCTGCCCTGTCTGCATCCTGTTGCACTCTGTCTCCAGTGCACCCAGCAATGCCACAGGCACCTCTGCCCAGGGAGGCTCTTGCCTGTCAACCCTCTTCAGTCCAGTCCTCAACTTCCAGACACAGAGCTTCACGTTCACCCAGGGCCCCTACAGGTAAGTCTCTGGCAAGACTCAGGGGTGCTGGGGCCTCCAGGGCTGCAGAGATGCTGGCATGACATAGTACTGGGAATGAACCCTGGGTCAGTTGGATGCTAGGGCTGCATCCAGCTGCTCTCCTAGGTCCCGCCCCATCATTATTACTTTTTAAGTGACATGCCAGTTTTCTATTAATTGGAACTTTCCAACAACTTCTGACTGCTCTTTGGGTTAAGGTTTCAATTGACCCTATCCTCTCTCTCCCCATCATAACACCAGGAGTGAACCCTGAGAACCATTGGGTGTATAGTCTAAAATTCAGGAGCAGTTCTCTTTCCCCTGGGAGACTATCTGGCAGACTCCATGCACGCCCCCCTGCGGGCTGCTCTAGCCTTGTCTGCCCAGACAGTATTGCCTTCTGCCAGCACCATGAACGATGGCTGATCTGCCCTGTGTGCCATTGATGTCTGACACCCAGCATGGATAAGAGATACAACGAGCTGAGGGAAGGGTCCACCCCAGCAGACCCAGGAAGGCTCCAGTCTGGTCCTGACAGCCTTCTCTTCCTGCAGTTGCGAAACAGAACATTTCTGATCCAGGGCTGGAGATAGTAAGCTGACCTGGGTTTGATCTCTGCCAGTTTTCTGCTAATTGCTACTTTCCATATGGCCCTTCTGGGCATGCCAGGACTGATCCTTGAGCACAGAGCCAGGAGTAAGCCTGAGCACTGCTGGGTGTGGCCTCAAACCCAAGCATCCCCCCACCTACCAAGCACTTCTTATTCAAGTAATTTCAGGAAAAGACATGTGTGTTAATAATAAAGCTAAATAGTGCAGGAGCTTTCAACAGCTCCAATATGAACACTTTCCTCTTGCAGGCAACGCCGCTTCCAGGAGCATATTATTTTGAGAGGAGCAGATGGGGTTGGGTGGGTAGGGGAAAAGTCTCTCTTGCTTCTCTCTGAAGCACAGGGACTCTACAGTGGACTAGTCTTGATTAAGGGGCCACTGGGCTCCCTGTGACTTTGCTTTTCCCTCTCTTCCTGCTCCAGGCCCAGCTCCTTGCCTACAGCCCTGCACACAGACCGAAGAACAGATAAGGGATTGTGAGAAGTAAAATTTCCTTATTTGGAAATCATATCTGGTGGTCTGGCAAACCAGACAGGGTTTACTCCTGTCTCTGTACTTAGGGACCACTCTGAGTGATACTTGGGGTGCTGGGGACCGAACCCAGGTCAGCCATGTGCAAGAGAAGCACTCTACCTGCTGTGCTATTGTCTTGGCCCCTGGAAAAGAAATTTTTAATCTGGGGGCCGAAGAGAGAGCGCAGCAGTAGGGCATTTGCCTTGAAAGCAGCTGACCCAGGACCAATGGTGGTTCAAACCCCGGCATCTCATATGGTCCCCCATGCCTGCCAGGAGTAATTTCTGAGCAGAGAGCCAAGAGTAATCTCTGAGCATTGTGGGTATGGCCCAAAAATCAAAAACCAAACCAAACCAAACCAAAAACCCAAATTTTAATCCGGATTTGGATCAACTGAGCATTGTCTCTAGCCAATTTTAAATAATAATATAGAACTATCCCCCTCTAATTTATTCCCAGTGTAGAATGTATGGAAATTCAATTTTAACAGGACAGATCATGCAGCTGGTATAAATCGAGTACTAACCAAAATGCACAATTCTCCAGATGTTCTTGAAGAAAGCTGAGACTGACAGTTAAAGTTTTGTTAGCCAAGTGATAAGACAGACACAGACCAAGTACTAACTCCTGCACTCTCAAAATCAGTTGCAAAGTCTGCCTGGCTCCACTAAGAAGGTTATTTCAGTTTTGACTTGGCTCTGCTTGTAAAGAAACAGCTTTTCATAATCATAGTTTTTTTTTTTTTTGTTTTGTTTTGGGGGGCCACACCCGGCGGTGCTCAGGGGTTACTCCTGGCTGTCTGCTCAGAAATAGTTCCTGGCAGGCACGGGGGACCATATGGGACACCGGGATTTGAACCAACCACCTTTGGTCCTGGATTGGCTGCTTGCAAGGCAAACGCCGCTGTGCTATCTCTCCGGGCCCTAATCATAGTATTTTCACTGTAGCGCGAAGCTCTGGAAATGAAAATCTGATCCTCAAGTTTTCTGACTGAAAAGGTTGGGCAGATACAAGCCCCCAGGGGGGAGGGGGCCCTCTTGGAATACAGGACACTGTCTGTGCTAGGGTAGCAGGGAGTGATTTCAGCTCCTGAAAGAGCCCCTGGGCTGCTGGCTCCTGCCAGCCAATTACACAGCATCCCTATCTCAGAGGGAACCAAGAAATACTGGGATGAATTGGAGAATATATAAGAAACTAGGAATGGGCCACACCAAGCCACTTGACGATGTTTAGCTTCTTTAGACAAGATATGTGTGAGATTGGATCAATATTACAGCAAGTAGTGTGCTTGCCTTGCATGCAGCCAACTCAAGTTCAATCACCGACATCCCATACTGTCCCCTGTGCACTGCCAAGAGTAATTCCTGAAAGCAGAGTCAGAAATGACCCCCAAGCACCACTGGTGTAGCCCTAAAACTTAAAAAAAAAACAAAAACAAAAAAAAACTAAGATATGTGAAAGGGCAAATGTGCTCTATATAGAGATTTTTTTTTTCCCATTAAAAAGCTTTTCACACCGAGAACTAAAAAGTTGTTCTGGGCCTGGAGAGATAGCACAGCGGCGTTTGCCTTGCAAGCAGCCAATCCAGGACCAAAGATGGTTGGTTCGAATCCTGGTGTCCCATATGGTCCCCCGTGCCTGCCAGGTGCTATTTCTGAGCAGACAGCCAGGAGTAACCCCTGAGCACCGCCAGGTGTGACCCAAAAACCCAAAAACCAAAAAAAAAAAAAAAAAGTTGTTCTCATTTTAGCGAGACTCCTGGATACACCATACTCTTCTGAAGACCAGAAGAGAAAGAACAGGAAATGAGAATCTCAGAGAACACACATGTTCTCAGAGAACACAAAAAGCCAAAAATCAGAGTATATCATTGTCACCAGACTCCCCAATCAAATGACCCTGAGACCCTCGCCACACCCACAAGGCTGGCTCTAAGAAGACAAACAGTAACTTGGTGAGGACACAGGGAAAGTTGCTGCTGGGAATGCAGCGGGGTGCAGCTATTGGAGAAGAGTCAGCACCGTTGCAAAAAGCTGAACAGCTGTCATGACCCAGCAGCTTTCTCTCTTATGTCATGCCAGCAATGCATTGTTCCAGTTGGGAAAACACTACCTTCTGGAACTCCAAACCCCAGGTAAGCCTGAATGGAGAACTCACCAAATCTTGGTGTTTCCCAAAAAACCTTACCTGTTCTTTTATAGCCTTAGATCAGTGGTTCTCAAACTTCCCCTGCAGGCTCACACCAGTCTGTACGTGGACAGACTAAGTCATGACTTGGGCTCTGCAAAGCTGCCCAGTGATCTGAAATCACCTGGCTGGGTCTCTAGCAGCCCTTATGTTCTCAGAGGCCTACCAGGGCTGGAAACATGATTGGCTCTGCCAGGGCCAAGCACTGTGCTGCTCTTAACCCAAGGATGGTCCCTGGATTCTGGGAAAGTGCTAGAACCTGAGCACAGCTCCCCAACAGAGACAAGTGTGGCAAGACAGCGCTGAAGTCTGAAGCACTCACCACACAACGAGGAGGAACATATTTTTTCAGTGAAGAATTAATTCAAAGGCAGCAACAAAAACTTACCTTCTTTAATGTAAATGTTAACTGTTTGCTGCCAACTGTAGTGTCTGACACGTTCAAAGGTGCATTTTTGGCTTCCCGTTTCACACGCTCTTCAAGGGTTTTGCTGTAGGAAAATGAAGACAATGATAATAATAATTAGTACTGTGTTTTGATTTGGTCTCTGGAAAGCTTTAATCAGGTCTGATCACATGATCACATCTGACATCTTTGATAAAGACAGAAAATGACATCTGACACAATGGAAAGAATGAAAGGCATTTATATTCATTCAATCCTCGTTTAATAAACATGTTGTAAAAAGAATGTCTGCCACAAACACCCCCTCATTTATTATTTTAAGTAGCAATAGCAAATATTTCAGTGTCTGCTCATTTATCTCACAGAATCATACTTCTGAAGCATGTAATTATTGCAATGGTCAGCAGCACTTACGCTTCTGTGGCATTTAATCTTTAAACCATGCTCAAGTGATGTATTTCAGCAGCAGGGAAGGGCTATGAGAAGAGGTTCCTTCCTCACCGTATTAGCTCTGCAGACCACACTCAGCACGGTTAGAACTACTGGGAGCAAGACTGATGACATAGTTTTGTAGAGAACAGAAGCAATTCCAGAAGGAAGTTCCAATCCAGCCCTCTTCACTGTTATTTTTACGTGCCTTCCCCTTCAATTTCTTACTTGAATAATTTTTTTTCTGGCGCATTTCCCCACCAATTTAATCCATCTTGTTTTCTGACCATCTTACCCACACTTTTCTAGGATTTCCTTATCACTGTTAGGTCCCTGTTGTGCTTTGCTGTGCCTTGCAATGAACTCTCACAAGGCTAATTAACACCATCCATCTCTGCTTTACAATCAAGATGCTAGATTTGAATTCCACATCATTTACATAATTTTTCATTGCATGCTGTGACAATGAAGTTTTATGTAAGAACTTTGTCCTTTGTCATGAATTTGGTAGAAAGAAAACAGTGGAACCGAGTCTAAAGAGATGCCCTTACAGTGAGTTTTGACATCAGCTCTAACCCCTCTAGAACAGGTTAAATAAGACAACATCCTCATGCTCTTTTTTTTTTTTTTTTAAGAGAAGGAACAGACTTTTATTTATTGCTCGCCTTTCACTCCAGTCAATTTTTCCTTTCACAGCTTGACAATATTTATGTAAAACAAAAACCCAGCAAGGAGCTTCCAGGAGATTTTGGGAAGGAGAGCGGGGCACACCTACTCAGCTGGGCTTTTGTTTTCTGCAGCAATAAAAAGGGCCTCCTGCACTAAGCCAAAAAAAAAAAAAAAAAAAAGTGTCCTGCTTCTTGTGAACTGGTAGTGCATTTCTTCCACAGCGAAAACAAAAACCAAAAATGGTCTCCTGCCCAATGGTATGTTGTATCAACCCGTGCTTAAGACAAAACTCAAGTGTGTGGGCTTTTTTTTTGCCGTTTTTCCTCGAGCAGATTTCAAGTAAAAAAGAAGATTGATGGAGGAACTTAAGTTCTGGTTTCGGGCGTCCTTGGAGTTACTAGACTTGAACTAAAAGGCCCTCCCTCCAAGGGCAGGTTCACAACTGGAAGTTGGACTTTTGTGATCTGTCAGGGTTTGTCAAGAGTCGCATGTAAGGGGTCGAGTTCCGTGGTAAGGGCAAGGGGGCAATAGTAAGGTGCTGAATGTGCAGAAGAGCTCAGTGAAAAAGGGCCAGGCTTAAAAAGTCCCATCATGTGAAGCAAGACCTCTCTGAATCCAAACAAACAAACAAACAAACAAACCCAAAAAAACCCATCAGGGCAGAATTGTGTTGGGCAAAGCGACATCTTAGGATACTTGGAAGGAAAAACGAAAAAGGGCTCTTATGACCTTGGTTACCTTCCAAGTGGTGTATGGGGGGGGGGTGGGGTTTAAAAAACAAAACAAAACAAAAGTAGGCCAATCCTCATTTTCAAAACTGCATACCACAAACATAAAAGCTACTCATCAAGTAGGTTTTTTTTCTGGGTTTTGGGCCACCCCGGTGATGCCAGGGGTTATTCCTGGTTATGCACTCAGAAATCACTCCTGGCTTGGGGGGACCATATGGGACGCCAGGGAATCGAACCACAGTCCGAGGTCCGTTCTGGGTCATCTGCATGCAAGGCGGATGCCCTACTGCTGCGCCATCACTAGGGCCCTTCATTAAGTAGTTTCTAAAAAATGAAATAAAGGTATGCGAGTTCTGACTGTGAAATCAAGTCTACTTACTGGTCAGTCCAAGGCCACCACCTCTAGAAACAAAAACAAACTCTTCAGAGAGACGCTGCCCATAGTCTGCCAAGTAGTAAACAGCAGATCTAAGTCCATTTAAAAACAAAACTAAACAAAACAAAAACAACCAAAGAAAAACCAACCAAGCAAGAATTTTCCAATGAAGACCAAGGAATGCTCAGGCCATGGCCAGGCCAAGCCGGGCCAAGGTCAGGCCTGCTGCCCTCGAGTCTCGCATGCTTAAGTCCATAACTCAGCACCTAGAAGTTTCTAGGTCTTGCAGGGGGTGGGGAGGCATGAGCCGGACGTGGGGATCCTGGTTCAGGGCTCAGCTGGTGTAGTGGCGGCCCTGTCCGAAGCCGGAGTGGTTGTACTGGTAGCCCCCACCTCATGCTCTTTTGATGCAACTGAGAGGGGGAAGAACATTCTCTTCTTTCTACTTTAAAAACAAAAAGAGGGGCCAAAGCGGTGGCTCATGCGGTAAGGTATCTGCCTTGCCCGCACTAGCCTAGGACAGACCACGGTTCGATCCCCTGGCGTCCCATATGGTCCCCCAAGCCAGGAGAGATTTCTGAGTGCATGGCCAGGAGTAGCCCCTGAGCGTCACTGGGTGTGGCCCAAAACCAAAAACCAAAACAAAACCCCCCCAATAAAACAAACCCAAAAGGAGACCATGGTTGACTAGGCCAGCTTCATAGACTCACTCTTTTCTCAAAAATGAGATGTAAACCAGCCTTGAAAGATTCTGGCTACACCAGCCCAGGAAGCACAAAGCTGGACATCTCAGGAGGAGAGGGTAGGCATAGCCCCTACCCTACCAAAGCCATGCTCGATGCCTACATCATCCAGAATCACTGTTTTCTGATGATCTATCTCACTACTGACTCTCTACGATACCCTGAAGGGACTCTGATTTGACCACACTTCAAGTATGTGGGCTGTTGGGCTGATATCACCAGGACTTAATTTGGAGCAAGTGCTGGCACCTTTCCCTGTTATCTTCCTTCTTCTGGGAAAGCCTGGCAACTGTAACCACACCCACAAATGCAGTCACCATGTTTGAACTGCACCTTCTTCCAGGAGACTGGCAGCTGTGTATATGCCCCTAAATTTTGTAGTATCATCACTTTGAATTTCTGGACAACTTCATTTGTTTGATGCTGTCATCCCTAAAGGAAAACCCCAATTTAACAGACTGGACATATAACAAGAGCTTACTAAACCATCCGTCACTGTATTAATGACTTCACTGGTGATTCAACAATTTTCACAAATAAACTTGCTACTGTATTTTTTCCTTTTCTCTCTTCCATCTTTTTTTTTTTTTTAATTTCCTTTTTCCCCCCCAGTAACTTTGCTTTCACTTATCTGGAAACAAATGTATTATGATCAATTATGTCAACTATGGAATGCCTTTTCTTTAGATAAGTAAAATTAAAAAAAAAAAAAAAAAGGAGGCACACACTTCCCTCCCAACTTGCACGGGGCCGAAGCAATAACAGTGGTAGGGCATTTACCTTGCACGTGTCCAACCCTGAATAGACCCTAATCTCCCATATGGTCCCCCATGCCTGTTAGGATCAATTTCTGAGCGTAGAGCCAGAAGTAACCCCTGAGCACTGCTGGATGTGACCCAAACCTTCTCCATTCCCCCAAAAAACCCAACCCTAAAACTCAACTCAATGGAGGGGACAGATAGAGAGAAAGCACAGGGGTTAAGAAACTTGATGTGCTCTGTTCAACCCAAATTTGATCTCTGGTACTGTCTGTATGGTATCCTGAGAACAGAGTGACCACAGGCAAGTGAGCTACCTCTATACCCCCCCCCCCAATATAAAACCCTGAATGTATCCTCTAAAACAAAAGTTTATACCAAAATAAGAACTTGATCGCATAAAAAAAAAATTGTGTGTGAATTGTGCAGAGGGTCTTCTTTTTCCCAAAATCAGATCTTTGAAACTAATTATTGAGGAGAATATAGCCCCTAAATCATCTATAAGACAAAGTGACGGCTTCTTTGAAATTCTGAAGCTACTGTTTGATGTTCTCACCATGAGACATTTATCTCTAGTTTATGACCCTCAGTAACTTACTAAACATACCTTCTTTATATGATTTGAGACATAAAGTGGTTAGCATAAAAGTGGCACTCTTTTCTAAGCAATAATGTTATTAAGAAGCACTTTTAAAGTACTTTTCATCTTCAAAGTTCTTTACAGACTAACTAATTAATCCTTTCAACATGGCTGAGACAGAAGTATTTATCCTTTATAGATGGCAAAAAGGGAGGCAAGATGTTAAATGACTTGCCTCAGGCCACATAAGGATTCAGGCTTAAGCCCAGGATCCCAGTGTCAGTTTCCAGGCTTGTGTCACACCATCCTTGATTTATACAGTTTTATTCAGAAAACATGTCCAGGAAGTCCTGGCATCGACAAGCTTCTGCATGACAAGCTGAATGCATTAACGATTCAGCTGAGCTGCCTTTTCTTGAGACAAGAAACCAGAAGTGAAGGGAAACAGATTCATGTACAGAAGGATTATGTGAGTCTAAGCAAATTCCTCCAACTTGCCTGCCCCGTTCTCATTCTCTCCTTTTATAGGCTCTGAAAGCTGGCAGGAACTAGGGAGTCAACGAGACAAGGTGGTACTCAGAAAACACTAATTTGGGAAGAAAAAGACTTTTCAAGCAAATAGGTGGGAAATTACTACTCTTTCAAGAATGACCTTATTTCCTCCATGATATAAGTTCTGGTTTTCGCTCAAGGTACTTTCGATGTGTGCTTGTAAAAACTTGTTCTGTCTAGGCTGCCTGGAGAGACAAGCCAAATTTTAGAACGAGCCGTGGCAGAAGATCAGACAGGGGGACTGAGTGTGGAGATTTCTACATTAAAGCAAGTTCCACTTCCCTCCCTTTGAAAGTCAGTTTACAGAATGTGGCTGCTAACCAGCTCTTCCAAAGCTTGCCTCGCTGGAGTGTGAATTCAGCCCGAGACAAGATTTAAGGAGACAGATGCCGGAACACGCTAGTAGTTAGGACAAAAGGCATAAAATAATCTTATGGCAGCCCTTCTTCTCAGCGGGGGTACCCCACCCCCAATCTTATTTCATTTGGGTCTGTCAGCATTTTGCCCTTTCTAGTTGACAGAAAGATACAAATCTTAAAGAAAAAAAAAAATTTGTCACAAGATGAATACGTAAAAGCCTGCCTTTCATGGAGATCACTAAGAAGATAGGTGAGAGCTGGAGAGGGACCAGAGTGGAATCACTTTTACAAGATGGAGATGGCTATGTGGGAAAGGACACACATATCAGTCGGGTTATCCTGAAGATAAAGGGGCACAGGGGAAAAAGTCAATCCAAACATTTAGTTGATGCTACAGGATAGATGAATGACACTTTTATGGTATACATGGACAAATATTAATATTTTTGTGATGCAAAAGAAGGCTTTTAATCTATCCCAAGATCACAAAATATTAACTCAAAATGATATATGCACACTACTGTTCACTGTAATGCTAAATGTAATAGCATAGATATGGAAACAGGTCAAACATCCAATAACAGAAGAATGGATAAAGAAGCTATGGCATATATATATATATATAACAAATTATTATATAGCTATAAGAAAAGGTGGACCCGGAGAGATAGCACAGCGGTGTTTGCCTTGCAAGCAGCCGATCCAGGACCAAAGGTGGTTGGTTCGAATCCCGGTGTCCCATATGGTCCCCCGTGCCTGCCAGGAGCTATTTCTGAGCAGACAGCCAGGAGTAACCCCTGAGCACCGCTGGGTGTGGCCCAAAAACCAAAAACCAAAAAAAAAAAAAAAAAAGAAAGAAAAAAAAAGAAAAGGAAAAGAAAAAAAAAGAAAAGGTGAAATCTTGCAGTAATTTCAATGCTTTTAATTGGTTATATTGATTTATTTTGTATTTTGGGGGGTGACACCAGGGACCAAAACCAGGGGTACACACATACAAGGCAAGTGTTCTACCAATGAGCCACATCCTGGTACTGCTTATGTTGCTTTAAATCTCTGATCTCAAGGACCATAGACAGGTATTTCATCTATCAGCTTTCTGTACCAGAAAGAACTCAACATGGGAAGATGCAGGAGCCTGCAGTTTGAGCCCCAGTACCTCATGGTTCTCAGCACCACTGGGAGTGACCCTCAAGCAGAGTCTGGAGTAATCCTTGAGTACCACTGGGAATGGGCCCAAAGTCAAAAAAACCCAAACCAATCACATAAGAGCCAACTACACAACTGCTCACAGCCACTGCAGCAGTGAGCACTCTAATGCAGAGCCCAGAGAACTGAAAAGCCTGTGGTGGCTTCTCTACCTCAAGGTGTGCCTCTGAGATTTGGAACATTTCACTAGGTACTACTCTCCATGAAATCTGTCACACAGAGACATAGTTTACCGCTGTAAAGAGGTGTAGAGTAAACCAAGAAATAATACCCCCAAACTAGGGGGTAGAATATATACCCAGCCACGCTATGAATTACTGACGTCACACAGACATAGGTAGACCATGTATACTTACACTCAGAAAGAAAGCATTTCAAAAGTTACCATAAAACTCAATGAGCCAGTTACTCGCGAAGAGGATAGTATCATCTATTCATGTCAAAGGAAGAAAAGCAAAAGTCACACATATGTGTGTACATATCAAGGGGTGACTGAATCTAAATCAACACATACACAATTACCCCAGAGAGGGAATTTGGCTGTACAAGAGAGATTTATACTTTTGTTAAGAGTCCTGTTTGAGGGCCACACCCAGCAGTGCTCAGGAATCACTCCTGGCAGGCTCGGGGGAGCCATATGGGATGCCAGGGATCGGACCTGGGTTGACCGAGTGCAAGGCAAGTGCCCTATCCTCTGTACTAACTTCCCTCACCTTTTACATTTTTAATATTTAAAATTGGGGGGTTTGGGGGAGTGTCACAACCAGCAATGCTCATTAGGTATTCTGACTCTGCACTCAGGAATTACTTCTGGCAGTGCTCAGGGAACCATATATGGGATGCCAAGGATTATGCTGGGTTAGCAATGTGCAAGATAAGCAAGAACCCTATCTGCTCGACTATCACACCAGCCTGAGGTTTACACCTTTTATTCTGCATTAAGGACAATCATGAAAGTATTCTTATATAACAGTACATATTACTAAGAATATCAAAAGATTTTTCTTCACGTGTTAGCCTGGAATCACATTGCTTTTAATAATAGATTTTAAACATTTCTACAGAATCAAGACTGTAACTCTTCAAGTTCTTCCCATTCAGTGAAGAGAGCTGATGGAGGCCAGAGTGACCTGGTCACACACAGCTAACTCGAGGAGTGGAAAACACAGTGGGGGTGATGTGAATTATTGAACCACCCCGGGAAGAAGATGAGCTCCTTAAAGGTGGGGAAGGTTTGAAAAATCTGTGTTTCTGGAGCCTACCACAGGGCAGGCACTTCAAAGAATGCTTTCATAAAATGAAGGGAAAGGCCACCCAGCAGGTAGTACTTATTACTGAGGGGAAGGAAAAGCCTTCAGTCACTACAGTCTTTGGCACCCCCAGCATTTGTGACCGCTGTGCACTGACCCCAGACTCAAGAGGCTGATTGTTTGGCCAGCATAAACCTGTGGGTCTCTCTCCCTAGAAACAGAGATTTCCCTCTCTTGTCTCTCTGGTTCTTCCTGAGCTACTTCAACCTGTGTACCCAGTCCCAGGCCCTCCGACTCCTTATCCAAGCCCTGTGCTGTCATCACCTCAGTGCGCCACACCCCCACTCATTAAGTTTCCTTTTCCTAATGTTAGTCTCTCTCCTGCTCCTCTCACGCTGAAAATCTGTTTCTGATCAAGTTATAAAATTCTCTTTCACTGCTCAACTTCTCAAGAATGATGATCTATCACTGTGTTCAGAATCTGAATTATCTAGACTCATGTTCCCGCACAAATATGCATATATGTACACACATATGTATAGTTTTGGAATAAGTCGAAGTTACTAATCATATTGCTGAGTAACTAATCTATACTCATATTTCCTGGTATTTGAAAAAGCAAAACAACTTTGATTCACTCATCAACTCTCTAAAAAGACATGTTGTTTGTGGGCTTAAGAAACTGGTCCCGGGGCCGGAGAGAAAGCATGGAGGTAGTGTTTGACTTACATGCAGAAGGACAGTGGTTCAAACCCCAGCATCCCATATGGTGCCCCAAGCCTGCCAGGAGCGATTTCTGAGCTTAGAGCCAGAATTAACCCTGGAGTGCCTCTGGGTGTGACCCAAAAACCAAAAACCAAAACAAAACAAAATAAAACAAACAAACAAACAAACACCAAAAACCTCATGGCCTTTTCCTATTTTGAAACACACAGTAGTCGCAGGTGATTGGCCTAAGAATGACATCTCTACAATTTCATCTACTGCCCCAATACATTTGTACTTTGTACTGTTAATAGCGTGGCTATTACCCTAAACTCAAGGAGATATTTCCTGTTCTCATGCACTGCAGCTCTGAGCTCTATACTCCAGCTTCAACTGTGCAAGAAGATTGAGGCTGGATCTCCTGAACCCACACATTTCTGTACCACCTCACCTACCACATGCATTATTCCACTGAGTGTTATAGGAAGGCCCTTAGCCACTGCATACTGTAAGCACCCAGCTCACTGCACTTAGCCTGAAAGTTGTCATACATTCTGCCTCCTTTCATGCATTAGCAATCCATGATAGACTATCCACCCCAGTCAGGCTCTTCCATTCTCTTTTGAAATTAAATTAGTAACCAGGCAAAGTTGTACTATGTTTATATGTGCAGTGTTCATTCTTAGATGGGCTTTTCAATAATTTGGTTCTGGGTCTCATTCTCCCTGCATTTGTCTCTAAAACAGAGACAATTCATAATCAGAACTGAGAAAATGAGAGGGGGGAAGGGAGAGAAAGGGAGAGAGAGGAGGAGGGGGAGGACAGAGGGGAGAGAGAAAGAGAGGAAGAGAGAAGAGAGAGTGAGAGGGAAAAAAGGGAGATAGAGTAAAAGATATATATTTATATTTATATATATAGGAAGTACACATTCCTATTACATATTTACATATGTAAATTACATAATATGTACACAATTTACATGTGTAAATTACATATTATCGTATTTGCTGGCGTATAAGACGACCCTCTAATTCTGCAGTTAAAACAAGATTTAGGCCTATATTTGCTGTATCAGACAGAACGTTCCTGTGCTGCAACTGTATGTACCACATTGAGCCAATCACAACAAGCAAAGGTTCAAAGGTTATACTGTAATAGACTTCCTCTCTGACTCAGGCCAATCTGAGCAGGCTTTTGACAGTGTAGATTCGGGTCCAGAACATTGTCTAATTTGCATGCATAAAAAGCCTGCTTGGATTGGCTGAGTTAGAGAGGCAGTCCGAGCAGCCTGGCAGTGATTGGTGCAGGATCGAGTTGGAAAATTCGTTTTGTGGCAATATTCAGACAATTTTCGTTTAGTGGCATATTGTAACATTTTTCGGGATATACTCAGCATATAAGACGACCCCTGATTTTCGGTTGACTTTTTTTGTTTCAAAAGTCTTATACGCCAGAAAATACGGTACATATTACTATTTGTTGATTTTGCTGCAGAGCTAGATCCCTGGCCATAGATCAAACGTTTTTCAACAAGAACTTATCCAATACCCTTTTGGTTCTAGATACTAAGTCAAAAGTAAGGGATAAGTAAACAAAGCAAGACAAAAACAGCAGATAATTCGACAAAGTTGTTCACTCCACAGAATCTGAGTATTAAAAATAACCATTCTTCTCTTTCTTTTTTCTTTCTTTTGGTTTTTGGTTTTTGGGTCACACCTGGTGACGCTCAGGGGTTACTCCTGGCTCTATGCTCAGAAATTGCTCCTGGTAGACTTGGGGGACCAAATGGGATGCCGGATTCAAACCACCATCCTTCTTCATGTGAGGCAAATGCCCTACCTCCATGCTATCTCTCCTGCCCCCCTTCTCTTTGCTTTCTGAGCAGAACTTCAAGAAAAACATTGGGGCCAGACTATAGGTAATGGAAACCAAATTATGTCCACACAAAAACTTAAATGATCAGCTTTTATATTGGTATTAGTTGTACTAGCCAAAAAACAGAAGCAACTGCAATGTCTCTGCACTGGGGACTGTCTACCTAAAACGTGATGCAGCTATACAGCAGGTCATCAGGTGGCGAGAGGACAAATGAAATGTACAAGTTTGTGCCACACCACAGCCAATGGCGATGACATTAGGGCTAATGAGAGAAATGGGACCATATATAGCCATCACTGAGAAGAACTGTCCGAAGAAGGAAAATGGGCAGAAAGTAGGTAAATTGGTAGTGTGGGAATAAGATGGTAGAGGTGAGGGTAGATAGGGGGTCAATGCTAAAGGGATAGGGATCAATATGTTGATGTAAATGTTCTAGAATGAACTGTTGACTGTAGTGAAGGTCCCATACTCTGAAGACACAAAAATGCAAAGACTGATACACTCTTAGGTGATTTGTAGCTGTGGGTTAAACAAATTATATCTCAAGGGATCTAAGGGGGGGAAGGCAAGGTTTCTTTTGAAGAAAATATTCCCCAAAGCTATTAAGACATCAAAGACATCTATGATTAGCTTCTCTGCTCACCAGCATCTGTTGTTAGTTGGAACCAGAATTTGGAGAGTGCACTGGCGCTAAATGGAAAGGCTCTCGGAATGGTCAAGGTTCCCAACTCTGCTGGAAGGGTTAAGTAAACATGCATGGAGCACATCTCTCTTCCCTAACACAAGTCAAGAACCTTATCTGGGGGCTGAGGAGATATGGCATGGAGGTAGGGTATTTGCCTTGCATGCAGAAGGATGGTGGTTTGAATCCCAGCACCCCATATGGTCCCCGAGCCTGCCAGGGGTGATTTCTGAGCAAAGAGCCAGGAGTAAGCCCTGAGTGCTGCTGGGTGTGACCCAAAAACAAACAAAACAAAACAAAAGAACCTTATCTGTTCCCCTGCTGGGACACATGACAATCAGTTGTTCACAGACAAGGGGTCCTTGATCAGAGTGTGAGACCCACATTAGGACAGGCAGGGCCAGAAAGATGGCTCCCAGGGCTGAAGTGGGGTTCAGTGCCCAGCAACGCACAGTTCCCAAGTACAGAGTCAGAAGCAGCCCCAAACCCAAACCAAACAAATGTGGAGAGGAATAAAGGCATGTGGGCCTCAGTGAGCACTGTGGCCATGTGTGTGACCTGAGGGCACTGCAGCTTGGGCACAACCTGAGCTCACTGCAACAAAATCAACAAAACCAATGACAAAGTTGGGGAAGGGAAAAGAAAGGTGGGAGAATAATTAAAAAATATTTTTCCATTTTCTCCCTTTCTCTATTTTGGGGCTATACCCAGCAGTGCTCAGGGAACCCTGTGAAGCTAGGAATGGAACGTGGGCCTCCTGTAGGCAAAGCCTGTGCCCCACACTGTTAAACCATCTCTCTAGTCCAGCGGTCCTCAAACTTTTTAAACAGGGGGCCAGTTTACTGTCCCTCAGACCGTTGGAGGGCTGGACTATAGTAAAACCAAAAATGGTGAACAAATTCCTATCCAGCACACTGCATATATCTTACTTTGAAGTGAAGAAACAAAACAGGAAAAATACAATATGTGGCTCGTGGGCTGTAGTCTGAGGACCACTGTTAGTCTCATCCTGACTCTCTTAATTGAAGGGTTCAGTGGCATTAAGTACATTCACCTGCGTTCAACCATCACCGCTACCCATTTTCAAGAACCTTCCATCTTCCCAGACTCAAAGTCAGTGCTCTTTCCCTGCTAGGGCCCCTTCTCCTTCTCCAGCCCTGACAGCCAGCAATCTCTTCTCTGCCTGAGTGTCCCTGACTGTTCTAGAATACCATTTCTTCTCTTCTCTCAGATTTTCCTACAAAAGACTTAAACTTTTCTAGCAGTTTTCCAAAGGACCTTTTCAGTAATCGGGGAAAGTGAAATGTGGTAGATATAAGTGAAATTTTCATTTAAAATAACCTTTGTGGGGAGGGGGGTGTCAAAAGAAAAATAATCTTCCAGGACAGGGCCTAAGGCACATGTTCTGCATGAGGCCAACCCAAGTCTGATCCCCAGCACTGTGTCAGTGCCCTGAGGACTGTGAGGAGCAGCCCTGAAGGTCTTGACACTATGGGCCGTGTAGCACCACACCCTCTGCAGGTTGGCAGAGGATTGCTGGAAGGGCCCCTGGCTCCTCCTGAGCACTGGGAGGCTCCCTACGTTCCCACAATCCCCAATAAATAAAATAGCTTTTTCTGGGGCCTGAGAGATAGCACAGTGGTAGGGCATTTGCTTTGCATGTGGCCAACCTGGGATGGACCTCGTTTGATTCCTGGCATCCCATGTGGTCCTCTGAGCATGTCAGGAGTGATTTCTGAGCACAGAGCCCAAAAAACCAATCAATCAATCATTACGTAAATAAACTGCTTTAAAAAAATGTTTTTTTTTTTTTAATGGGGAGAGGGGCACTTCAAATGGGGTTACTTAGGGGTTACTTCTGACTCTGACCTCAGAAATCACTCCTGGCAGGTTCGGGGAGCATGCAGGATGCCTGGGATCAAGCCCAGGTTGGCCACGTGAAAGGTAAATGTTCTACCCACTATGCTATTGTTCTGGCCCCTAAAAATAGCTTTTTCTTAAGAAGCAAAGAATGTATTGCATCTTTTTGTTTGTTTTGCTTTTTGGGGACACGCCTGGCAATAATCAGGAGTTACTCCAACACTGAGGAAATATCTCTGGTGGTTTTTGGGGGAGCATATGGGATGTGGGATTGAACCAGAGTTGGCTACATGCAAACCAAGAGCCTTACCTGCAGTACTATCGCTCCTGCCCCCAAGAATGTTTGCCTCTTAATTACTACTGTGCCAAGAAATTCTAACCTATTGGGCAAAGGATAACTGTAGATTAATATAATAGAATACCTACAGATGAGGAAGCTGATGGGTAATAAAACAAGAACAAAGGATTATAAATTTTGTGGCTTCAGCGTTTCCTAGTATCTATATATCACTCCACATAGGGCTATACTTTACTTTATAAAAATTACAATTGACAAAGTTGTGACTCTGACCCCAGTACAGGTCTGTGTGCTGGAACAGTGACTTGCCCAGGGTCCTCACACTAAGTCCCAATGAACCTGGTCCCTATGGTAAACCACAGAACTAGGCCCAGGCAGGCTCTATCACCCAGAGTGCGGTACTCACTTCATCAGCTTCTGCTTCGTGGCTGAATCTTTGAAGCTCCTAAATTCTTCTCCTGCTTTGATCTCGTAGAACTGCGGCTTGAGGACTGTCTGCTGATCCTCCCTGCGCTGTTCCTGCCTCTTCGCTCTTTCCTCCTGTTGGAGGAGTCTCCGCTGTTTCCTGACTTCTTCAACCCACTCTTTTTCATCATCAGAACTCTCAGAACTTTCTGCATCACTTGCTTTTCCTTCCAGTTCTTCTTCCTCTTCCTGAAACAAAATAGTTAGCAGCAACTCTTTTCCCCCAAACCCAACAAACAGACCCACACACCCACACATCCCTATGCCTAATCTGAAGGAACACCCCCTCCCAAATCTATACCTAAGATGAAGACACAACGTCCCAGATCTACATCCCCTGAATCTCTGCCTATTCAAAGGTTCTTCTAACTTTGAGTAATCTGTGATAAAGAGCATGTTACCTTTTCATGAAGCTCTTGTTGCTCCAAGAGTCGCAGTTTCTTCTTCCTTTTCTCGCTAATTTTTGAAACAAGTGGGTTCAAAAGTCTAAATTCTTCACTTTGTTCATCTACTTGGAAGTCAGGATTCTCAAACATAACTTTAAACCGATCGTCGGTGAGAATATTGGGGAGACTCTGTGAGAAGAAGGGTAAACAAATGAAGTTAATATCTAACAAGAATTTAATGAGAAAGATGGCTTGAAAACACCTTATTCTATTATAAACTAATAAGCTGTATAAAGACAGATGATTAGGAAAGGTTTTCATGATTAGCTTCCCTAACTCTAATGGCCCCTGGGCATGCCATCCACAGGACAAATTCAATTTATCTAGCAGGCAGGTGATCTGCATTATGTGATCTGCATTATATATTTTCACACACCTTTCTGGCTAATTTGATGCTTTGTTCTTTAGAATTTTCTTCAATGACATGCTTAAAAACACATTTTAGGGGCTGGAGAGATAGCACAGACATAGGACATTTGCCTTGCATGCAGCTGACCAGGGACGAACCGGTTCGAATCCCAACATCCCATATGGTCCCTCAGCCTGGCAGGGGTGATTTCTGAGTGCAGAGCTGGGTGTGGTCCCAAAGCCAATCAATCAAATAAATAAATCAAGTAATAAATGTAAGTAAAGGGGCCGGAGAGATAGCACAGCAGTAGGGCATTTGCCCTGCACGTAGCTGATCAGGACAGACAGTGGTTTGAATACTGACATTCCATATGTTCCCTCGAGCCTGCCAGAAGCGACTTCTGAGTGCAGAGCCAGGAGTAACCCCTGAGTGCTGCCAGGTGTGACCCCAAAATCAAAATAAATAAATAAATAAGACAGAAAAGACCTAGCATCTGAGGGATTGGAGAGAGACAGTACTTTGTCTTGTACAAGGCAGACCTGGGTTTGATTCCCAGCACTCTACATGGTCTTTAAGTCCACCAGGAGTGATCTCTGAGAACAGAACCAAGGGCCAGTGTGACCTAAATACACCCCACCCCAATAAAAATATAAGTAAAACAGAGAAAAGGCTTTTTAAATATAAAAGAATTCTAACTTCTGATTAAAAATGTACACTCACAATAGTAAAAACAGGAGCAATGAGATCCTGGAAGCAAGAAAGCTGACTGCTCCTACCTCCTGACAGACTTCACTGGAGGCTGGAACAGGCTATGGGTATGTGGGGCTCTAAGAACTATATGCCCTGCGAGAAGGCTCTGCTAACTCACTGCCAAGGAATTCTGTGGGACCCCAAGCTTTCGTGCCCAAGAGCTAACATCTCTGAATACAGATCTGACTAGTAAATAGAAGGTCAGAAAGACACGGATAGCTGGTGCAACTTCTGAAACATTTCTGGCCAGGACTGCTAAGCCCTGGCCCCTATCCACTATGCTATCTCTCCAGTCCCTAAAATTTTGTAATGTAATTTTGGGGTTGGAGTGAGGGTATAGCTTAGTGGTAGAGCACATGCCCTACATGTCTAAAGGCCTGGAATTGATGCCTACAGCACAAACACACACAACATTATAGTAGTTTAAATATTAAAACACTAAATTGACCTAAACCAGACTGGTTATGCATGGCTGGATCTGTTCCTGGAGAGATAAATTATTATAAGCTTTCTAGTGAATAATTCCTGTAGCTGAGAAAACAGCTTTTCTATTCTCTTGGCAGAGACACTGCACCTCGAGATATGCATGACAACACACAGCTGAGCTTCTGCAAAATCCCTGTGTCCAAGTGTCTCAGGTGACAAGAAAGCCATGGGCATAAGATAACCAGACAAGAAATGCTGTTGAAAGCAATCACAGGCTGGAGAGATAGCATGGAGGTAAGGCATTTGCCTTTCGTGCAGGTCAGTGGTTCGAATCCCAGAATCCCATATGGTCCCCTAAACCTGCCAGGAGCAATTTCTGAGCACAGAGCCAGGAGTAAAACCTGAGCGCTGCCGGGTGTGACCCAAAAAACAAAAAACAAAAAAAAAGAAAGAAAGCAACCACAGTGTAGCAACACTGTCCTTGCAAACCGAAGGGCTCACTAATGTCACAAAGCACCAGCTTCTTACATCTCTGGGAGCTCAGAAAAACAAAACAAAACTATTTTTGTTAGTATTGCCTTTTTAATTAATTAATTAATTTTGGTTTTTGGGCCACACCCAGCGGTGCTCAGGGGTTACTCCTGGCTGTCTGCTCAGAAATAGCTCCTGGCAGGCACAGGGGACCATATGGGACACCGGGATTCGAACCAACCACCTCTGGTCCTGAATCGGCTGCTTGCATGGCAAACACAGCTGTGCTATCTCTCCGGGCCTTTTTGTTTGTTTGTTTGTTTGTTTGTTTGTTTTTTAGCCACACCCGTTTGATGCTCAGGATTTATTCCTGGCTAAGCGCTCAGAAATTGCCCCTGGCTTGGGGGGACCATATGGGACGCCAGGGGATTGAACCGCAGTCCTTCCTTGGCTAGCGCTTGCAAGGCAGACACTTTACCTCTAGCGCCACCTCACTGGCCCCGCCTTTTATTATCTGTATGTTTTTATAATATATTTAAGCACCATGATTACAAACGTTTGTATTAGGGTTTCAGTTATAAAAAAGAACATCCCACATCTCCTCCCTCCCTCATCCCCTGTCTGTATTCGAGACAGGCATTCTTTTTCTCACACTCACTACCTGGATCTGCACTCAAAAATCACTCCTGGTGGGCTCAGAGAACCATATGGGATGTTGGTAATCAAACCTAGGTTGCCGCGTGCAAGGCAAATGCCCTACCCACTGTACAATCTCTCCAGCCCCAGGAATAAAACTTGGGTTTTTTTTTTTTTTGGTTTTCAGTTTTTGGGTCATAACCGGTGGCACTCAGGGGTCACTCTGGCTCTGCGCTCAAAAATCGCTCCTGGCGGGCATGGGGACCACATGGGATGCTGGGATCCATTCTGGATCGGCTGCCTTCAAGGCAAATGCCCCACCACTGTGCTATCTCTCCAGCCCCAGGAATAAATTCTTTGTTTTTTTTTTGTTTGTTTTTGTTTTTTGTTTTTGGGCCACACCCAGTAACGCTCAGGGGTTACTCCTGGCTATGCACTCAGAAGTTGCTCCTGGCTTGGGGGACCATATGGGACACCGGGGGATCGAACCAGGGTCCGTCCAAGGCTAGCGAAGGCAAGGCAGGCACCTTACCTTTAGCACCACCGCCCGGCCCCAGGAATAAATTCTTAATTAGAATTAATACCACCAAACTTGTAAATCTAAACCAGGCCGAGATAACACTGACTTTACAAAGCAGGTCACTATCCATTCTGGATCCCCATTGATTGTAGGGTAAACAGCTTGTAGACTTTAATTATGTTACTAGTGGCAGCAGTATTTGGGAACACATTTCCCTGTCTACCTCTGTGGAATTTCACTTGAAGCCAGCCGAAGCAGAATGCGACCACCCCACACTGTCTTTCAAATCAGGAGTTATCAACGCTATTAAAGTTCTGGAGGTTTTGAAGAGCTGAGTTCAAAGGCAAGACTAATGAACTGCTGATGGATTCAACAATTCTTTCAAGTATTCTTTACAATTATAATGAAGGATTCTTTCCTTAGACTCCTGAATGGTTTTTAAAGTCTTCATTTTAATTAGACAAAAATGTTAAATAAACAAAAAAAACCCATATAAACTTTGTGTAATAACAGTTTTCGATTTTTTGAAGGCTCTCTTTAAGTATTTGCAGAGCTACACTAAGTTCTGATATAAAGGCCCAATTTTAGCTAACAAGTCACCCCAAATCAAAGTCAGGGCAAGTTATAAATCCCATTAGCAGTAGAATTTCCTCAGCTGACTTGCCTACAAAGATGACACTTTCAACTTGAAAGAAGCCTCTGTCTGAGGAAGGAAGGTAAAAATTTCTAAGATACTCTTCTTGCAATGCTCACTCTGATCTTCGTTAACAGCCTGACCTTATTAATATTTTGGCCAAAATATGTAAAGGCACAGAGCAATCATTTTTTTCTCACAGATTAAAAACTGCACCTGGTCATTTTTATCATCCTGCCCAATTCTTTTTTTTTTTTTTTTTTTGGTTTTCGGGTCAGACCTGGCAGAGCTCAGGGGTTACTCCTGGCTCTATGCTCAGAAATTGCTCCTGGTAGGCTCAGGGGACCATATGGATGCCAGGATTCAAACCACTGTCCTTCTGCATGCAAGGCAAACACCCTACCTTCATGCTATCTCTCTGGCCCCATCCTGCCCAATTCTTATTGGCTGTCCTCAACCTCAACAAAAGTCTATGAAGAGAGAGAAGTGCAAGGCAGGTAAGAGATTTTTCTACATCTCTACATATGAGCCTGTCAGGATTGATTCCTGGGTATAGAGCCAGGAGTAACCCCTGAGTACTGCCCAGTGTGGCTCCAAAACAAAAAACAGACTTATAGATTCCTGATCCTAGTATACTAAGCTGCACACAAGATAAAAATTGAATTTGGGACCAGGGAGATCATTCAACAGGCTGATGCACATGTGCTGCAGGAGGCCTGGGATTGGGCCTCAGCACGGCATGATCCCTGAAGCACCACCAAGAATGATCCTCAAGCACAAAGACTTCTGGGTATGTCTCCAAAGTCAAAATAAATACATAATTCCAAGTGTCCTACTCTCTCTACAGCAACTGTAAGATAAGGGCTCATACACCCATAAGAAAAGATAAAAATGAAAACATAGCAGCCTTATGCCACTCTTCCTACCGAGGCTCTAGAAAAGATCAATTCAAAAATCACTTCCAAAATGGCACCAAGAAGCTGAAAAGCCACCTGTATAATCATTTTCAGACTTGGCCAACAGAAGGATACTGTGAGTACTCTGAGAAAGTCCACATAGCAGGAAGCACTTGAGACAGATTTGAAACACTTTGAGGCAGATTTTTGTTTGTTTTTGTTTTAGGGCTTTACCAGGCAGTGCTCAGGGGTTACTCCTGGCTCTGTACCCAGGAATCAATCCTGACAGGCTCAGGGGACCATATGGGATGCTAGTGATTAAACCCGAGTCAGCTGCATGTAAGGTAAGCACCCTACCTGCTGTACTATCATTCTGGCCCCTTTCAGATACTTTTTTTTTTTAAATGAATGTTTTTTATTCGGGGGGGCGGTTATTTGGCTCACACCCAGCAGTGCTCAGGGGTTACTCCTGGCTTCACACTCAGAAATCACTCCTAGCATGCTCGGGGGACCATATGGGATGCCGGGATGCCAGGATTCAAACCAATGACCTTCTGCATGAAAGGCAAATGCCTTACCTCCATGCTATCTCTCCAGCCCCCCTTTCAGATACTTTAACATAGTTATGTTCTAAAATAGGGCAGGTTCCAGAAAATACTGTTTTAAGCAAAATGACACACAAGGTTAATTCTGCCATAGGCTAACGGATATAAGTAATTCTGGAGAACCTTTGGTCACAAAGACATCATCAATCTTCTAAAATCCAAACACTTCTACAAAACAGTCAATTGTATTCTTTCATTCATTCATTTCCAAACCACTTACTTCAGTTCTGGTTCATAGGTAGGCCAAAGCTACACTGACAACTCTGGGGGCAAGGAGAGACCCACACTTCCATTGTGCACTACACCCATAATTATTCCCTCTGTGACAAGTGAGTCACCCCAATGAGCCTGATGGGCACAACTCTGGGATATGGCTGGAAACTAGAGATTCCAGAGAAAACCCATGCAGATATGGGGTTATGAGGAAGTACCACACAGTGATACTGATCAGAAACCAATTGCTTCTTTTCCTAATCAAAGTTGGAATGAAATGATGATGAAAGAAATGAGGATATTACAGGTCTGCTATACACAGATGAAAATGAGAAGTGCACAGCCACTGCAAATAGATTTAACCGTTGCAAGTAAAACAGTATGCTTGGATATGCACATACTCATAATCACATACCTAAGGAAAACTTTCAAAACTTCATATTTAAACAATATGATTAAAAACTGTAACAGAGCATGAAAAGAGGGTGAAGAAGGCAGAGAATGAACAGGGAGCAGAGAGCGCGAATCATTCAGAACACAGACTGGGACAGTCCAGAGCCACTACCATGTAAACAATAGTCCAGCTTCATAGCTTTCATAGCTTTCATAAATAATCTCAGAAGAGATGCCAAGCCAAGCTGATGCAACTGGCTTTTGGTCTGAAGACACTGGGGCACTCTCAGGAGGGGTGCATTCTGAGAATCGTCCCAATTCTACAGATCCTAGTGTTCCTAGAGTGTGTGGTCAGATATGGAGCCATGCAACACCTTCAAAATCTACAATACTGACAGCAAATTAGGTAGGAACACACCAAAATTGGTGGGAAAGTAGCACAGATGCCAACCAAACTCAATAAACAATACAATATCACAGGAATCTGAACTGCAATAAACAGCTCAGTAAACCCTCAATGACTTTAATGACCCCATTGTGCAATATAACACTTTTCACAAGTTTTCTTTTACTGAATTATTTTTCAATAATTTCACCTGCCATTTTGCTGTAACAAACAATATAAAATAAATTATTTTGTAGCTGCCAAAGGGGCAGCCTTTGGCTGGGAGGGGGTTGTCAATGGGAAATTAGGGACAATAGTGAAGTGAAGGACACACTGATGGTGAGATTGGTACTGAATGATTACTACAACACTATTCTAAACAATTTTAAAAACTGGTGTCAAATAAAGCTAATTTCTTTCTCAATAAATAAAAAACAAAAGAACACATGCACATGCCATGCTTAATAAATGAATTATATATAAATCTAATTAAAACAAAGAAATAATCTAAATATTCAACAATAAAAAGGATCAAATAAATTAAACATCTATACAGAAAATAGAGCCATAAAAATAGTTATAATCATTTTTTTTTTTTTTTTTGGTTTTTTGGGCCACACCCGTTTGACGCTCAGGGGTTACTCCTGGCTATGTGCTCAGAAATCGCCCCTGGCTTGGGGGGACCATATGGGACGCCGGGGGATCGAACCACGGTCCTTCCTTGGCTAGCGCTTGCAAGGCAGACACCTTACCTCCAGCGCCACCTACCCGGCCCCGTTATAATCATTTTTAAATGGGAAGACACTTATTCCATTGTACAGACTCCAAATAACTTATATATAATCTTGCTATTAGTTTGACTTTAAAAATAAGACAGAAAGAAAATTTACTAAAATAAAAATAATAATAAAGACTTTATGGATAGAATTCTATGGCTGACTTCCTTCTTATTTTCTTTTGTTTTATTGTTTTGGTTTTTGGGTCATACCTTGCAGCGCTCAGGAGTTACTCCTGGTTCTGTGCTCAGAAGTCGCTCCTGGCAGGCTCGGGAAACATGAGATGCAAGAATTTGAACTGGGGTCTGTCCTGTGTTGACTGCGTGCAAGGCAAATGCCTTATCACTGTGCTATTGCTCCGGCCCCCTTCTTTATTTTCTATCCTATAAATTTTCTCTGTTTGGGCCACACATGGCTGTTCTCAGGGGGTTACTCCTGACTCTGTGATCAGAAACTATTTCTGGCAGGCTCGGGAGAATTTTGGGGATGCTAGGGAGCAAACTGGGTATGACACATGAAAAGGCAAATGCTCTAGCCACTGTGCTACTACTCCATATTTTTTTTAAGTATAAAATCAAATAAAGAATAAAGAATTACCAGTACAGAAAATATCAATATTTTCTCTACCATCCAAAATCTTACCTTAACTTTTTTTTTCCATGTAGCTTTTTGCTTCTCTTCCTCTTCCTCGATTAATTTAAGTGCCAGCTCCTTATTAACTTTTGGCAATTTCTGGTTGAGGAAAAAAAAAAAATTTAACAATTGTATTGAGAGATATACTGCTTATTTTGTTTATTTAGTTGGAGGGCCATACATGGCAATGCTCAGGGCTTATTCCTGGCTCTGCACTCATGGATCACTGTTGGTGGAGCTTGGGGTAACCTCTTTGATGTTGGGGACGAACCTGGGTCAGCAATATGCAAGGCAAGTGATGTAGCTGCTGTACTATCCCTCTGGCTCCAAAATATATCATTCTTAATATCAAAGGTTAACATTTCTCTAAGAAGTATCATTTTTTTTGGTGGAAGATATATAGTATTTCTTTTGGAAATGTTGTTACCCCCACATCAGGAAATAATCTGAACATAGAGCTGCCAGAACTACATAGAACAAGATACTAGTATCTTGTTGCTGGGAGTCCAAGAGTCCCTGACACGTGTGACTCTCTTCCTAACAAAGGCACCAAGGCAGGTGGCTGAAGTGTTTGCATTTAGCTAGTTAGTCTCAAATGGTTTGAGTCCCTAAGACAAGCAGGGAACAGCAGGCTGGTTACTGTAACCTCTGGCTGGAGTTACAGGATTCCCAAAATGCTACTAATAATGGTTGTTGCATTATTTCCTTTTCCTAAAATGGCAAATTTCTAGGGGGACTCCTAGATGTGAGTCTGAAAGCTCCCAGGATAAGCTGCTTATTATCTTTTCCATCTCGTGTTTGTGAGGAAAATACAACTTGAAGAGTACAGCAAAGAGCGAGGACTACAGTTCTCTGGAGTCCAGTCTCTCCTTGCAAACATGCAAACATTCCTTGTTCTTACACCTTAACTCCTTTTGGGGGCTAGGGAAAGGGGAGGATTTGGGGAATTAAACAGTCATGAGACTTTTGCACTCAAAATATCCTGCACTAAAACATTTGTTTCCTTTTTTTATCACTTGTTCAGTAAGAGAACAAAACAGACCCTTTGCTGGTTAACTGTAACCAAAAGGTGTTACTTAAGAGACTGGGAAGGCAACATAAGAGGAGGGAACCTGCTCTGCCATCTGCTTGTGGTGGGGTCTGTATAAACCCATCAACAATTCTTCATCCTAGCAGTGCAGCAGAGTGTGGGAGGCAGATCCAGCTTTCTGATGTTCTTCGTAGGAGCTATCTCCATCTACCTCAAGGAGCCCGGCTCCATTACCAGCTCCATCCCACACTAGAGTGACCTCTTGGGCATCAGGGTACCAGGACCCCCTCCTGTATCTGGTGAGCACAATACTCACCTTTAGCTGCACTCTCTGTGCACGAGTTTCTTCTATTTTCTGTCGGATTCTGTCTTTCCTGTATTCTTCGTAAGCAAATGGATTTACCATCAATTTCACCTTTTTCAAAGAGAAAGGCAACAGCAGAATCAGCGGGCAGTGTGTTTTAAGAACTACAACTATTACACTAAAGAGGCTATTATAGACAATTTTATAAATACTAAGTACATTTGATGAAGTTTCAATTAAATAGGGAGGGCATAGTGACAGATTTCTCATATGTTTCCAAAACTCACAGTAGCTGTGTGATTACCTTGTGATAGAGTCTGATATCCATGAAAAATCCGTGCATATATGCCCGAAGAAACGGTGAGCCAATGAGATGTGTGAGTCCTGGGGAAACGAAACAGAGGGAGGCAGGACCTCATGAAACTTGATTAAATGGGTAAGGATTAGAATGACTGATTTTCTATAGAGAAAGTATTAATCCATTCGAACACCTTTCTTACTTATTTTGTACATAATACTTAACATAAAAAGGAATAAAATACTTTCTTGATGAACTATCAAGACAGAGGGTAAAGAAAGTTTCCTTATATAGTGATTATCAAATTTTTGAATTCCACAAGCCTGTTTTAACTTTTAAATAATAAGGAAATCAGGGCATGATAGTACAGCAGTAGGGTGTTGACCTAGATTCATCCCTGGCATATGATCCCTCTCCCCACAAGCCCTCTAGGAGTAATTTCTGAGTGCAGAGCCAGGAGTAATCCCTGAGCAATGCTAAGTGTGGCCCAAAAAGCAAGAACAAAAACAAACAAAAAAATTTAAACAATAAAAAGGAAATCAACTAGTTGCTAATTTTTATACTGACTAGTAGAAACAGTATTGGTAGTGGCAGGCTAGGAACAATTACTGCTCACCACTTGCAAAAACAAAAGGAAATCATCATAACTGGAAGCTGGATCTGTTAAAAAAAATACCTGAAAATTCGTATCAAAATATGCAAGCACATTATGCACATTAATGTATGTATTATATGCACACATTTCAAAGTGGATAAATAAAAAGTTCACTGCCAATCAGTTCTGGAACCCTGCCTTCACATTATCATTTACATTATTTCCTGAATTGGTGGTACTGGTGTTGAGATATATTATTCTGCTGATGCCAAAGAAATTACCTTACTAACTGCAAATATTTAGTCAAAAAGCTTATAAAAATATTTTCAAAATAAGTGGCTGACCCAGTTTTGATATCCAGTATCACTCTGGTCACCTGAGCACCACCAGGAGTGATTCTTGAGCACAGAGACATGAATAAACCCTCAGCACTGCTAGGAGTGATCCCAAAATAAAAACAAAAAGACCACACATGAAGCACTTTCATAAAAAAACAGCTCTAACTGGCATAAAACTAAGTGACTTTATTTCCAAAAAAAAAAAATGTCCTTAATTTTCAAGTTGTAGAAATAACATCAAACCAGAACTGAAAATAAGTACCAGACAGAAACCATACAATGGTACTAAATAGCATACTTTGGGGGCGGGGGGGGGGGGGGGGCACAGTCAGCATTGCTCAGGTTCTGCAGTCAGGAATTACTCCTGAAGGTGGTCAGGGGACCTTACAAGATGCCAGGAATTGAGCCCAAGTCAGCTGTTTGCAAGGCAAATGCTCTAGCCACTATATTATTGCTTATTGTTTATTCCCTAAACAACATACTTTATAGAACATTAAGAAGTGAAATAAAAAAAATAAAAAAAATAAAAAATAAAAAATAAAAAAAAAAAAAAAGAAGTGAAATTAGGGCCCGGAGAGATAGCGCAGCGGTGTTTGCCTTGCAAGCAGCCGATCCAGGACCTAAGGTGGTTGGTTCGAATCCCGGTGTCCCATATGGTCCCCCGTGCCTGCCAGGAGCTATTTCTGAGCAGACAGCCAGGAGTAACCTCTGAGCACTGCCGGGTGTGGCCCCAAAAAACAGAAAAAAAAAAAAAAAAGAAGTGAAATTAGGGGCCGGAGAGACAGCATGGAGGTAAGGTGTTTGCCTTTCATGCAGAAGGTTTGTGGTTCCCATATGGTCTTTTCGTGCCTGCGAGGGGCGATTTCTGACCAGGAGTAAGCCCTGAGCGCTGCCGGGAGTGACCCAAAAACAAAACAAAACAAACAAACAAAAAAAAGAAGTGTTTGCCTTGCATGCAGAAGGACAGTGGTTCGAATCCCGGCATCCCATAAGGTCCCTCAAGCCTGCCAGGAGCCATTTCTGAGCGTGGAACCAGGAGTGACTCCTGAGTGCTGCTGAGTGGGACCCAAAAACAGAAACAAAACAAACGAAAAAATGTATCAATGCTATGACTGGCAATGATATAAGGAGTAAAGGGAGAAATGGTCCCCTGATTTCTCCCAGGAGTGACCCTTGAGCATGGATCTAGGAATAAGCCTGAGCAACACTGGGTGTGGCCCCCCCCAAAAAAAACAAACAAAAAAATGTAAAATAAACTAAAATGTACTAATGCATAGCAGCCTGCATTCAAGTACCTATGAGTTTCTAACATTTATTTCTTTTAAGTACATACAACTTTTTTTTGTGTCACAGAATTATTCCCATGGCAAGTGAGGCATTAAAAACAAAAGAAAACATAACAAAAACCCAGAACTACTTTTCATTGACAGCTTTGGAACTGAAACAATTCCAAAACATTGTTTCCTACTATTCAATCTACAGAACATAATCCCAAATAACCTTCTGAGAAAGAGAGGCTCTTTCATCCATGAAGTATGGGGCATGTTTCACACTTTCTTACCCTCCTGGAGATTTACAATGTGTGATAATACTAAAGGTTCAAAGACGCCCACAAGCAAAGGAATGGACTGAACTTTGCTTCACCTGGCATTTCCCAATCTTAATATTTGACCACAATCCTCAAGATGATAGTTAACATTCACTTATTACGGTTAGATGCTGTGCTTGCATACATTTCAGGCACCATCTATTCGTTCTCCAAGTAACCCTACATATGGGTAAGCACCACTATTATTCCCAGTGTATGGAAAAGAAAAAGCATAAGGAGGTTAGTCAACAGATCTCAGCACACAAATACTAAGTGGCACTAAGATATTGTGGTGGACATTCAGTCAGTCTGCCCCCAATGTCCTGAATAGCCACCGTGTTCCCCATTCTTGCAGAAAATATTATTCCACGAAACACTATGCTAGAGGGTCTGCCAAGGACAGCAGCTAGGAATATTCAAAACTTGTAAGTACCCAGTATTAATAATCTTAAGAAATAAGTAAAATTAATTACAAGAACTTATTTCTGGTTTTAAAATAAACTATTCACAAGATTTTAAATAGAGGCTAGCGAGAGCACGGCAGGTAAGGGGCTTACTGTGCACATGGCTGAGATGGGTTCAATCCCAGGCATTGCTCATGATCATCTGAGCGTTTCCAGGAGTAAAACCCTAAGGAGTCAGTTATAAGCCTGAACACCAGTAGGTGTGACTAAAAACATACAAACACTTATATATAATATATATTTATATGTGAGAAAATCTGTTACAATATATGTTCTATTTATGTATGAGAAAAATCTGTAGAAAAATTATAAGAAAGTTGAGGCCAGAGCAATAGCAAACAGGTAAGGTGTTTTAACTTGCATGTGCCCAACCCAGGTTCGATCCCTGGCATCGCTATGGTTCCCGAAGCCTGCCAGGAATAATTTTAGAACACAGAACTAGGAGTAATCCTGAGTGCTGCCAGGTGTGACCCAAAAACAAAAACAAACAAACAAACAAAAAACAAACTTTCTTGGGGCCAGAGACATCACAGCAGGTAGTGTATTTGTCTTGCATGTGGCCAACCTGAGTTTAATCCCAGCCATCCTATATGGTTCCCTGAGCACTGCCAGGAATAATTCCTGAGTGAAGAGCCAGGAGAAACTCCTGAGCACTACCAGTTGAGACCCCAAAACCAAAAAAACAAAAAGAAAAAGATAAGAAATTAATTTAATATTAGTTATAAGATAATGCTGTAATCAAACCCTTTCTAGTAGTTTTTTATGTACTCTTAGTTCTAAAATGGGCAGAATGATATATGTGAACAAAATATATAAACCTATGAAACTTCTTCTTGCCTCAAAAATAGTAAAAATAAGTACCCAGAATGTATTAAAATAGTGATCATTCCTAAACCCACAAAACAATAATGACTTTCTATTCTCCAATTTAATAATTCTGAGTGTAACATCAGCATATTAGAATAAAATTATGCAAAAAAAAAAAGAATAAAATTATGCTGCACATTTTTAAGCAGGAAAAGCCCATTTATCTCTGATTTTATTCTTAAGACATTTTAAAATGCATAAGAACTATTTTGGTAGAATTGAGGACAATTATGCCTGGATCTACTATACTAGGACATAGGTAGCAATTAAGTTTTATGCAGCCTTTCTCAACAGTAGAAGATTAATGAAATTGACTTTCCTTCCCCTACACACTAGTGCTAGGCAGGCTGGTCTTCTAACAGGTTAGCATGACTGAGATTATGAGTTTGGGTTCTTGTTTGTAGTTTAGTGTTTTTGAGACCACACTCAGTGGTACTCAGGAGTTACTTGCAGCTCTGCATTCAGAAATTACTCCTGACAGGCTTGGAGGACCATAAGGGATGCCAGAGATCAAACCCCAGGTCCGTAATGTGCAAAACAAACACCTTCTCCACTGTCCAGCCCCATGAGCTCTTGCTTTAAACTTTTTTTTTTGTTTGTTTGTTTTTGTTTGTTTGTTTGTTTTTGGGTTTTGGGTCACATCCGGCAGCGCTAAGGGGTTATTCCTGGCTCTATGCTCAGAAATTGCTCCTGGCAGGTTCAGGGAACCATATGGGATGCTGGGATTCGAACCACCAATCTTTTGCATGCAAGGCAAGCTCCTTACCTCCATGCTATCTCTCTGGCCCCGCTTTAAACTCTTAACTCTCAAATTTATTACTACTAAAGCTTTTGCCAAATTTCTTTAATCCTATATATATAATCAGTTTCCTTAGCTATAAAATGGAATGGTAACCATATCCATTCCAACCAGTTGTGGGGATTAAATGAGCTTTATGTAAACATATGGAATATTACTAGGCATATGTAAGCCCCATAATAGAAGCAGGTGTTAACAGAAGTCATTTCTTAGTATGGGGCCTTTAAGCCTAATCTAATTATTAAGACTCTTTACATTTGAGGGTTCAAGCTGCGGGTTTGAGGCTCTGGATTATGTCTTTGACAAGTAAAGCTAAAGGGAGCTAGAATCATGTACTTGCAAGGTATATTCATGTAGTACTTGTAGAAAAAAAACCCAACTCCCTGTTTTTCTTTTTAAACAAATGTTCTTCATACGTTATCAATGCTTAGATAAAAAATTTTTTCATCTAAAAACAAACTCAATCTTGTTTGTTTCATTTTTGTTTTTGTGCTACACTGGCTTTGCTCAGTAGTTACTGCCAGCTGTCCCCGGAATCACTCCCATATGAGATGCCAGGGATCAATTCTGGGTCAGCTGCATGCAAGGCAAGTTCTCTACCGACTGTCCTATCTCTCTCTCTAGGGTGTCTAAACTAAAATTTTTTTTTTTTTTGGTTTTTGGGCTACACCCAGTGACGTTCGGAGGTTAGTCCTGGCTAAAAATGCCTATCGCTTACTGCTCAAGCCCCTAAACTAATTTTTTTAAAACTATTCCTCATTACGATACAAAAGGTTTTGGTGGGCTGCGCTTTTGATAAGCAGAGATTACAAAGATTACAATATGTGCTATACAGATATACAGATAAACATGAGCACTTCACCCTGCAGCTAGAAAGAATAGCACAAGCTTATAGTCCTTTGATCAAGTTTTTTTCCTCTTACCTAGGTTTTCAAGGTCCTTCTTGGTGACGAATTTGTAATCGTCATAGACTGTGCTCTCTGGGTTCTCTTCCAGTTCCTCTGTCAGGTTGTCTAAGAAGGAGCACCACCTTGGGGCAGGCCCCAGAACCTGAGGGGTCATGGAAAGGTTAGAGTCAACACAGGATCTCAAGCTGCCTGCCCAGGGGCAGCGCTCTGTGCTAGATCTCCTCAACTATGACTTTTAGACCCTTGTCTCTATCAGAAGTACTGGGAAAGAGCTACGAGTAATTAAAATAATCAGCACACGTACCATGAAAGAAAATGAGTAAAGCAGGCTTGTCAACTTACAAATGAGAGAAATTTTACTTCACCCAGGATTAATTAACAGGCATTGCTGAATATTCCCACATGAAAGTTATCAAAATAAGCAAATCAGGTATTTAAAACACCAACCCATTTGTCTGTCATATTTTTCCACTCAAAAATTGCACTAGCGGGCTGGATATAGCTCAAAGGCTTTGCCTTACAAGAGGTGCAGATTTTGTCTCCACAGCCCATGGGCCTCCAAACACAAGAGCCAGGAGTAGCTCCTATGTGTGGCCCAAATATAAAAAACAAAACAAACAAAAACCAAGCCAGTATTAGACTCTAGAGGCATACAAGGTATCTTAAATTTGAGAATAAAAGTCCCAAATGAGAACTAATTCTTTCAAATAACTTGAGATATTGAGAATCAATCTTCTATGAGTTGCTTGATTTGTTTTTTATTAATTAAAATTTGGCACAAACTTACTCAGACTCAATCTAAAATGGGTCACCAGGACTACCAAGTTAGTCTCTATGAACGTCAGAGTATCTAAAGACTGAAACCTTATTTATAACCAACTAACAAACCATGAATACTTAATATGTAGCCAACTACTTCCATAAAATTCTGTGGCTGTTTTTGTTCCTCATTTTGTTACTGATCAAATATATTCCTTTATGATGTCTCACCCACTGAGGCCAAAGCTCCAGGGGTTACCCAAAGGAAAGAAAAGCTATTGAAATCCTCTTTACGTGGAGGCTTCCAGAACAGTGGGATTGACTAAATGGAACTTCCAATGAGAGCTGCCTGTTTATTCAAACATCAACCAATTATATTGGTGGGGAAAAAGAGAAAATAGCTATGGTGAAAATGATTAAATTTAACATAAGGTTTTAAGAGAAGGACAAATAGGACAGGAGTCATGACAAAGAAAAACCATCTATATACTCGCTTTAATAAAAAATAAAAGTAGATGCCAGGTAAGGTCATACAAATTTAGTTGTATTATTTTACATAATTAGAAAGGGTGAACCCATCCCTCTCACTAAAGACTAGGATTCCTGAGCATGAAAAATAACTCTCCCTTCTTATTTTTCATTTTTTGGGCCATACCTGGTGATGCTCAGGTTACTCCTGGCTATGTGCTCAGAAATTGCTCCTGGCTTGGGGGGGGCCATATGGGGCACTGGAAGATAGAACTGTGGTCCATCCTAGGCTAGCACCGACAAGGCAGACACCTTACTGCTTGCGCCACTGCTCCGGCCCCCTCCCTCTTTTCTTTTTTCTTTTTAGGCCACATCCTATGATGTTCAGGGATCACACCTGGTAAGGTCAGGGATGTCAGAATTGAACCTGGTTCAGCCATGTGCAAGGCAATTACCCCACCTTCTATACTATCTTTACGGTCGCTGAAAAACAACTTTGTTTTGTTTTGGGGCCCCTCAGTGGCACTCAGAGGTTACACCTGGCAGGTTCAGGGAACCATATGGGATTCCAGGGATCAAATTGGGTTGGCCATGTGCAAGGCCATGTTCTACCTGTTGTGTTATCACTCTGGCTCCTGAAAAACAACTCTTAATGAGCATAAAAGATATAGTATAGGGACACTTCTAATTAGCAGAATCAGTACTTTAAAATAGAAGTAAATGGGGCCAGCATGATAGTACAGTAAGTAGGGCACTTGCCTTCCACATAGCTGACCCAGGTTTAATCTTCGACACACTGTACGGTGCCCTGAATCTACCAGGAGTAATTTCTGAGTGTAGAGCCAGGACTAACCCCTGTGCACTGCCAGGTGTGCCCTCCCCCAAAAAGAAAAACATAAACAACAAAAGAACAAGAAGTAAAGATTCTGATATAGTAAGTAGTTTCACTCTAACTATGAAAGACAAATATTCGGGGCCGGGAAGGTGGCGCTAGAGGTAAGGTGTCTGCCTTGCAAGTGCTAGCCAAGGATCAGGACTGCGGTTCGATCCCCCGGCGTCCCATATGATCCCCCCAAGCCAGGGGCGATTTCTGAGCTCATAGCCAGGAGTAACCCCTGAGCATCACACGGGTGTGGCCCAAAAACCAAAAAAAAAAAAAAAAAAAAAAAAGGACAAATATTCAATATAGTATGTTAAAAACCAAAGCAATGTGGAATACCTCTCAAAGAACTACTATGATATAAAGCAATTTTAGCACAACAGTTTGAAATTCACAACTGAAAATACTATGGGACCAGGGAGATGGCCCAAATAGTAGAGATCAGGCCTAGAACATACAAAGCCTTCTGACTGACCACTGAATGTGGTCCCTATTAGAACAACACACAGCTCTCCCTTAAGTGCTATGCAACGTAAGGTAGCACTCTCACACAGGAAGGAAACACAAGATCTCTTTTATTATTATTATTATTATTATTATTATTATTATTATTATTATTATTATTATTATTATTGTTTTGATTTTTGGGCCACACCTGGTGACGCTCAGGGGTTACTCCTGGCTATGCACTCAGAAATCGCTTCTGGCTTGAGGGACCATATGGGACGCCGGGGGATGGAACCACAGTCCGTCCTAGGCTAGCGTGGGCAAGGCAGACGCCTTACCGTTTCCACCACTGCTCTGGCCCCAAGATCTCTTTTTTAGAATAGAGAGTGTAGGAACTTCAACCAATGACTAGAACAGTGCTTGCCAAGCAGGAAAGTTCAAGAAATACTGGGTTTGGGCCCGGAGAGATAGCACAGCGGCGTTTGCCTTGCAAGCAGCCGATCCAGGACCAAAGGTGGTTGGTTCGAATCCCGGTGTCCCATATGGTCCCCCGTGCCTGCCAGGAGCTATTTCTGAGCAGACAGCCAGGAGTGACCCCTGAGCACTGCCGGGTGTGGGCCCCCCCCCCCCCAAAAAAAAAAGAAATACTGGGTTTAATCCCCAGCATTGCAAAAGAGAATCTAACTTCTTTTTTCTTATTCACATAAAAACACTCAAACAGGGCCTGGAGAGATAGCACAGTGGTGTTTGCCTTGCAAGCAGCCGATCCAGGACCTAAGGTGGTTGGTTCGAATCCCGGTGTCCCATATGGTCCCCCGTGCCTGCCAGGAGCTATTTCTGAGCAGACAGCCAGGAGTGACCCCTGAGCACTGCCGGGTGTGGGCCCCCCCCCCAAAAAAAAAGAAATACTGGGTTTAATCCCCAGCATTGCAAAAGAGAATCTAACTTCTTTTTTCTTATTCACATAAAAACACTCAAACAGGGCCTGGAGGGATAGCACAGTGGTGTTTGCCTTGCAAGCAGCCGATCCAGGACCTAAGGTGGTTGGTTCGAATCCCAGTGTCCCATATGGTCCCCCGTGCCTGCCAGGAGCTGTTTCTGAGCAGACAGCCAGGAGTAACTTCTGAGCACCGCTGGGTGTGGCCCAAAAACAAAAACAAAACAAAAAAAAAACTCAAACAGGGGCTGGAGAGATAGCACAGCAGTAGGGTGTTTGCCTCGCAAGCAGCTGATTCGAGCAAATGGTAGTTTGAATCCCAACATCCCATATGATTCTCCATGCCTGCCAGGAGTGACTACTGAGCGCAGAGCCAGGAGTAACCTTTGAGTGCCACTGGGTGTGACCCAAAAACCAAAAACCAAAAAATAAATAAATAAAAACATTCAAACACATCACCATAAGACTACTGAGTACAGAGCCAGGAGTAGTTCCCAAGCATTACCCATGTGACCCCAATACATCCCACCATGACCACATATAAAACAAATCACTTTGAGGGCAGAGCTAGAGCACAGTGGTAAGGCGTTTGCCTTCTACTTGGTCAATACAGGATGGAACTCGGTTAGAATTCAGGCGTCCCATATGGTCCACCGAGCCTGCCAGGAGTGACTTCTGAACGCCGGGTGTGATCCATCCCCCCCATTCAACCCCCCAAAAAAGCCCCAAATCACTTTGCTGAAAATTACATAAATTTTTTCTCCTATGTAATGGGATAATGGTTACCAAAGTATTTGGTTTGAAGTAGTTTAAAGCATTTAAACCTTAAATTAGTTATAAATGTGGCCATGTTTATGACTTTTTTTTATTTTAATTTTGTGGTGCTGGAGATCAAATTCAGGGCTTCATACAATAAGGCATGCACTCCAATACTGTGTCACATCCCTGGCTTTCTAGCCACTACGAGGCTATAAAATTACCGGCTCAAATCCGAACCTACTTTCTTGGAGTCATTTTAGTAATGTTCTGTAATACTCTTATGTTGAACCCATAGCTGGATTCTAAAGGAACTGTCTTAGATGTCTCAAGGGTCAGTCTGGAGATGGTAAATATCTCTGTCCATTACATGTCTGTTTTTGTTCTGGGGTCACACCTGGATGGATGAGTTCAGGGTGTACTCCTGCCTCTGTGCTCAGGGATCCACATGAAGTGCTGGGCTCAGCCACATGTGTGACAAGCATTTTTACCCCTGTACTATCTCTCAAGTTGCTGACATTGAATGTTATGGGGGGGGAAAAATTCCATCAAACCCAAAACTAAGTCTAGTATAGAGAACTTACTATTTGTGCATCTTCATTTTTCAGATGGAGGAAACAAAACAGCACTTGGGAATAATCAAAACCAAGTTTAATGAACTTTAATGAACTTTCATGGCAGGTTTTATCCACAACAGAACCTTGCTCAAAGGTCTACCAACACAGGAAAAAACTACTTGTTGGTCACACACACACACTGACAGGCATTAAAGTCAACAAATTCCTTGCTGTATCAGAGTCAGAATATTTGTCAACCTTACAGAGTCAGAATATTTGTCAACCTTACAATTGATCTTTTTGTTTTTGTTTTTGTTTTTGGGTCACACCCAGAAGTGCTCATGGGTTACTCCTGGCTCTACACTCAGAAATCGCTCCTAGCAGGCTCGGGGGACCATATGGGATGCTGGGATTCGAACCACCATCCTTCTGCATGCAAGGCAAATATGCCTTACCTCCATGCTATCTCTCCGGCCCCTCCAATTGATCTTTTTTTTTTTTTTTTTTTTTTTTTTGGTTTTTGGATCACACCCAGCAGTGTTCATGGGTTATTCCTGGCTCTATGCTCAGAAATCGCTCCTGGCAGGCTCGGGGGACCATATGGGATGCTGGGATTCGAACCACCGTCCTTCTGCATGAAAGGCAAATGCCTTAACTCCATGCTATCTGTCCGGCCCCTCCAATTGATCTTTTTTTTTTTTTTTTTTTTTTTTTTGGTTTTTGGGCCACACCCGACGGTGCTCAGGGGTTACTCCTGGCTGTCTGCTCAGATATAGCTCTTGGCAGGCATGGGGGACCACATGGGACACCGGGATTCGAACCAACCACCTTTGGTCCTGGATCGGCTGCTTGCAAGGCAAACACCACTGTGCTATCTCTCCGGGCCCCCAATTGATCTTTTAAACTAAGTAAATTCTCGAAGCTGGAGGCTTGGGCTGGGTGGGGGGTGGCTTAGAGGTTGTTGCAGCTGGCACCAAAAACTCAAAATATCAGAAAAAAAAAAAGTGTAAGAAGCCCTGCTATATAGCATGAGGAAAACCTCTGTTCTAACCGCCCCTGCTCATGTCCGGTGGTCATGGACTGTCTCTGTCACAGGGCCTAGTGACGCTAAAACCAATGTTTGTTTCTCGGCTCCACTTTTATGCAGGTTGAGAGCCTGGTTTGAGAATGTCAGTAAAGATCGCGCTAGTTGAAAGTTCTATTGCCTATTAATGACCTTTCACTTACTTTATGAGTTTCCTAAAGTCACAGGCCTGGACAAGCAGAGATATGGAAACTGACTCATCAAATGGCTGTAAAATGGAAAAAGCAGGTCCTGTAGCAGCTCTAATGACAAGTATATCAAGTAACCTAAACGGAAATATGGAGTCTTCCAGCGTAGGAATCTTTATCAACAGGCTATAGGAAGGTCTAGACTCGGGAAGTCAAGTATCTGCTCGCTCTAATTCATGTGGGCAGAAGAACCGATTCAAAAGTACAGGGAAATACATGCACGTGGCTCAAGGTCCCGCCTCTATGATTACTACTGTCTTTAAGATGTTAATTATATGAGCTTAGTTTTAAAACTCCAAACTCCCATATATTCTGGTAATTGACAGGAAGGATGAAGAGAAGCTAGGAAGACAGAGCAGAAGTATTAACATTTTTAGGGAGCTTACAGAGGAGGAAACTCCTTCTCCCACTTAACATTTGAAAAATCACTCTGCCCCACCTCAACGCTCGGCTGAGGTAGAAATACAGATTGAGGATTACTAGAAGGATGGTTCTGACAGAACAAGGATGATGAACAACAAAGAATTGTTAATATTAATCGAGACAAAGAAGGAAAGCGTAGTGATCTAGAATAATGTCAATGTTTTTCCATTTTATAATGGTACGGAGTAAGAAAAGGTCATTTCAGGGGCCAGAACACTGCTCAGGAGGAAGGACAACTTGCATATGGGGGAACTGGGTTCAATCTCCAGCATCCCATATTGTCTCCCAAGCCCACCAGGAGTGACCCTGAGCATCGAGCCAGGGGTAGGCCCTGAGCACCACTGGGTTGTCCCCCACCATCTCCTCCAAAGAAAGAAAAGATCATTTCAATATTTTCATGGCTTGAAGAATGAGAAAATGAACAACTAAAGTTATAGTTATAACTATAAGATAACTCAGAACTGTAATTATATTTGAGTTATCATCAATTTTTTGAGAATTAAAAAAAATTTTTTTTTGTTTGTTTTTGGGCCACACCCGATAGTGCTCAGGGGTTACTCCTGGCTGTCTGCTCAGAAATAGCTCCTGGCAGGCACGGGGGACCATATGGGACACCGGGATTCAAACCAACCACCTTTGGTCCTGGATCGGCTGCTTACAAGGCAAACACCGCTGTGCTATCTCTCCTGGCCCTAAAAAAATTTTTTTTGCAACAACAACAAAAAAATCTCACTTGTTTTGCTCCTTAGAATTGTATCAATAGGGGCTGGAGAGATAGCATGGAGGTAGGTTGTTTGCTTTGCGTGCAGAAGGAAGGTGGTTCAAAACTCAGCATCTTATATGGTCCCCGAGCCTGCCAGGAGCAATTTCTGAGCATAGAACCAGGAGTGACCCCTGAGTGTCACCAGGTGTGGCCCAAAAACCAACCAACCAAACAAACAAATAAATAAATAAAAAGAACTGTACCAACAGATACAAAACTTTAAACCAAAATGAACTTAAACCTGATGTATGGTTTGATTAGAACACACAGTTCAGGTTTCCCTCATAACCATTCCTGGGAGTAGGGGGGATGGGCGAGATAGATATCTCGGGATGTGCCCGAGATAGAACCTGGGTCTGCTGCATACAAAGCAATCACTCTACCTACACACTGTATTTTAACTCCTGCCCCAAACTCTGCATTTCTTGCACTTTTAAAAGGCAAAAAGTGATAGAACAGCGGTAGGGCATTTGCCTTGCATGCAGACGACCCAGGACAGACCCGGTTCAATCCCTGACATCCTAAATGATTCCCCAAGCATGCCAGGGGCGACTTCTGTTTGTTTGTTTTTTGGTTTTTGGGCCACACCCGGCAGTGCTCAGGGGTTACTCCTGGCTATCTGCTCAGAAATAGCTCCTGACAGGCACGGGGGACCATATGGGACACTGGGATTCGAACCAATCACCTTTGGTCCTGGATCGGCTGCTTGCAAGGCAAACACCACTGTGCTATCTCTCCGGGCCCGGGAATTTTTTGTTTGTTTGTTTTTTGGTTTTTGGCAGGGGCGACTTCTGAGCAGAATCAGGAGTAACCCCTGAGCACTGAATACATAAACAAATAAAAGGCAAAACAGCATTATACTGTATATCACATAAAAACTTTAGTGGTATCTGGGCCAGTGATCTATAATTAGACACATTCATTTCTGCAGCCAAATATATATGTATATATTCACACCAGAGATTTAGGCATGAATAACAACCAGTGAGAAGTTCATGTCAGGTTTTGAGGACAAATGAAGCAAGCCTGGCCAGGTCTGGCCACTCCTGTATCACAGAAACACTTTTCCCGAAGCTCTGATTTCAGACCCTCAGAGATGACAGAGGTTAGCTGTACTGTCAGTGCCACTGACCATTTCTATGACAAGATCACTTCTCTGATAACAGGGTTCTAAGGATAACCTCCTATCTCGAGAGGAATGAGCTTTTGTCAACCGAGACAACTCTGCATGGCAAAAACTTGAAAAACGTCCTTTCAAAACATTTCCTTCATTATTGGTTGAAAGGCATCACTAGCTCCAGCATGTATTTTCATATTCTGACAGCTGGGGCTTAATAATAACTGATCATAAGCCTAAGACAGGAGAGACAGCTGGGTGAGTCGAGGGAGTGGCCTTGCATTTAAGCATGTAATTGCCTTTGCAACAGAATGAGCTGCCTAATTGCACACCCAAGTTTACATGCATTTAGTGAGTAATTGTGAGTCATTTAAAGGTACTCTACTTGTAGTACTTTGTTCTCTTGTTTCTAAAAATCAGATTAGCAAAGGAGCAATTTCATTTCAAGATTTTAAAAGATCTGCCTTTAAAAAGAAAGGGAGAGGAAAATCTGCAAAATTTCTATTTTGATTTAATTTTGATTTAATAAAGCAGTTCGTACACTGAGATATGGTCAAGTGAAAATAATTAAAAAAAAAAAAAGTAAAATTGTGGGGCCGGAGCAATGGCACAAGCGGTAGGGCGTCTGTTTGCCTTGCATGCACAAACCAAGGAGGGACCTTGGTTCAATCCCCCAGCATCCCATATGGTCCCCCAAGCCAGGAGCAATTCCTGAGCACATAGCCAGGAGTAACCCCTGAGTGTCACCAGGTGTGGCCCCCCACACAAAAACAAACAAAAAAGTAAAATTGCTTATACCACTGGCTATCAGTGAACAGTCTAAAAAAATCAAACCTATAAACAATCTATGCAAGATTCAAAAAGTACAAATAAGCAAGCATACAGAGTACCTACTCAAGGCCTAGAGGGCCCTTAAACATTTAAATACAAAATCATCCATCTAATAAGGATTTAGGATCATCTAAAATATATAAAGAAATGTTAGAGTTTAGTAAGAAAAAGACAATGAACCTAATGAAAAGGGAACAAAGAGGGCCTCCAAGTGCTAGCACAGCAGGTAAGATGCTGGCCTTGCATGCAGTTGAACATTCACCATCCAATCCCCAAAACTGTACACAGTCTCCTAGTATTACTAGGAATGAAGCCTGAGTGAAAAACCAGGAGAAAACCTTGAGCACGTCCAGGTGTGGCCCCCAAACCAAAAATTAAAAAAAAATAAAAGAAGGGCCCGGAGAGATAGCACAGCGGCGTTTGCCTTGCAAGCAGCCGATCCAGGACCAAAGGTGGTTGGTTCGAATCCCGGTGTCCCATATGGTCCCCTGAGCCTGCCAGGAGCTATTTCTGAGCAGACAGCCAGGAGTAACCCCTGAGCACCGCCGGGTGTGACCCCCCCCCCCAAAAAATACCAAAAAAAAAAAAAAAAGGAAAGAAAAAATACACATTTCCCCCAAAATGAACAAACACACAAAATAGCCAATGAGCATATGAAAAGATGTTCAAGCTTTCAAGCTCAACACCAGTCACTTGGGAAATGCAAATGAGAACCAACCAAACTGTCAAAAGAAGGGGAAGCAAAAGTGTTTCTGAGAATGTGGAGAAAGTGAACCCTTCAAATGTTGTTGGTAGAAATGTGAAATGGGTACCCACTTTGCACAACAGTTGTCAGGTCCCAGGAACGAACGTAATTAATGACAGAGTACAGGCCTTGCTTGTCTGAGGAGGGTTTGGCTACCCTGCAACCTCCTCCAAAACAAAGAAACAAACAACCACAAAGTGGAGAAGCATCAAGTCACCACATGATCCATCAATTCTATTCTTTGGAATATACCTGTACTCAAAAGAACCAAAAACATATGTCCATGGAAAAATTTGTCTGAGTATTGATAGCAGCATTCTTTACAATGGCCCCAAACAGAAGAGACTGAATGCAATATCGACTGATGAACAGAATCACAAAATATGGCATATCCATCCAATGGAATGTCGATCAGCAATAAAAGGAATGAAGTCCTTTTAATAAATGAATAAAAATAGATAAATAAAGATAATAAAATATAACAAGTCTCGAAAAGTAAAAACCAAAGGATGATATGCTCTATGTCTTCATTTATGTAAAATATCTAGAATAGGTAAATCCATAGTTCAGAAAGTAACTTAGTAAATGGCTGGGTAAAAAGAAAAATTAGTACGGGGTCTCCTCCTTTTGGTGTGATAAATAGTGAATTATACTGACATGACCATCACCCAACTCTTGAAAATACAAGAAGCCACTGAATTCTAAATAAAGGGGTTAACTTTTGACATGTGAATTACAGTTTAATAATGCTGTTCTTTTGAAAAAAATCTAATTAGGGACCATGAATTTCACCCAGTTAATTATGCCAATTTCTTTTCATCCCTGAAGAAATTCCCTCCAATTTCAGAATGTGTCAGCTTTTCTGTTCAGACCAGCCAGCCATTTGCCAAAGTCCCACGAACTTCATATACTGACTGTCTCCCAGATGCAGTTATGTTTCTGGCAAGAATGCTTGGGTGACCTGCTGAAGGAGCACTAAGTATCTGTCTTTGCATGATTTTTATGTAAAGTCATGGATTGCAGCGTTTTATTCTCTGTATGTTGTTACTCTTTTTTCGATCTTGAGCATATACAGAGCTTCAAGGAAAGGGGTCCCAGTAAAGATTTGTCTTAGAACCATACTCCAGGAGCCAGAAAGTCAGAAGAAGTTCCTGAGAAGTTTTAGAAGGAGAGGCCAGAAAGATGCATAAAATACTTAACAAGGTCTCTTATTTTTGTAAGGTAAAAATGTGGCTAGAATTGGGGGTAGGGACCCAGTTCAGTTCCTATAAAACTACCTTTGGACAAACTTACAGAAAAGACCAGGCCTAGGAACAGACTATTCCCTCTCCTTATTTTGCCAAAAGGAAATACATACAAAACCACACCCTTCCTATTCTAAAAAACTTTCACATTGATTTGAGGTGTTGGTATGGTAAGGAAGCTTCTGGGACACCAACATAGCAATTTGTGGAAGACTAAACATGTACATACACTGCAGAACTACTGACCTTAAGTAACATTAAGAACATACAAGCTTCCTGAAAATCAGTCTATAGAACTTAGGGACAGAGGAAATAAGATTACTCTCCAAGGAACCATTGCAGTTAAAGTAAGCAAAAATTTTATTCAAAGCCTAATTAAGGTTTTTAATAAAACAAATCTCTTCAAATTCTCAGATACTCAAAACTGCATTATAATTAGCAAAAATAATTCCAACTTGAGCCAGAGCGATAGTACAGCTGATAAGGCATTTGCCTTGCATACAGTCGACCCAGGTTAGCTTCCCAGCATCCCATATGGTCATCCAAGCCTGCCAAGAGTGATTTCTGAGTGCAGAGCCAGGAGCAACCCCTGAGTGCCACTGGGTGTGGTCAAGCAACAACAGCAACAACAAATAATAATAATTCCAACTTAAGATAAGGTAAAAATAATAATAATTCCAACTTAAAATTGAATAAAAAGCTTTAGGCTTGTTGTTGTCTTTTCATGAAAATTATGTGTGTTTAATTGCATGAAAAAATCCTCAGCTTCGGGGCTGGGCGGTGGCGCTGGAGGTAAGGTGCCTGCCTTGCCTGCGCTAGCCTAGGACGGACCGCGGTTCGATCCCCCGGCGTCCCATATGGTCCCCCAAGAAGCCAGGAGCAACTTCTGAGTGCATAGCCAGGAGTAACCCCTGAGCGTCACAGGGTGTGGCCCAAAAACCAAAAAAAAAAAAAAAAAAAAAAAAATCCTCAGCTTCCATTTTCCTTTAACAAAGAGAAAAAAAAGAGAAGAATGAAAGAAAGGAAGAAAAGGGAAGGAAAAAAAGTCAGAGAAAAAAAGAAAGGGGAGGAAGGAAGGAAGAAAGAAAGAAATAGAGAGAAAGAAAAGAAAGAAAGAAAGAAAGAAAGAAAGAAAGAAAGAAAGAAAGAAAGAAAGAAAGAAAGAAAGAAAGAAAGAAAGAAAGAAAGAAAGAAAGAAAGAAAGAAAGAAAGAAAGAAAGAAAGAAAGAAAGAAAGAAAGAAAGAAAGAAAGAAAGAAAGAAAGAAAGAGCAAGGAGGGAAGGAAGGAAGAAAGAAGCAAGGAGGGAAGGAAGGAAGGAAGGAAGGAAGGAAGGAAGGACGGAAGGAAGGAAAGAGAGAGAGAGAAGAAAGGAAAGGAAAGGAAAGGAAAGGAAAAAGGAAAAAGGAAAAAGGAAAGGAAAGGAAAGGAAAGGAAAGGAAAGGAAGGAAAGGAAAGGAAAGGAAAGGAAAGGAAAGGAAAGGAAAGGAAAGGAAAGGAAAGGAAAGGAAAGGAAAGGAAAGGAAAGGAAAGGAAAGGAAAGGAAAGGAAAGGAAAGGAAAGGAAAGGAAAGGAAAGGAAAGGAAAGGAAAGGAAAGGAAAGGAAGAAACTTAAATGGTTCCAATCTTCAAATAGAAAAACCAGAAGTTTCTGTAGCGGTTTCCCCTTCATTTTCTCCTGCCCTCGCGCTGCACACCCTCAATTAATGCTTATCACACCCTGACATTTGGGCACCACTCACTTCCCCACACTTTACGATCAGAGACTGTGCCTCTAATAACTCTAGCCACGTGCCAGGCCCTGCTTCCAGCCCTTCCTCTCCTGATTTCCTAGATGTGCTAAAAATGCCCAGCCTTGATGGCTGTGTCTGCACACACACTTCCACACACACCACCCCTGGGTTCTGAAGGCACCCGGCCAATCTTGTCATCTGAAAAACGCATCTGTCCTTTTGATCACACACCTGGTAAATAAAGCATTCTCGGAGATCTTGTTTTTTGCCATTTCTGTCCTGCCAAGATTGACACAGATGGTTTTGGTGTGTGATCCTGGTTACCATCACATCAGGAGTTTCCAGGCTCAATCCTACTTCCGCGCAGGCAAAGGAATTTATTAATAACTTAGCATCCTTTATTCTGAAGGTTATGTTAAGAAAAAAAAGGGGGGGCAGCCTAATGCTTAAATATATCTGGAGATGGAATCTCAGCAGAAAAAAAGGAAGAGTAAAATGTCTTAAAAGTATATGTATTGCTGTTTTCTCAAGGTTACTGAGCCTACTGGGGCTATTCTAGGATGATCAAAAATGTTTCAGCACGGTTTAGCACTGCTTATCTACAGAGCACCACACAGGGAACCAGGAAATCCTGAAGAAACACTTTAAGTTCGAGAAAAATAGATTTTACTCAGAGCCCAAAGGACGTCAAAGAGGAGTATTACAGGCAAAGCAAATCAAACAAAAAAATAGTATTTAATTTTAATTTCTCATCAAATAAATGCCATTAATCACTAAGTACTCAAGGTAAAGCTCAGATGTCTGGTTTAGAATGTTTTTCTTTTTCTTTTTCTTTTTTTTGGATTTTGGGGCACACCCAGTGACGCCCAGGGGTTGCTCCTAGTTATGTGCTCAGAAATCGCTACTGGCTTGGGGGAGCGTAAGGGACACCGGGATCAAACCCAGGTCCATCCTGGGTCAGCTGTGTGCAAGGCAAATGCCCTACTGCTACGCCATCGCTCCGGTCTCTGATTCAGAGTTTTAAATGTGTGTATTCCTCACTGAGATGACAAAAAGGTTCCTGCATACTCAACTAGACCAAAGCTATTACTGCAATCTCTGGCAAGTGTTTGCTGGGCTGTGAAGAGAGGAGGGTTCACAGAACAAATTGTTTTGGTGGAATCTGGGGAGAGAGTCCAAAATGTAATGCCTAACTATTCTCAGCTATTCTATTAAGAAAGGTGGGAAAAAAGAAAAGGGCAACAACCCAAACAAAACATATGGACAGGTTCCAACTGTAATAAAATCAAAGGCATGTGCTCAACTTAAAGTCAAAGGCAAAAATGCATCCACAGTGTAAGAGGGTCACAGTCAGGTGCTGATGTCCCTCCTGTTTCCCTCCCTTCCTCTCTCTGCCCCTGTACATCTCTTCTCAGAACAAGTGTGTAGTGTAGAAATACGCTTCTGACCATACCATTCTTTCCCCTTCATCTTCAATGGACAATCTGGATAATTGCTATATGGCCTTAAAAATTCAGTCAACCCCACCAAAAAAAAAAAAGGCTTTAGAGCCGGAGAAATGGCGTGGAGGTAATGCGTTGGCCATTCATGCAGAAAGTCAGTGGTTTGAATCCCAGCATCCCATATGGTCCCCCATGCCTGCCAGGGGCGATTTCTGAGCGTAGAGCCAGGAGCGACTCCCTGAGCGCTTCTGGGTCTTACCCAAAAACCAAAACAAACAAACAAACAAACAAAAAAATTCAGTCTCTAGGACTGTCTCAGGCCCTCTCACCCTCAGGCAGCACCTTTACCTCCTTGTATATATAAATCCCGTATCAGCCTTATTATCAATTCCTTCAAATAAACTCAGAGTTAGGGAAGTCCATAAGTTAAATATCTTTGATGCTCTAGGCTCAGGACAGATCCATAAACACTATTTACTAAGTATTTGTTTCATAAATGATCCACTCCTTCCAGACATTCAATCTCATCAAACCAGCAAAAAACAAACACTAGAATGAGATTTTTCTTCAGTGGTCGATATAAAAATAAGTGACAGCTGCAAATCAAAATAATGAACTGTCGGGGCCGGAGAGATAGCATGGAGGTAAGGCGTTTGCCTCTCATGTAGAAGGTCATCAGTTCGAATCCCGGCGTCCCATATGGTCCCCCGTGCCTGTCAGGAGCAATTTCTGAGCCTGGAGCCAGGAATAACCCCTGAGCACTGCTGGGTGTGACCCAAAAACCACAAAAAAAAAAAAAAAAAAAGAACTGTCACTACACATCTCTCAGAATACCTAAAATTCAAAATGCCAAATACTGGCAAGGCTGTGAAACAACAGGATTCTTGATCACCACTGACAGAAACCAAAATGTGCAAACACTTTGGCAGTCCCTTACAGAGGTAAGAACATATTCTTCCCACAGAATGTGGAATCACTCTCTTGACTATTTACCCAAAAGAGCTGAAAACAAAATTATGACCAAGAGTGTTTAGAGAAGTCTTATATAGGGTCGGAGAGATAGCAGAGTGGTAGGGTGTTTGTTTGCCTTGCATGCAGCCAACCCAAGACTAATGGTGGTTCGAATCCTGGCATCCCCCATGCCTGGGGGGGGAGGGGGAGAGGGAGAGAGAGAGAGAGAGAGAGAGAGAGAGAGAGAGAGAGAGAGAGAGAGAGAGAGAGAGAGAGAGAGAGATCTTATGTAAACTGCAAAAACTGAAGCAACTATTAGTCCTTAAACAAGCTATTGCAGTACATCCATTCAATGAAAGGACAGCCATCAAAAAAAAATGAGCTATCAAGTCGCATGACAGGAGGAGGAATCTTTTTTTGTTTGTTTTGTTTTGTTTCTGGGTCACACCTGGCGGTGCTCAGGGGTTACTCCTGGCTATCTGCTCAGAAATAGCTCTTGGCAGGCACAGGGGACCATATGGGATGCCGGGATTCGAACCAACCACTTTAGGTCTGGGGTCGGCTGCTTACAAGCAAACGCCGCTGTGCAAACGGCCCCTGTCTCTTAAGAGACAGATGACTGAGTGAAAGAAGCCACGCTGAAATGGCCAGACTGCTTCCATGCTGATTCCAACTTTGTGATGTTCTAGAAAATGCAAAAATACGGAGACAATAAGAAGACCAGTCTTTGCCAAGGTCTCGGGGAAGGGGCACATCAGTGGTGCAGAGAAAAACTTGGCAAGCAGCAAACTATTCTGTATAATACAGAATGATCGATATGCAGCAGTTGCACATTGGTCAAAACTCACAGAACATATACCATCAAGAGAAAGTCACGGGGCCGGAGAGGTGGCGCTAGAGGTAAGGTGTCTCCCTTGCAAGCGCTAGCCAAGGAAGGACCGCGGTTCGATTCCCCCCCCCCCCCGCGTCCCATATGGTCCCCCCAAGCCAGGGGTGATTTCTGAGAGCTTAGGCAGGAGTAACCCCTGAGCATCAAACAGGTGTGGCCCAAAAAAACAAAAAAACAAAAAAACAAAAAAACAAAAAAAAAAAGAGAGAGAGAGAGAGAAAGTCACATTCTCCAGATAATGATACATCCATATAGTGGATGTATTAGTATTAGTTGATTAGTGGACAGTAACTAATGTACCAGTCTGATGTGGAGACTGATAGTGGGACAAAGCCTGTGCATTTGTGGATATATTTTCATCTATGTCTGTGTAGTATGTGTGTACCCACGTGTGTCTACCAGAGGCATATGAGAATTTTCTGTGCTTTCCCCTTAGTTTTGCTATGAACTTACAACTACTCTTAAATATAAACAAATGATACAACTAAAAGCAGATATGCATTCAAGATACAGGTAGAACTGCCCTTTTTTTCAATATGTCCCACTATTATTTACATAGCTTCTAAGAATAAGGCTATTAACGCAAAACTCAGCCATTGAATATCGCTCTAACATTTCTCAACAAAGAATTTCTTTTGTTTTTAGTTTGGCAGGCATTGCCAGCAGATGCTCAGGGCTCAATCTTGGCGAGACTCTTGGGACCATAAGTGGTGCTTAATACTATCTCTCAGAAGAATTTTAAAGGGATAGTAAAATAAGCAATTTTCATCTCTAAGCTGAAAATACTGAAAAGGCAGGTAGATGAGGGTTTATCCAATTTCTTTCTACTTTTATGTATATTTGAAATCTTAACAATTAAGGCAGGACTTTCCCTAACATCCTATTTTTTTTTTTTTTTTTTTTTTTTTGGTTTTTGGGCCACACCCTGTGACGCTCAGGGGTTACTCCTGGCTATGCGCTCAGAAGTTGCTCCTGGCTTCTTGGGGGACCATATGGGATGCCGGGGGATCGAACCGCGGTCCGTACTAGGTTAGCGCAGGCAAGGCAGGCACCTTACCTCCAGCGCCACCGCCCGGCCCCCCTATTTTTAAAGATTAAAAAATAGACATTTAAATAGACATACACACACACACACACACACACACACACACACACACACGCACGCACGCACACACGCACACGCACACGCACAGAGTAGGGACCTAGGGATATAGCTCAAAATGCTGAGTGTATGCGGTCCCAAGTTCAATTCCTGGTATACCATGGGGCCCCTGAACAAAACAGAGTCGCCCTAAATACACCTAGCATTTGTTGGATTGCTTGAGAGTACTGAACCATCCAGAACACACAGTCAGAATAAGACTTGCCAGGAATATTTAGCTCCCTGGTTTCCCAGTAACATCCCTTTCCACCTCTCCCCACAAAAAAATTCAGCAGACCAAGCCAAAGTCAACGATAATAGAATCAAGAGACCTAAACTTTAACAGTCTAAACTTAAATGGGCCTGTTATACTGGTAGGCCAGGGGACAAAGGGTGGTGGTATAGGATGCACTCTGGGTCCATTGGTGGAGGAAGGTTGACATTGGTGGTAGAATGGCCCTGACTCATTGTATATCTGAAACTCAACTATAAAGGACTCTGTAGATCATAACTGTTTCAATAAAATAAAATTTAAAAAAAATTTTAGCAGGGGCTGGAGAGATAGCATGGAAGTAAGGCGCTTGCCTTGCATGCAGAAGGTCAGTGGTTCGAATCCCAACATCCCATATGGTCCCCTGTGCCTGCCAAGGGCGATTTCTGAGCTTGGAGCCAGGAGTGACCCCTGGGTGCTGCTGGGTGTGACCCAAAAACCAAAAAAAAATTTCTTTTAGCAGAGAAAGGGCTTATCAGGCAACCTGCCACAGGATTGTAAATGGCAGGAATTAAAACCAATCTCTGGGTGGCATTGCCACTACTTATATGGCAGCAATGGTCCAATTGCCACCACCTACCTGGTAGCCCCAAGGGCAGGAAGCAGGAGTTAACAGATTTATCTCCATTTCTTTCTTCTCTAAATAAGCTGGGGAAAGTTTAACTTGGTGAGCACTAAGGAGGATCTTTGGTCGGGGTCAGGTTAGGATCTTTGATCAATATTTTATTCACATCTGACAAGAAGCTTATTTTCAAGAAGATGAGGAATTTCTGACATGCAGCTTTTGTAACCACACCAAGCACCAACGGACACATTAGCATAAAAACCAATGCAAGTCATATGTGCCTCAAAGATTCCTATAAAGAAGCCATGTGCACTCTTCCTTAGCCAGAACTGAGATAAGCTTTTGAAAATGTGACAGGATGTGTAGAAAATGACTTCCGAAGTGCCACACACATCCATGCTTTTTGCTATTCTTGTGCTCCAATAAATTGAGATGGGAAATAGACAGGATTTCCTTTGTTAAGGAAAAGGCCACAGATACTATGATACGGCCTCAAAGTGTTTGGATTAAAATAGGAAACCCATATTTCCCCCCTTTGCAAAGGCGCAAACAAGTTGTTTGTATTGGAACAGAACACTTTATTAGCCATCTGAAACTTCTGCCTTACTTCCCATTTCGTAATTATAAATACGTAACTGAAAAATTATAAGCAGAACGCCAGACCTTATAAAGCAATTTCAGGTCTAAGATTATCTACTTGCTGTGTACCTGGGTTAGAGAGGAAACTAGCTAGGAGCAAATAAAACAAAAAAAAACCCATCAACTCTATAGCTGGGTCCATTTTATGGCAGGAACCTTGATGCACAGTGTGGATCTTCACTGTCAGTTACCTACAAAGGTTTCTGATAAAAATATAGGAATATATATAGTCAATCTTTGACCTTCCATGAGTTACCTTACCTTTCCAGATCATTTGTCTTTCTTTCTCTTTAAAATGGTTTTCTTGGAGAACACAATTAAACAGATATCCCACTGGCATTATGATGAATAAAGACAACTAAAAAGTATGTGTCGTGAATTCAGAGTTAACTGCTTTTCATTCTAATTTGCCGTTTTCTTCCTTTAGACACCCTGTAAGAGTAAACTTTTCCTACATCCTAAAATCAGGACTTTGCTACATAGGCCTGATCACACATTTTCTGAGTTTACTAAGCTAAGCTGTCAAATATTTTTTCATGAACATCTAAATGAAAGGCCCCCAAACCATGGCCATTAATAAGAGTGCAACCATAAGTTTGATTTCTGATGATGACAGGCGTGGTCCCACCGGCATCTCTGTGCTACAACAAAATGTCACCTCCAGCAGGCAGCCTGTTTGTGCAGGTCCTGGCAGTAAAGCATGTGAGCCCTGGCAAGCTCGACTGCAAGTGTTGGGTGGGCACCGAAGCCAAGAGAATGGCCCCTGGCAGGTAGCACTGTCAGAGTGCATGAATTTAAGCACCCCCATCAACAGAAGCAACAACCCCACAGATCTTGCCTACACAGAGCCTGCCAATTGCGGGCACACTGATCTATCTATGGACATCGGCATACTGATATAGCAGAGATATAAATGTACAGTGGCTGACCACAGACTGGACCGGGGCCTCACATAAGAAGCATGTGCTTGACCACTAAACCGCATTCTGAGTCCCCTATACTTTAAAAATCTTTTCCTGTCTGTTTGCATTGGGAACTGACCCCAGGGCATCAGATAGCAACTTGCACATGAGGCATCTGCTACACAATGAACTATTTCCCTGGCTCCCTTTTTTTTTTAAGGGGGGTGCACTCAGATGTGCTCAGTGGTTACTACTGGTTCCACACTCAGCACTATCAGTCTTGGTGGGGCAGGGGACGGAACCCATATTAGCCACTCGCAAAACAGTCCCTAGTTCCTGGCTTGAAAGTCTTTTTTGTTTTGGGGGGGACCACACCTCGTAGAGCTCAGAAGTTACTCCTGGCTCTGCACTCAGAAATCACTCCTGGCAGGTTGGGGGACCATATGGGATGCCGGAGATTGAACCCAGGTCCGTCCAGGGTCGGCCAGGTCAAGGCAAATGCCCTACAGCTGTGCTATATTGCTCCAGCCCTTGAAAGTCACTCTTAAAGTCTAATTTCATGGTTTCAGTTCTCTGATTTTCCTTGTTGGGAGTGAGAAGCAGGCACCAAGCACTGTCCAGGAGTCATTACTAGGTGCAGTGTTGCTCAAGGTGAAGCACATCTGGCGTGTGTGGTTCTGGGGGACCACAGGCAGAGCAAGCGCCTTAATCCCTGTAATCTCTCTAGCCCAAGACTAGTTTCAGTTCTGATAGAATAATCAGATTGTAAAATATTGCAGGGAAAGCCTGACTTTTCTGAGTCAGCTCTTAAGGAGACACCTCTGTGCTTTCTGGGCATGTGAAGCCTCATGGCCTAGCCACCAGCCTTGATGACACTAAAAGACCAGGCACACACTGAAGCTAGAAGGCCCATCAAGGGGGCCGGAGAGATAGCAGGGAGGTAAGGCATTTGCCTTTCATGCAGAAGGTCGGTGGTTCGAATCTCGGCATCCCATATGGTCCCTGAGCCTGCCAGGAGCGATTTCTGAGCATAGAGCCAGGAGTAACCCCTGAGCTGCCGGGGTGACCCAAAAACCAAAAAAAGAAAAAAAAAAAAAAAAAGAAGAAGAAGAAGAAGGCCCATCAAACACCGAAAAGCACCTTCTCTTTGTAGTTTGTTTTGGTTTTTTGGGTCACACCCAACAGCGCTCAGGGGTTACTCCTGGCTCTACACTCAGAAATCGCTCCTGGCAGGCTCGGGTGACCATATGGGATTTTGATATTCAAACCACCGTCCTTCTGCATGCAAGGCAAACACCCGACCTCCATGCTATCTCTCCGGCCCCAAAAGCACCTTTTAAAAAAAAAATGTTAACCCCTTTCTGTGTGTTTCCTGGAATGAGAATGATTCCTCTCCCCGCTTTTCCCCCGGATAACTATCTAAAGCTCAAAATGTACATTTTCTTGTTCAGTCAGGATATCAGGAGACTGCTAAAGGCAGATCTAAGACAAATGTCGGAGCAGGCAAAGCGCACCTGCCGCAGCTGCATCTAAGTTGGAACCCTCCCTCGGGAGACGGGAAGTCATGAATCAGGACTTGTCATGTCAGTGCCTTCCTCTGGGCTGCCCGAAACTTCGCACCGATAAAGATTTCTTCGTTTTTTACATGTACTAATGACCATTCACTGAACTGGATGAGTACGTGCAGCCTGCCCAGTAAGTACAGTGGGACAGCATGGGAGATACCCAGGAGAAAACTACATGCGCTGCTTCCCATCTTGGAGACTGCCAAGTCTGAAACACCAACTCCACAGATAGGCACATTTCTAAAACACCACCCAGGTCTCCCATGCTCCCTTCATCTGAGTGATTTTGTCAGAGAGAAAGTATGTGAAACTTGGCCAGAGAACTGAAAATAATGTAAGATAAGATTAGCCCTCTCTTGCCGCCCGTAAAGAGTGCAGGCATTCTGGATATCTCCTTTCTAACAGCTGGACAAGCAGCAGTTGAGCAGGAATAGCAGAGAAGCCTGAAGCCAAAAATCCAGACCAAAAAAAAAAAAAAAAATCCACAGACAGCAAGAAGCTTATGGACAGGCTTTGTGTCTCTGCTTTTCTATATCCTAACATTTAGCACAGTATCTACCTCCAAGTTAGAGCTTTTGAGTTTACACTGACGCATTTTGGGGATACAATCATGATGTTAGGATGACATTTGTCCTTGCAGAAAAGTACTATTCCTTTGAATGGCTGCTCTAATGTATATCTTCTCAAGGACAGACACCATCATCAAGGTTCCTAGACACAGACACTGGCAGGGGCGCCTGATCCCAACTCTCTCTGTTCCATAGCCTGCTTCTCTCCATCAGACACTATCGACGAGTAGGGTTCAGCCTTTCCTCTGTAATCGGTGACTTTCATAAGTCCACAAACCTGCTGGACAAGGCCTAACTTCTAGAAATTGTCAGTAATCAAAACATGATTTCAGGGGCCGAAGTGGTAGCACAGCGGTAGAGCATTTGCCTTGCATGCAGCTGACGTGGGTTCGATCTCCAGCAACCCATATGGTTCCCCGAGCCAGGAGTGATTTCTGAGTGCAGAACCAGGAGTAACCCTGAGCACCATTAGGTAGAGTTCAAAAAACAAAAAACAAAAATGACTGCATCATGCAAGGAGTCTCTAATCTGGCCACTCAGTCTCTGTACTGTCAGGGAAAAGGAGCTGATTCTTATTCCACTAGATAAAAATTACATCCTGGCACTTAGTAACTACCCTCTCCACTTCTGCATTTCCATCATGGTAGTAGAAAAAGGCAAATCCTAATTTTGAATATGGCGTAAGAAAACCTTAAAAAAAAAAAAGCACTGCAAACTAATCATTGTGGAAATATATACCCATTATCCCATTATCTAAGATTTACCAGAGTTAAATTTGATTACTCCTGCATGAATTTGCCTTATTAACTTTCAACACACAGTAATTGAAAATCTCTGCGGTTGTAACAGTCACTGCTGTTATGCTGCTGTAGTGGTGGTATGACAGTTGAAAAGATAAAGCCACATCTGGTGTTTCACATTATGTTAGGGGAAAACACACAAGTAGATAAGTGATGAATTTTGCACTTCAACAGGAAGCTCTGCCTCCTGTAGCAGAGGTCAGCAGCTTCTTCTGAAATGGCTGGGTAACTATTTCAGGGCTTAGGGGACATTCGATTACTGCCACCTAATCATCTGTGGCACTGAGTCCTTCACACTGTGCTATGCTTCAATGCAGGGGTGGCGAACACAGCTCCCGGCCAAAATGAATGCGGCTCTTTGTCTCTTATTATTTTGTATATTGTGGCTCTTTGCCAAGTTTGGATTTTGTTCTGCTGCTTCTGAGTAGGGACCTCGGAGGAGAGATCTCCGAGCGCTAGTTCCGCCCCCAGGCTGCGTCATCCTGTCTCCCATCCCTCGGAAACAACTGCACAGGCCAGCAAGGGTGGTGGACCCACGTGTCACATCTTGCCATTAGTTCTTAGTGTGGAGGACGCAGCACACCCTCACCATCACTGCAGGATTTTTACCCTCACTCAAAATGGCAAAATGCAGTATGTGTTTAATATATTATTGTTAAAATTGTATGCTTTTGTGTGTTTGTCTGTTTTGGCAGGTCACTGCGTGGTGTGGCTCTCTGACTCTCACAATTTAAAATTTTGGCTCTTTGTGTCGAACTTGTTTGCCACCCCTGCTTCAATGAACTTGACACATACAACTGGTATGCCAGAACCTTGGTTAGGGCACATTCATGAAATGTATCTAATAGAGCATCCAGTTTCCAACTGCATAAAATGTGTGTGACTGAAAACAAGGCAAGACAGTCGTCTGGAGACAGGCCAATAATAACCTTGGTGCAGGTATGAGACCCACCATACCTTTGCAATAGGTGGTGTGAATGCAAGTTGCTGTTTCCAACTCTCCAGAACTCTATACCATGTAAGCCTGTGTTTTAACATTGGGCTCTTAGGCCAGAGTGATAACACAGCAGGTAGAGCTGTGGTCCTCTGAGCCTGCAAGAGCAATTTCTGAGCACAGAGCCAGGAATGACACCTGAGCACTCCGAGGCATGGCCCAAAACCCTAAAAAAAAATTAAAAACGAAACAAAACATTGGCTCTTGATCCAATGTTATATGTTACATGCAGCAAAGTGTTTTATGCCCTCCCTCACTTACTGTTAGATGAAAGTTTTAATGCAAGCTGATTGGGTAGAAGTCAGGATTTCATCTTTTGGGGGAAATTACATTTGGACCATCTCAGAAGTCCCATGGAGCCTAGTGACGTGCCCTGCCAGAGCCCGGGAGATGCTGCCAACAAAGGTGCAGCATGCAGGTATCAGAAGCTCAAGCACAGTCCCTTGCCTGACTCACAGAGGGATAGCCCAGGGCAGCGGAAAAACACACTCTGTCTTCTGACCTGACTTCTTCTCTGCCAATTCTTTGATTTATGGCTGACAATTTGTTCCCCCTTGGCAACATCAAGCATCGTGGATTAGTTCCTAGGTTCTGACCATTTGCAGATGTCTGCAAATAGATTAATAGTTTACAGAAATCTATACTCGAGGGATGAAAGAAAATAAAGCCTATAAACTGTGGAACAAACTTGTCATTCACCATTTTGCCCTGAATTTATAAAGCAGGAGGAAAACTCCGATATTTAACTTTATAAAATAATGATATAAGGTACTGACAATTGGTTCCCAGCACCTGGACAACCTAAAACAAGCATTTACATTGGCAGAGTTAATTAAACCGTATTCAAGTGTGAGCCACTGGTGGTATGCACCAGCAACATATTTATCATCATTACTCTGACTTCCTTTCTAGCCACTGGTGGTATGTAACAGCAACATATTTATCATTATTCTGACTTCCTTTCTTTTTTGTTTTTGGTTTTTGGGTCACACCCAGCGATGGTCAGGGGTTACTCCTGGCTGTCTGCTCAGAAATAGCTCCTGGCAGGCACGGGGGACCATATGGGACACTGGGATTCGAACCAACCACCTTGGGTCCTGGATCGGCTGCTTGCAAGGCAAACGCCACTGTGCTATCTCTCTGGGCCCCCCCCCCTTTTTTTTTTTTTGGTTTTGGGCCACACCACCCAGATACGCTCAGGTGCTACTCCTGGTTCTGCATTCAGAAATTGCTCCGGGGAGGCTCAGGGGACCATATGGGATGCCGAGGATCAAACCTGGGTCCTCCCTAGTCAGCTGCACACAAGGCAAATGCCTTACTACTGTGCTATCACTCCAGCCCCTCCAACTTCCTTCTTTCTTGCAGCACTTCATGGTATGAACTTGTCCATAATCACTGCTGCTCCAACTATCAACTCACAAACACAGCTGTAAGCCAGTTTGACGCGCCATCATGTTCTCAGTTGAGCAGAGCAATGTCAACTGACCCTTGCTGAGTCAGGGAAAGCCCTTGTTGACCTCCTGTATTTACAATTAAAATACAGAAACAGTCACCTCTATTTACTAAGAACAAAGTAAATGGGTGACTATTTCAGGGCTTAGGGGCCATTTGGTTCCTGTCACCTAACCAACTGTGGGCACCATGTGCTGTGCTTCAACTTGACATTGACACACACAACTGGGACAAGTTGTCCAAATAAGACTTTGGACATATATTTTAAGATATTGTCATGTCTAATGTTAAATTGGTTAATGGATTTAGAGTTTGGACTAGCTTCTTCCTTTTTTTTTGGGGGGGTGGGCTTTTTGGACCACACCTGACAGTGCTCAGGAGTTACTACCTGATTCTATGCTTAGAAACAAAATGCCGGGGCCAGAGGGATGGTACAGTGGTGGGACATTTGTCTTGAATGTGACCGACCTGAGAGGGACCCAGTTTGATTCCAGGCATCCTATGTGGTCCCCCAGCCTGCCAGGGGGGATTTCTGAGTACAGAGCCAGGAGTGACCCCTGAACACTGCTGGGTGTGGCCCAACAACCAATCAGTCAATTAATCAATAAATGAATAAAGTTTGAAAAAAAAAAAGGCCGGAGAGATAGCATGGAGGTAAGGCATTTGCCTTTGATGCAGAAGGTCATTGGTTCAAATCCCAGCATCCCATATGGTCCCCCGAGCCTGCCAGGAGCGATTTCTGAGCGTGGAGCCAGGAGTGACCCGAGCGCTGCTGGGTGTGACCCAAAAACCAAAAATAAATAAATAAATAAATAAATAAATAAATAAATAAATAAATAAATAAAGTTTGAAAAAAAAGAAAAGAAACAAAGTGCCACCTTTTTTTTTTTTAGGGGGGGTCACACCCAACAGCGCAAGGGTTACTCCTGGCTCTGCGCTCAGAAATCACCTCAGCAGGCTCGGGGGACCATATGGGATGCTGAGATTCGAACCACCGTCCTTCTGCATGCAAGGCAAACACCCTGCCTCCATGCGATCTCTCTGGCCCCAAAATGCCACCTTCTTAAGGAGTGAAAAAGAAGAAAAATAATTAGGAAGCATCCGACAGCTATGCTTTTAATGCTTCATAATGACCTGAAACATTATACCAAAGCGAAGAGTAATAATATCTGATATATGAAGCTTGAGGAAAAAAAAAAAGCCTAGTAAGGGAGGTGACAGAGTGATGATCAAAAAGTATCCAGATATACCTCCAAAACCATGATCTGACTTCATGGCTGGGCTTTAGAACCTTGACTAACAAATTCAATTTACCAATGACAGGAGTCAACCATTTCTATACCAAAATCTCTTTTTAGCAACATTTCAAAGAAAGTACTTCTATACATTGATGGAAAAACTAAGGACAGAACTAAATAACCAAGCCAAAGTCAACTACAATAAAATCAAGAGACCTAAACTTTAAAAAAAAAAAATCTAAACTTAAATGGGCCTGTTATACTGGCAGGCCAGGGAGCAGAGAGTGGTGGTATAGGATGCACTCTGAGTTCATTGGTAGAGGGAGGTTGACACTGACAGTAGGAATGACCCTGACTCACTGTTTATCTGAATTCAACAATGACCCCACACCCAGCCTATTGACCAGGCTCTTGTCTAACCTCTAGACTAGGTCCCATGTGGACAGAGAAAGAGAACCCAAAGAAGGTATCAAAAGATCTGACTCTTTTGTGAACCATTTTTGGGTTGTGAGTGATACAACTCATGACATTCATCAGATTTAACTCTGTAATAAATATCATAAAATTTAGCTATTAAAAATTTGCATTTCTCTGCCTTTACATGCCCTTGTAAGGATATGTATGAGTTTATAGTTACTACACATTTTATAATACTTCTGTAAAAACAATAAATGTACTGAGGTTCTATGCTTCTCAATACCTATTCAGCTATTTGGCAGAACTTTTTGTGGGATTTATGACTTATGTTGGAAAAGCTCAAGTGCATTTCCTAGCAGAAATAGAATTACTAAATCAAAAGGGATTTTCTGAGTAAGGAAAAATTATGATTATATTCCCCCCAAAGAAGGAAAGCAATTAAGAAGGCAGGGAGTGAGAAAGGGAAGGAGAGAAGGGGAAATAAGGGAGCAACAAACAGGCACAAAAGGCAGAACTGGAGAGTTGGTCCATGGAACTGATTTCACCTGAGTGAAGTGATGGGGATGGATGGGAGGGTCTCTTGGGGCACTGGTGGAGGGTGTGGTATTAGACCGGTGTATGCATCAAACTGTCATCAACAGCATCACTTATCACAATACCTCAATAAAAAAAATGGAAAATAGTAAAATAAAAAAAGAAATGAAGGCCCTAGTGTGGGCTAATAAATCTGTTTTGAACTCTGCTCCAGTTGTAGGAGATTTGGCTCCAGAATTACCTTTTTTATTTTGTTTTTGTGTCACAACAGGAGATGCTCTGGGGTTACTCCTAGCTCTGTGCTTAGCAATCACTCCTGGTGGGCTTAGGAGAACATATATGATGCCAGCGATCAAACCCTGGTTGGTCACATGCAAGGCAAATGCCTTATCTGCTGTTTTATTGCTTTGACTTCTAAGAACTACTCTTTAACTTAGTATGTATTTCTAAATTAAATAGTAAATGTTAGAGCATTGAGTAGATTTTGTTGATTTATTAAAAGTAATGAAAATATTTCAGTAAGAGTAAATAGGAAGTTATTTTCTAAAATCTTTTCAAATACATGCCCATCAAAGTGGTAGGGATCAAGCATGCATAGATGCCATGAAGAAGGAAGGACTGAAGTTCATTCCGGCACAAGGCAGCCCCCATGAGCATGACCCCTGGAAGACCCTAAGCACCACGAGAGCTGTTCCCAGTAGCAGTGGGCCTGAGCAGTGCCACGATGTCTGGGTCATAGTACCAACCACCTAGCAGGGCTGGACAAGCAACCTGGAAGAGCCCTAAGTCCCCAAGCATTACCTGCCCCACCCCACCAAAGAGAAAGGCTGACTTAGGGAACACTGCGTATGATCTTCATTGTGCCTCAAAAAAAAAAAAAAAAAAAAAAAATATATATATATATATACATATATTCTTTTTTTTTTTTTTTTTTTTTTTTTTTTTTTGGTGTTTGGGCACACCCAGCAGCTCTCAGGGTTACTCCTGGCAGGCTCAGGGGACCATATAGGATGCTGGGAATTGAACGGGGTCTGTCCCATGTTGGCTGGTGCAAGGCAAATGCCCTACCGCTATGCTATCTCTCCAGCCCCAAAACATATATTCTTTTTTGGGGGGAGGGGTTTGGGTTTTGGGGCCACATCCAACGGCACTCAGGAGTTATTCCTGGCTCTGCACTCAGAAATTTCTCTTGGAATGCTCAGGAGACCATATGGAATGACAGGGATTGAACCCGGATCCATCCAGGGACGTCTGCGTGCAAAGCAAACATCCTACCGCTGTGCTATCACTTCGGCCCCAAAACATATATTCGTATCTTTTTTTTTTTTCAGGGGAGAGCGTGAACGCAGTCCCCCACTACCACAAATTATGTAGTCAAGTTTCCCACATTTGGGGAAATCGCAGGGGTCAGCACACCCAGAGTGCAATGGATAAGCCTCGCCCTGGGGAAACCACCTTCATGATCATGGTATCTCCCCTGCCAGGTAAGTATAAAATATATACTTTTTTTTTTTTTTTGGTTTTTGGGCCACACCCGGTATTGCTCAGGGGTTACTCCTGGCTGTCTGCTCAGAAATAGCTCCTGGGAGGCACGGGGGACCATATGGGACACCGGGATTCGAACCAACCACCTTTGGTCCTGGATCGGCTGCTTGCAAGGCAAACGCCACTGTACTATCTCTCCGGGCCCAAAATATGTATTCTTAATTGACTTTCATTCTTTTAAATTCAAAGAGCTTCCTAAACAACATTATTTGCATCAAGTTTAGACAACTTTATATGTCATAAAGCAAGCAAGCAGATAGCTTCTATGTAATGAGTAGTTGCAGGAGCTTGCCGATGCACAGGGGACTTGGAACTCAGAAACCTTTCCAATACTGACTGGCTGGGGCCCAGGGCTGGGAGTCATCAGGAATCGTGGAATTCCTCTAAGAGTCTACACAGCTGCCAACTGACTTGATTATAAAGAACATAACTAAGATTAAATTACAGAAATTTAAAGACACAGTCTGTCTATCTTTCTCTCTTTCTTTGTCCCTCTGTCACTGTGTCTCTCTCAAAACTATTCCCAGCATCAGTATGAGAAGCAGTAGCTAAAAATGCTAACATTTCAAAACTCAGCAAGCAAACCAGGCTTGTAACAGACGGTGGTTTCTGACAGGGAAAAATGGCTGGAGAGAACATCCATCAGGCTCTGAAAGGCCTGGTCAGTCATGGGGATGTGCCAAGCGGCTGAGGGCAAGAGGGCGTAAATCAGCCTTTGCACTTAATCTATCGAGTCTGCAAGCACTCAGCAAAGATGATATCAGACAGAAAGGCAGAAATTAGCAAGCTCAAGAACATTAAGCTGTCTTCATACTTAGCACTGGGCCAAAGGGAAAGAAAGTGCTTTTATGCCTGATTTATGTTACTACAAGTCACAGTCCAAACGTCTTACACTTGGCATGAATCACACATTAAACACACACATTTCTTTGGTTCCATAGGCCTCTAACAAAGCTTTGTGCCAAATATCAACCAGGGTAGCTCTGATAAAAATCTTTTGAAAATATCAGGCTCTCTGTTGCCTTTGGAGTATCACAAAGAGTAAGTTCCAAGTAAAGACAAGTGCATTAAAAATATCACTCTGTGCAAGGCAGCAGGGCACAGAGATAGGTCAGGAAGGAGCACTTCAGTACTAGTTTCAGCACAATGCTTAGCTGAGCAGAAATAACTCATGTGCTCACTCTCCCCACTCTCCTGTATAACCTGAGAGTAGTCTTTGTAGCTTTTCTTTCCCTGTACACTTTTTCCCTACAAGGATGAGTTACAAAGGTGAAACCAAAAAGGCCTAAGAAGCTAACATTCATCCAGAAAGCCCCCATAGAGAAACAGACCCAGGAATTAGAAGTGAAAACTGGGTCTCCTACGATTCATACAAATGTACGTTCTGTTCAAAAATAAAGTTCCGTGGCTTGCCCAATTTTAATCATAGCTCCTTGGTGCATTACTTACCGGAATGTAATAGATGCCCATCTTGGGGGTTTCGTTGGCAGTAAGAAGCATCCCTAAAAATAAACACAATCAGAAAGGTAAGCATGCGGGGGGAGAGGGGGGATTAAGTAAGTACCCTTTTATGTTCATGTTACATTTTGAAATGCTTGAGGTGCTCAGAACAAGAGAGATGGAAGAACTGGGGGGAGGAGGCACCTTCAGTCCACTGAAAGAACGACTTTCCCGGCTCCAAATGTTCAGGCTTTGGGTACAAGAGCAGAGGCAACCAGAAAGGGCCCAGATTTACACATAGCATGCAACCATATGTTCAGGAAAGAGTTGAAAGTTGCCAACTCCTAGACAGAAGGCAGCTTGAGTGCATCATCATTATCGTTCGGAAGTTAAGGCTACTCGTTTCTTTTAACCAGGAATCGAATTGTCAGGGGACAGTTGGGACTGTAGCTCAACAGTAGAGCGCTTGCCTTGTGTGTGTTGAGGTCCTGGGTTTGGGTTCTGGCACAAGTAAATTGTTTCCCGCAAAATATCACAGCAAATTAGTTTCTAATTTCTGTTTTAAACTTCATACAGATGGTCCCCTCAAACCTACCAGGAACGATGTCTGAGCAAAGAGCCAGGAGTAATCCCTAAGCATTGAAGACTTACTATGTTATAGCCCTGATGATACTAATATAACTCACAGAGGAATTTTAAGAGGTTCAAGCAAGAGAGTGTTTAATAATTTAGCTTCATTTTGGGTAGGGACCCACACTTGGCAGTGCTATTCCAGTCTCTGTGCTAAGGGGTCACTCCTAGTAGTGCTTGGGGGACCATGCAGTGCCAGGGTTCAAACTCAGACCTTCCACATATGCAAAGCATATGCATTCAGTCTACTGAACTATGTCTGTGGTCCCAGAATCACATCTTACATTAGAATTCCAAAGCGGAAGCCAGACCTGAATTGGAGCCAGGACAGACAGACAGACACACACACACACGCACACACACACACACACACACACACACACACACACACACACACACACACACACACACACACACATACACACTTACATATACATAGTCGCACAGACATACTCACACAAACACACAAACATTCAAAAGGACTCAGTAAAGTCAAGAGAAGACAGAATGTACATCTAGGGGCTAGCAGGGGTCCTCAAACTTTTTAAACAGGGAGCCAGTTCACTGTCCCTCAGACCACTGGAGGGTCTGACTATAGTAAAAACAAAACTTATGAATGAATTCTTATGCACACTGCATATATCTTATTTTGCAATGAAGAAACAAAACAGATACAAATACAATATGTGGCCCGCAGGCCATAGTTTGAGGACCACTGGGAGTGACACTACTGTGGTTAAGGCTTAGCACAAAGCTAAAGAGTTTGATCCCCACCACCAACTGTATGGTTGGTCCCCTGAGCCCCACCAGTACCGGTTAAGCCCATCATATCATCAGATATGGTCCAAAAAATCAACCAAAAGGAAATTTAAATTAAGGCAACACAAAAAATCAGGTGTATTTCCTGGCCCAGTGAAACCTTTCATCGGCCATTCATTCTTGTCTGGAAATAAATGCGGATGACTCACTCCCTGACTGCCCCCTAGGTCTCCCCACAGAACTGCTCACTCCTCAGCTCTTTAAACATGGCCCAAGAAGTCCTCCAGGGACCCTTCACAACCCAAGAGAAGGCTCCTGCTGAGCCCTGAAGCCTGCTGTCAGTGGCCCAGCTCAACACCGCCTGCCCACAGAGAACATTCCACAGGCAGACAGAGCCACACCCAGCCAGCCAACCTCAGAGACAACTAATCTGAAACGCCAAAGATCCAGGCTGGATGCAGCATGCTGCGGTCTACAAGGCAATGGAAGCAGGCTTGTCCATATATGGGTAATGGGACAAGCTGACCTCCTACCAAGCTGGAACGGGAGGCTCAGGCCTGAACCCAATCAAAGATGACAAAAGGAAACAGCCACACATCAGCCCAAGGAGTTTCAAACACGAAGCAGACAAATCGCACCATGAAGGAATTAGAGTTAGTTCAGAACGTCAGATAAACATTGGTAAGAGGACAGACAGGGTAGCAGCTTTCTGGGCACTTGAGAAGCATGCTATGATCATGACCGGGGAATGAGGAGAGAGGGGCCGAAGAGGGAACAGCTCAGAGCGCTGGAGCACGTGTCTGGCATGCGGTGCCAAGTTCCATTCCCCAGCAGCACCACTAGGCTGGCATGTACAACCCCCAAGACTAGCCCCAAGCCAGACACTTGACCCCCGCCCCCCAAATAATATGCAACACCTGTACCACTCAATGTGAGCTCCCAGGACAGCCTTAAAGTGGCAACATGTCAGGTGAGAGTAGACACTGGAAAGAAGAATGCAAAAACCTGCTAACAATATCACCACAACCAGGGAGTAGCCTTGGTGTGGTGAAATGCAAACGTGAGTGCTTCCTTCACAAGGAGTTCTTTCTGATTGTATTTTGCCAAAGAATCAGTCTGCGGTGGGTGGGAAATCCATACACAAAGTAAAAGCGAAACTGAATCCTACTCTCAGACTAGCTAGATCTGAAATTCGGGGCACTAGCATAGACCAACAAACAGTTCAGAACAGAGGTGAGCATTGACTAGAACCCAGGGAAATGGCCAGTACTTTCTCTCCCTGTGCTCAATTGATCAAGTGTGGAAAACAGATTGTAGCACAAAGGGCACCAAGGATATTCATGGACTCTCTCAATGGCTGGTTTCTGTGTGCCGGGAGGAAAGTAGCAGAATATAGCCACTTCGCATTGACTAGTAAGGAGACCCTGGAAGCCCCAATGGCAGGTGGGAAAAGGAGGGCCAGAAGTCAACCTTTCCAATTGAAAGCTCAATGTCTTCTCTTTTTGTTTTTTTTTGTTTGGTTTTTTTTTTTTTTTTTTTTGGTTTTTGGGCCACACCCGGCGTTGCTCAGGGGTTACTCCTGGCTGTCTGCTCAGGCAGACACGGGGGACCATATGGGACACCGGGATTTGAACCAACCACCTTAGGTCCTGGATTGGCTGCTTGCAAGGCAAACACCGCTGTGCTATTTCTCTGGGCCTTCAATGTCTTCTTTTGCCATCAGTGGGTTGGAAACCAGAGAGCCCAATGGCACAGGTGTGGGGTGGGATGGAGGTGAGGCAAACAGGAGCTTGATTCACCAAAAGCTGCAGCCCACGCGGCCCCCAGAGTGTTTGGACCTGCAGAACAGTCACGGACACAAGGATGCAGCTTCTTGAAGGTGGACTGAGCAACAGGAGCCCGAGCATGACAGGAGGCGGGGAGGCGAAACCATTTCTCAATATCCTGAGCCGTCTTGTAGTAGTAGAGACACATTACCAAACAGTGATCATGATTCGGCTTTCTTTAATTACAGTGAAATGAGTAAGGGAGGAGATAAAGAAAGGACGACATTCTAGCTTTTCCAAAATATGAATAAGCTCCTAAGGATTAGGCACAAAACATAGAGACTATTTAAGGGCAAGGCAGGTGTGGTGAGGCAAGGGAAAGATAGCATAGCCCGTGAATCAGCCGCACTCATAACAAAACCCAAACAAGCCAGCAAGGGACTTGTCTTTCGGGGCTGACGATCTCATGAAGCATATTATCTGGCTAATTTCTGTGTTTAAGTAACCTTTAAGAAATTACTTCTCGAGGCCGGAGAGAGAACATGGAGGTAAAGCGTTTGCCTTGCATGCAGAAGGATGGTGGTTCGAATCCCGACATCCCTTATGGTCCCCTGAGCCTGCCAGGAGCGATTTCTGAGCGTAGAGCCAGGAGGAATCCCTGAGCGTTGCCGGGTGTGACCCAAAAACCAAAAAAAAAAAAAAATTAACTTCTCTGGGGCTGGACTGACAGCACAGTGGGAAGGGTGTCTGCCTTGAATGCACCGATTGGATTCGATCCCCAGCATCCCATATGGTCTCCTGAGCCTGTCAGAAGTGACTGCTAGCACAGAGACCGTAGTAACCTATGAGAGACGCTGGGTGTGGTCCAAAATCAAAATAACAAACCAACAAAAAAGAAGTGACCTCTTGAAGAAAAAAACAGCTGCCACAGAGGCAGGCTGGGGATGGGGGAGGGGGACAGAAGGGTAAATGAGGAAATTGGTGGCAGGAAATGAGTACTAATGAAGGGTGTCAGAACATCATAAGACTGAGGGGCCCGGCGGTGGCGCTAGAGGTAAGGTGCCTTGCCTTGCCTGCGCTAGCCTTGGACGAACCGCGGTTCGATCCCCCGGCGTCCCATATGGTCCCCCAAGCCAGGAGCGACTTCTGAGCGCATAGCCAGGAGTAACCCCTGAGCATCACTGGGTGTGGCCCAAAAACCAAAAAAAAAAAAAAAGACTGAAACTTAGGGGCCGGAGAGATAGCATGGAGGTTCATGCAGAAGGTCATCGATTCAAATCTCTGCGTCCCATATGGTCCCCCGTGCTTGCCAGGAGCAATTTCTGAGCATGGAGCCAGGAGTAACACACACACACACACACACACACACACACAAAGACTGAAACTTAACTCTCAGCAACTTTTTATTCTGTATCTCACAGTGATTTAATTTAAAAAAAAAAAAAAGAGGAAGAGAAAAAGTGAGCTCTCAGTAACAGTCATTGCTCTCTTGCTCTCTCCAAACCCTTTCAGGGAGGAGGACACTGTGAAGCAATGGTTTGGGGGGTCACCCTTCCAGCCCACACACTCTGTTCCAGACAACTCTCTGCCCAATACTCACTCCTGGAGGCAGCAAGTTTCCAAATCTGTTATATTTCAGAAAAAGAACAAGGGCTGGCAAACAAGACTAAAAGGACACCATGAAAAATAATCACAGATACCCAGGATGACAGAGTCCGGAAGATTCCTGGCCTGGTCTTGGGAGAGCTGATGTCATGGAGAAAGAAACTATGCAGACAGAGTCTGTACAGATGGAACAGAAACTAAAGATGGAAAGAAACCGGAGACATTCAACAACTTCACATCCTACATGGTCAATGCTGGTAGTCCTGAGTAATCTGGTCCCCATCAAAAGGGCTAAAAAAGGGCATTTTAGGGGCTGGAGTGATAGCACAGTGGTAGGGCATTTGCCTTGTATGAGGCCGACTGGAATGGACCCGGGTTTGATTCTTGCCATCCCATATGGTCCCCCGAGCCTGCCAGGAGCAATTTCTGAGTGCAGAACCAGGAGTAACCCCTGAGAGATGCTGGGTGTGGCCCAAAATCAAAATGGGGAGGGAGGCACTTTAGGGGCAGCCTGGGCCAGCTGAAAATGGTCTGGCTGTTAGAGAATGAAGAATGTTTTCATACCCCAGAAGCCCAGAGCTCTAGCAGTCTCCACTCTGCGCTGAAGGTAAAGGAGCACTATACCATGCACACGAAGGCTCAATAACTCGAAGACTCTCGGACTGAACAGTCACTAAAGCAAAGGTTGCTTACGGACTCTAGTGGAGTAGAAAAAATGGTGAGCCTGGCTCCATTTTCAGCTCTGCTGTGTTTAAAACATCCCACAAGATCAGTACTGGGGCAAAGCAACCTTTCTTTTCCGTGAATCAGGAATAATGCAAACCAGGGACTACGAGCTGTTTCTGTAAAATGTGGGTGGTAAGTACTTTAGGGTGGCAGCCATATGTTCTCTCTTACGACTATTTGCCAGTGGTAGTGGTGCCAAGCCACTGAGCACCACATGGCAGTGAAGGAGAACTGTTGTGTTTCTGGGAACTGCCACCACCCAAAGACATGGACTTGGAATTTCATGCTCCTGTTTCACCTGTCACACATGCTTCTTTTTACTGTTAATTTTTTCCCCAACCACTTAAAAATGCAATGAACATTTTTAATTCAGGCTGTAAAAAACCAACGTGCTAATCCCAGACACTGACATTTTTAGTTTAGTATTTATGTGGGTTTGATTTTTTTCAATTGGGGGTGTGGGGAGGGCATACCCAGTGGTGCTCAGGGGTCTTTCTTGGCAGTGCGAAGAGCCCTGTGGTATAGGACTCAACCCAGGCCTCCCTCACACAAAGAATGCCCACCAGCCCTTAGAGCTCTCTACCCGGTCCTCTAGGCTCCATGTATTTTTTTGTATTATTTATGATTATTTATAGAATCGCTGTGAATTATAAAGTTGCAAAGTTATTCATGATTGAGCTTTGGGCATAAAACGTTCAAGCACCCATCTCTTCACCAGCATTACCTCTCTCCACTCAAATCCCCAGATTCCCTCCTGTCCCCCAACCTCCAGCCAGTCACTGTGGTAGTTCTTATGCAGTGACCATTTCCCTCTAGCATTGTTGTAGTGGTCCATTTCCTGTCCTATCCCTTTGCCCTGCTGTGGTGAGCTTCCTAGTAAGGATGAGTTCTTCTAGTTCTTTCAAATACTACTATCTTCCTGTTCGTTTAAATGCTATTATATCTTCTGTACAAACTGTCAACTATCCCTTTATAAGTAATTTTATAAGTCTGTACTTAATTTTAAGGCTGAGTAGGACCACTGGAAAGAAAAACCAAGCCCACATCAGGACTCTAGCTCCGTCTGCATCTCCAACTCAGCACACACTGAGGTGGACCACCCTCGGGCCAACACCATGGCCTGTCACTCCAGCCCCCAACAGTTCCACTTCAGGCCTCCCTAGAGAACTCTGGAGAATAAATTTCTGTGCAGTCTGAGATCAAGAATTTTTTAGTGGTTCCACTGCTGCTAACCAGTCTTTACAGACATTAAAGGGAGGAAGCAGGGAATGCACAGGGATTGACCTCCCAAGTCTGAACACAAGTAGAGCTCATGCAAACTCCCCTTTTGAAAAATGGAACTGAGGGCACGCCAGCCTGGCATGCACACCAGCTCAGGGATGATATGGACTTTAAGTAAGGGTCTCTCTGCATTTCCTTCTTGGCTGCAATAGGAAAATCAATTATGAGTTAACCAACCTCAATAGTGCCCATGCCCCTAACTAATCTACAAGTACTATTATATCCTGGACTTTCTCACATCCTAAACTAAGTAGCTAAGTCTAGGCCAGCATTGATTAACTGAAATAACTGAAATAGCATGAGAGTCATGCATATTTTAAAATTTTTCTATCAGATACATCAAGAGAAAGAGAGGTGTCTGGAGAGATAGCATGGAGGTAGGGCATTTGCCTTGCATGCAGAAGGACAGTGGTTCAAATCCCGGCATCCCATATGGTCTCCCGAGCCTGCCAGGAGTGATTTCTGAGCCTAGAGCCAGGGTAACCCCTGAGCGCTGCCAGGTGTGACCCAAAAACCAAAAAAAAGAAAGAAAAAAAAAGGTATAGACAGCTCAATAGGCTGAATGTTGGCTTTGTATGCAGGAGACCTAGGTTTTATCCCCAGACTACATGGTTCCCCTGAGCACTGCTGGATATTAGCCAACAGTGCTCAGAGGACCATGGAATCTGGGAATCCAACCATGTTCCCATATCAGTCCCAATGGTTTCACTCATCTGCTAGGCACTATGTTAGATCCTTCAACATTCACATGGATCCCAACATCCTTGCCCACAATTTATTCCCAGAATCACCAGAACCCAAAGTCATGCTCCTGCACCCACTATGATGATAAAACCCACTTAACTCGAGGAAGTGAAAAGCTTATGGGTAAGACCCAGTATTTCTCATCTTTCATGGAAGAGCAGCGTGTTTCTAGAGAGAGCCTGCAGCGTGTTTCTAGAGAGAGCCTGGACTCCAGACTCGGGAAAGGCTAGTTCTACCCTGCTCTGTGGGGTGAGCAACCCTTGGCAACCCTTTCCTCACTGTAAGAAAGAGACAAAACTGTGGGCCATTAACTACAAGGTCTTAGAGAAAAGATTAATTGACCAATTAAGGACCAATTAAGGCTATAGCATTGCCCCTTCAGTTGGCAAGAGGACAGTGGTAACTCCCAGCTCTTTGCTTCCTGCCTCGACTGTTGCACTACTCAGTACTTGCTGAGCAACAGCTCATTGTAGCTTTGATTCCACTCTAAATGTTAGTCCTTGTCTTATCCACCCCACACTTTAATGGTAATTTCAAGTGCTCCCTCTGATGCACACATCTCAAAAATCATATGTGTAGACTTCCTTGTCCAGAGACTCTTGTTTACAGTCTCCTGTGCCCTGACTGTGGCTCTCAAGCCCCAGAATGGGTCGGGGTAGGGCCTGAGCCTCAAGCTCATTGGGGCTGTCAATGAACACAATTCTGATTCTTCCCTCTAGACATACCATGTCAGTACAACAGAGATGAGACCACGAAATGTGAAATTCTACAAGATCCCATGAGAGCTGAAGAGAGCACTTAGATTGCATACAGTTCCCTGACCACTGCCAGGAGCATAGAGTCAGGAGTACCTCCTCATTGTGGCCCAAAGACCAAACCAAACAAATAAAAGATTCCATTGAGGATTCTGCTGGACAGCCAGGTTTCATCACTCCCTGCCACATCCCACTCAGGAGGAGCACACACCAAAGTGTACTGCTCTCCTGAAAAGGAATTATTTGCCAAAAAGGCCCACTTAGAGCAGTCAAAATCACTTGACCCTTTGCGTGGATGGTTTGGCCATAATTCTAATATGTGGCTGTAACTATCTCTCTCTTTATTTTTAACCATTATTAGAAATCAGGCCTTAGTAAATTCTTTCTAAGGACAGTACTAATCCCACCAAAAATCTCCCACTTAACAGCTCCCTGTAATTTTTGCTACCTTGGCGCCTAAATCAGGTTTTTCCATAAACTTAGCTCAAAACAAAGTAATTTTCACTCCCCCCCCCCAACTCTGAAACATTCCTCACTCTTCCAACTTCCCTGATAATTACCTGTTTTTTTCTGTTTTACCCAAAACAAAGCGAACCCAAAACAAGCTGCCTTTTCACCTTCAGTATCAGCTCTTTAATATGCTAATTTAAGCCAGGGTCTTTTCTTTCTTTCCCCAGTCTCTTTGATGCCTAGAATTTGCACCTGCCTTCCTAGCCTCTAACCTTTAAAAGTCAGCCAGCTCAAAAAATAAATTTGTCTCCGTTCTTGTAAACGTGAGTCCCCATACTATCTGTGTGGTTTCATTCATTTCTACAATATATTTCCGTTATTCGCCATTCCTCGTGCCCACCTTCTCCCCGTGGAATTTTTCCCGAACTCTACGAAGGACCTGTTTGCAGGTGCTGAAGACTGCAAACAAAATTTGGCTCACAGCAACTCCCTACACCGACATGTTCAGAAAACAATCTTTCTCTCTGTGCTTGACCTCTCTCTCTCATGATCCCAATCTCAGCTGGCAGTATTAACTGCTCAAGTCATCCCAATTCCAAACCATCAGAATTGAACTGTCCATCCAACATGTCCACCCAACATGGTCCATCCAAATGTCCAATAAACATGGTCCATCCAACATGTCCGCTCAACATTGTCCACCAACATGTCCATCCAACATGGTCCATCCAACATGTCCAATCAACTTTGTCCATCCAACGTGTCTGTCCAATATTGTTCATCCAACATGTCCACCCAACATTGTCCACCTAACATTGTCCATATGACAAGTCCACTCATAAAATATGACAAGTCCAACTGTTCCCTCTTTAGAAAAACAAAAAGATACTCAAATATCCTACTGGATCGGCTTTCCTTAAGCAAACAAAGTGCCCCCTGATTATACTAGGTGATAAAGCTTCACACACACGTATTCCCTATTTCTCGTGAACAAGAAGGAGGATCATCATACTGGGAAACTGCACTTTTTCTAATGGTCAGAAGTGCCCTCAATGGTGGAGTCTATGGGGGCCAGAGTGATAGAGGGCATTAGCCTTGTGTGTGGCCAACCCAGGATAGACCCAGGTTCATTTTCCACCATCCCACATGCTCCCCTAAGCCTACCAGGAGCAATTTTTGAGCACAGAGCCAGTAGTTGTGGCTAAAACCCTAAATAAATAAACAAACAAACAAATAAATAAATGTAAAAAAGGCAGAGTCTATCCAGGAGCGATTTTTGAGCACAGAGCCAGCAATTGTGGCCAAAACCATGAATGAATGAATGAATGAATGAATGAATGAATGAATGAATGAATGGAAAAAAAGGCGGAGTCTATACAGACCCATCAGACCACTCAGTGGGACAAAGGGGAGCATAGTTCCTGCCACTTGCATCTCATGACCACAGCTCTGGCATGAGGTCCCTCCTTGCCACCAAACAAGGCCCAAGGAAACCAAATATTCTATCCGGTCATCCTTGCTCTCCTTGTGAAAGACCCTTTAACAGAGGCAGAATTTCACTATCAATTCTAACCTGATTCTAACCTGATATAGACCAAGTCTCCCCAAGTCAGTGTCATTCTCTTCCACATGCTATCAAAGTGCTGTCTGTCAAGAAGGGACTCTTTCCAACTTGGCCCTGGACCTCACTACCTAATTTATCTGCACATCTGTCCTTGAATACACTGCTTCTTCCTTCTCACACCCACGGGTTCTAGACAGATTTACCCAGAAGGCTGAATCTAGTAAATCGATCCGCTCCTTTACTGAATGATTGAGAAGACACCCAAGCCTACGGCTTCAAGAGCCTGCTGTGTGATTATTAGGCAATTTCAGTCTTCTCCAAACCCTAACCTCAATTTCCACACATGATTAGTAATCACATAAAAGAGCTAAAGAGCACACGAAAATAGCATCACACCTGCCACTACCTAAACACTGTGACTGGCTCTGACTGAGTCACTCAGAGGACCACTTTAATCATCCACACCACTTCCTGTCCTTGATTCAAGTAAGTACAACATCCAATAACTGCCCTGAGCAAGCCAAATCTTGACTTCAGTAGGACTTCAGTAGAATGGAACCCCAAGAAAGCATGTCTGAGATGTGGCTTACTGAACAACATGTTGGTACATACCTGAGTTAGGATAGAGGCAGACATCATTAATGTCATGTTCTGGTTCCAAGGAAGTGAATATCTTCCCCTAAAAGAGTAAGTAAAAATAAATGACAGAAATAGTTAAAGGGAGAAAACTTGGCCAAAGACACATGAAAGAAAACAGAATGGACACATAATGTAATTATGTAATGCCAAGTAAAAGAAATCATCTGACATCATAGAACTTAGTCCTAAAAGAAAAAATGGAGAACCTATCAGTGTATCAATTTTACACTTATTTTAGAAATAAATAAACAGGGTCAGAAGAGAGCACAGCAGGGAGAGAAGGAAGAAGAGAGGAAGGGAGGGAGGAACGAACGAACAAACGAATGAACAAACGAACGAACTGAGGTCTAGGGACAAGAGATCTCAACCAAGAAAATATAGTGTCCAGGGTTATGTCTAAATGGTAAAATTTTTTTTTTTTTTGGTTTTTGGGCCACACCCGGCATTGCTCAGGGGTTACTCCTGGCTGTCTGCTCAGAAATAGCTCCTGGCAGGCATGGGGGACCATATGGGACACCAGGATTCGAACCAACCACCTTTGGTCCTGGATCGGCTGCTTGCAAGGCAAACGCCGCTGTGCTATCTCCCCAGGCCCAAATTTTTTTAAATTAAGGTTTAAAACTGTGGCTAGGGTTTGTAACTCAGTGGAAGAATGATTGTTCAAGACCCAGAGTTTAATATCTGAAATCAAATTAAAGAAAACAAAATAAAGCAATAACTATTGGGTAAAATGATCACCTACAATCAAAGAAAGCAGAAAATCAAAAAAAAGGACTGGGGTCAAGGCTGGGGGTCAGCACAGCAAAGTGAAGACAATCATATATCAAATAGAAGTGTTGATGATTAAATAATGGCTGTAAAATACTTCACAGAACCAGAGACATAGTGCCTAAAATAGGGTGCTTGCCTTGCATATGTGGCCAAGCTGGTTTTGATCCCCAACACCATATATGGTCCCAAGTTCAGCTAGGAGTGACCACTTAGCACAGGGCCAGGAGTGAGCCCTAGCACAACCAAGTGGCCCCCAAATCTATATAAAATTTAAAATAATCTTACAAAAGGAAGTCCTATAAATATATCAAGCATGCATTATTACATTGGCTAACAACATTTCAATTTTACATGTGGGAAGATCAAGCCATCGTATTTTCTTTTAAGGGAGTAAGGGACTAGGGCAACAGCTATGCTTAAGGGTTACTCCTAGCTCTGTGCTCAGGGATTACTCCTCTTGGGGATTGTGGGGTTTATATAGGGTGCTGAGGATCAAATCCAAGTCAGTTACATGCAAAACAAGTGCCTTATTCTCCTAATCCATATATGCTTAAAAATTAAGAGATGTTCAAAAGGAGACAGGAGATAATGGGAATGGAAAAAGACAGTGAAAAACAAACATAGAAAACAAGTCAAGCAAAACCAAGTAATCTGGGTGTTGGGCAAGGAAGTTTTTAGTCATAAGAACATACAATGCTGAAATACCATTATTGTAACAACTAATGCATGATGCTTTCAGAACTGTTGTTGAAAATACCTGCCAGTTCTTGCCTCTATGAACTCATTATTAGAAGCTTTGCTCGCAAAAGTGTGCATGTGTGTTATAGAGGGGTGGGGGTTGATACAAATAAAACACAGGGAATTATTATTTTTAATACTTAGTGAAAACAGCAGCCAGGTCCTAATTCAATACAACAAAATAAGATTCACAGTGACCCCCTTTCCTCTCCAGTTCCCAAATGAAATAGCAAGAGAAAAGGGAGTAAATAAATATAAATCACAACATAGAACAAAAAAAAGGGTAAAGGTGATGCCAGACAGAGTCCAGCAGAGAGTGCCCTTGCCTTGCATGTGGCCTACCCGGACTTGATCCCCAGTAACCCCATAGGGACCCACAAGCACTGCTAGGAATGAATCCTGAGTACAGAGACAGAGTAAGTCCTGAGACACAGCTGAGTGTGATCCAAAATAAAAAATGTGAGCGGTGCCAGATTAGAGAAATTCACATCCTGGAAAACTATCCTGTACTGGGGGGAGTTGCCTAGTTCCACAATGGTAGCAGGCATTACCTTCAGAAGAATGAAAGACAGGTCAAAAGTAACTGCTACTGCCCTGTTTTCCCAAAAATAAGACAGTGTCTATTATTAATTTTTGATTCCAAAGATGTACTAGGTCTTATTTTCAGGGGATGTCTATTTTTGCATGAAGAAGTATATGGTACACATTTATTGTTAAATGAAAATAAAGGGAATTTATTACCTGTATATGATATGGTAGTACAGTAGTTGTCAACACAAACCAGACAACTGTGAGCCAGTTGAGGTGGCCCTAGTAACCAGTTTAAGGTAAATTAATTTTCATTCCAAAACAGAGCCTAGGGGGGCCTTATTTTCAGAGGATGCCTTCTAGTTCACTCAGAAGGAAACCTATAAGTAGGTCTTATTTTCAGAGGATGTCTTATTTTCAGGGAAACATGGTATACCAGTATTCTATATATAAATATATATATATATTTTTTTTTTTAAATAGTGAAGTACGGGGCCAGAGAGATAGGATGGAGGTAAGTTGTTTGCCTTTCATGCAGAAGGTCATTGGTTCGAATTCCGGCATCCCATATGGTCCCCTGAGCCTGCCAGGAGCGATTTCTGAGCATGGAGCCAGGAGTAACCACTGAGTGCTGTCGGGTGTGACCCAACCCCTCCCCCCAAAATATTGAAGTATTAAACAGAAATAATAGCCCTCAAAGTAAATTTGGTGCTAGAGTGATAACACAGAGGGCAGTGCTTTGAACATGGTCAACATAGGTTCGATCCCCTACATCCAAAATGGCTCCTGGAGCCTACCAGGAGTGATCTGAGGGCAGAGCCAGGAGTAACTCAAGTGCTGCAAGGTGTGGCCCAAAACCAAAACAAAAAGATCAAAGAATGGAACTTGGATTGCTGCTGGGGTCGGAGAGATAGCACAGTGGTAGGACATTCGCCTTGACTCCTGCCTGTGCTATCACTCTAGCCCCTTCATACTTCTTTTTTTTTTTTGTTTTTTTGGGTCACACCCAGCAACACTCAGGGGTTCTTCCTGGCTCTGCACTCAGAAATCACTCCTGGCAGGCTTGGGGGACCATATGGGATGCCGGGATTAGACCACCATCTTTCTGCATGCAAGGCAAAAGCCTTACCTCCATGCTATTTCTCTGGCCCCTAGCCCCTTGATACTTCTTGAACACTTCTTGGTACTCATAACCTAAAACAAATGAACAGGGGCCAGAGAGATAGCATGGAGGTAAGGCGTTTGCCTTTCATGCAGAAGGTCATCAGTTCAAATCTGGCTTCCCATATGGTCCCTCGGGCCTGCCAGGAGCAATTTCTGAGCATAGAGCCAGGAGTTTCCCCTGAGCACTGCCGGGTGTAACCCAAAAACCACAAATTAAAAAAAAAGAAAAGAAAAGAAAAAGTAAAACAAATGAACAAACAAACCAACCAAAAAAAACGTGGATTTCTGGAAAAGAACAAAACAAATTCGACCTGAAACCTGGAGATGTTCCCTAGACTTTTCTGATTCAAAGCAATCTCTACAAGCAGTACAGTTAATTCTGGGAAAAGTGAACCGGGTTATTCTTCCAAGAACTGTGCAAGGCTGAAAGCTTCCTCTTCCCTCAAAACTGTTCTGGGAGTTCTACAGGCAGTAGGGCAGAACATGCCCTAAAGGTTCATAGGGAAAAAGAAAATTAAGTGAGGTCAATATTTTAGGAGCTCAAAAGAAATGGGCCAGGTACCCAGGGATTCTAATGAACAGTTCATGCAGAAAAGCGGGGCTCATGCTCAGCCAAGTGTAAGCAAGCTACAAAAATAAGTATCAACAGGGGGCTGGAGTGGTGGCACAGCAGTAGGGCATTTGCCTTGCATGCAACTGACCTAAGAGGGACTACAGCTAGATATCCTGAGGTCCTATATGGTCCCCCAAGCCAGGAGATTTCTGAGTGCATAACCAGGAATAACCGGAGTGTCACTGGGTGTGGCCCAAAAACCAAAAATAAAAAAGTATCAAGAAGTGTTCTGAGGGCCTGAGGTGAGTACTCCTGGTGTTATAATATGTGAGGCACATATTGAGAGTCCCTGACAGACTGGGAGGTATTGGGGATTGAACTCATGCCCCACAGGCCAGGCAGGCATTTCCTTCCTTTAAGCAATCTCCATTCCTCCACAAGCCATTAAGTTTAAAATAACAAATCAGGGGGCCGAAGAGATAGCATGGAGGTAAGGCATTTGCCTTGCATGCAGAAGGATGGTGGTTTGAATCCCAGCATCCCATATGGTCCCCTGACCCTCCAGGAGCAATTTCTGAGCATAGAGCCAGGAGTAACCCCTGAGCGCTACTGGGGGTGACCCAAAACCAAAAACAAAAAACAAAAAAAATTTTTTCAAAGAGGACAAATCAGTAAGCTGTTACTTTTTAAATGACACCTAAAATGAGGAGAGACAAGTATCAAATTTTCTTAAACTATTTTTAAGACCAAGTAGGGGCCAGGGCAGTGGTGCAGCGGTGGGGTTTTGCCTTGCACGCAGCTGACCTAGGACAGAGTTCGATCCCCTGGCATCCCATATGGTCCCCCAAGCCAGGAGCAATTTCCGAGTAAATCCCTGAGCATCACAGGGTATGGTTCAAAAAGCAAAAAAAAAAAAAAAGACGAAGAAGACCAAATAAAAGTATGTGTCCTTTTTACAATCTGAGGTAGAATGCAGATATAAAACTGAGATGCAGGGCCCAGAACAATAGCACAGTGGGTAAGGCATTTGTCTTGTGTGTGGCCAACCCGGGTTCGATCCCCGTCATCTCATATGGTCCCCCAAGCCTGCCAAGAGTAATTTCTAGAGTGCAGAACCAAAGTAACTCCTGAGCATTGTCAGGTGTGACGCACATACACACACATACACACACACACACAAACACACACACACACACACACTGAGATGCATAGTAACTGATATGAAAAGATTAGTTCATAAACACTTTTGAAAGGTTGGAAGAGAATCTCAAGGAAAGGATGCTCAAGATTCTATTTCTCTTCCTCTTTAAATTTTTATTACAGTAATTTAGGAAACATGTTTACAACAGTCCTAACAGTCAAGGGTTTGTTTGTTTTTGGGGTTACTACCGGCTCTGGGCTCAGAAATCACGCCTGGCAGACTCGGGGAACCATATGGGATGCTGGAATCAACCGGAGTCTGTCCAGGGTTGGTCACGTGCAAGGCAAACACCTTACCACTATGCTATTGCTCCAGCTCTGACATTCATGGTTTCCATGGAGAATTACTGTACTGCAATACCACCAAAGTGCCCGCTCCACCCCACCCCTGTCCCTCTGTCACCTCCAGTCAACCTCTCCAAACCCCCCCACACACACACACACCCTTGTTTGATAAACTCAGTTCTGGATCTGAGGCCAAGGCTTTGCCACCATGCAATGTCACCTATTCCTTCATTTTGTTTCTCACTCCACCAGATGAGTGAAATCATCAATATAAGTCCTTCTGCTGACTTACTTAACATGATATATGCCAATCCCATCCAAGCTGCAGTGAGATGAAATTTTTCATTGTGTACTATGTCACAGCTTCTTTATCCATTCATCTGTCATTGGACATATGGGCTGTTCCCATGTCCTGACTATTGTATTAAGTGCTGTAATGAATATAGGTATGTATAGTTGTACATACAGAGTTCACACCATGCTTTAACCAAAACAGAGACTTTGCCCTAGTTTCCTTTTCCCTTCAGCCAACCCATCTGAAATGTAAAAGAGCCACCTAGGCTTGGTAAGCATAAGATAAGTATTTTTGTCTATTAACTACTATCGAGTCTAAACTATAGAGATTTTATAGAGAGGACAGTCCTCAAGGCTGGGAGCCCCCTGACCCCATACTTTTCTCCCTATGGCTCTTGTTTTCTTAAATCTTGCTATGCCCTGATATCTGGCTTCCGGTTTCCTCTTTGATTCTGGAGGCCAGCTCTTGCCAGGTATGGTGTTTGGGGAGGCCCCATGCTGGAGGCCTTCTCCATAGCCTGGCTCCGGAGTGCTGGGAGGCTTGGCAGGCCCCCAGCCATCCCCCTCTTTCTCCCCTGGACTCCAGGCCTTCCCTAGGTGCTGGCCTAGATGGCCAGAAGTGGGTTCAGGTGGACTCTTAGGGGTCCTCAGGCTTCCCCCCATCCTCCGTACTCTACGGGGGAGGTGCATGGGGAGGAGTGTGGGCAGATATCTGGCTTCCAGTTTCCCCTTTGATTCTGGAGGCCAGCTCTTGCCAGGTATGGGGTTTGGGGAGGCCCCATGCTGGAGGCCTTCTCCATAGCCTGGGGAGTGCTGGGAGGCTTGGCAGGCCCCCAACCATCCCCCTTTTTCTCCCCTGGACTCCAGGCCTGCCCTAGGCGCCGGTCCAGTAGACACTATAGGGGTCATCAGGCTTTCCCCCTACCTCTCCCTACACTAATGGGAATGTGCTTTGGGAGGAGGGTGGGCTGTTGCAGCACTGGTTTATGTTGGGACAGTCACTGGAAATTTTTTCTCCTTGGTCTCCATTTCGAAAACCACGCGGGGGCTAGTGCCCCAATGCATACAATATATATTGATATTATATGCATATAGTTTATATATGCATAATATCTATCTTGTATTGTGACCTTGATACTACCCTACAAAGCTCATTTCTAATCTTTTACTGCCTCAGTCCCAACCATTATTTCCCCCCCATTTACCCATGTAGGTGCAGTTCATGACATGAAGCTCACCACATAAGTGATGAGTGCAGTTAGAGAAATAACTACACTGAAAACTATCATAACAATGTGAATGAATGAGGGAAATAGAAAGCCTGTCTCGAGTACAGGTGTGGGTGGGGTGGGGAGGAGGGAGATCTGGGAAATTGGTGGTGGGAATCTTGCACTGGTGAAGGGGGGTGCTCTTTACATGACTGTAATCATACAACTACAATCATATTTGTAATCACGGTGTTTAAATAAAGATAATTAAAAAGAAAAAAAAAAAAAAGAAAAGGGCCCAGAGAGATAGCACAGCGGCGTTTGCCTTGCAAGCAGCCAATCCAGGACCAAAGGTGGTTGGTTCGAATCCCAGTGTCCCATATGGTCCCCCGTGCCTGCCAGGAGCTATTTCTGAGCAGATAGCCAGGAGTAACCTCTGAGCACCACCAGGTGTTGTCCAAAATCAAAAAAAAGAAAAAAGAATAAACTTAAGAATTAAAAAAAAAATCTTGCTATGCCCCTTCTTCAGACCTGTTCACCCAAGGTTGAGTTACAAATGGAGGCCTTATAGGTGTGCATACATTTTTTAGAACAATATTCTTGCATTTTGGGGATAAATGCCAAGAAATGAGATTGTATTTACATGCAAACTCTATTTTTAGTTTTATGTTTTTCATAGACACTGAAACAGAAGAGATTCTTGCCAAGAGTGAAAGAGAAGTCGGTTCCCTGTCCCTGCTAACAGTGGTCTTTGATTAAAAAAACTTACTTTCTGTTTTGGGCCACATCTATAAGTACTCAGGGACTATTCCAGCCCAATATTCAGGGCCTCTGTCTGGAAATGCTCAAGTCTGATGCTGGGAATCACACCATCACACACACACTCAGCAGACTGAGCTATTTCTCCCCGATCAGACCCTCTCTTAGAAAAAGGTTTTTTTTTTTTGTTTTTTTTTTTTGGTTTATGGGCCACACTTTGCAGTACTCAGAGGTTGCTCCTGGCTTATTACTCCTGGCAGGCTCAGGGAACCATACGAAATGCCTGGGATCGAATCCAGGTCGGCTGCATGCAAGCCATGCACTACCTGCTGTACTATTGCTCTTGCCCCAGAAAATTTTGTTTTTGTTTTTGTGAGGCCACACCCAGCAGTGCTGGGGGAGAGGGTTACTCCCGGTTCTGCAGTCAGAAATCGCTCTTGGAGGCTTAAGGGACCATATGGGATGCTGGGGATCAAACCTGGGTCTGTCCCAGGTCAGCCACATGCAAGGTAAACACCCTACTACTGTGCAATAACTATGGCCCCCAGGAGAATTTTGTTGTTGTTGGGTTGGTTTTGTTTTGTTTTTTGGTTTTGTTTTTTTTTTGGTTTTTTTTTTTTTTTTTTGGTTTTTGAGCCACACCTGATGACACTCAGGGTTTACTCCTGGCTATGAGCTCAGAAATTGCTCCTGGCTTGGGGGACCATATGGGACGCAGGGGATCAAACCGAGGTCCATCCTGGATCAGCAGTGTGAAAGGCAAACGCCCTATCACTGTGCTATCACTCCAGCCCCTCAGGAGAATTTAATTAAAAACAAAAAGTTTTGACTACTTTATCTAAATATGAATGTTATCTTAAAATTGACCTCCTATTAAACTTCAGCGAACATTTAGCATCTTTCTTGTGGGCCCATATAACTCAACAAAAGGTAAAAGTAAAGTTGAGGAGATAAAGAAAAAGTTTCAACCACAAAAATATACATACTGAGTGCTTATTCCACATTTTGATAATTCGAGAGTCTGCAGACAAAATCAAATCCAATGAATCCTGAAAATAAATGGACTTAATGGGCAGTCCATACTGGTGATCCTTAACTATCAAAGGTTTATCGGAACGAAGATCATATAATAAAACCTAAGGGGAAAAAAACAGAAAGAGAAAAAATGCCGTAAGTCATTTCTGTTTAAACGAACTCAACATTGTATCTCAAGAAGCTACATTAAGGGCCCGGAGAGATAGCACAGCGGCGTTTGCCTTGCAAGCAGCCAATCCAGGACCAAAGGTGCTTGATTCGAATCCCAGTGTCCCATATGGTCCCCTGTGCCTGCCAGGAGCTATTTCTGAGCAGACAGCCAGGAGTAACCCCTGAGCAACGCCGGGTGTGGCCCAAAAACCAAAAAAAAAAAAAAAAAAAGAAGCTACATTAAGGAGTTAACACAAAGCTGAGATGGCTCAAAGGCCTGGTGTAAATGCTGTGGAATCAAGTGGTACCTAGGGAGTGATCTCTAAGTAATATATGAAGAGTAGTTCCTCAGCACTATTTGGTGTGGCCCCAAAACAAAACAAAAATTCTAAAATAGGTCATAAAGATATTCTAGAAAAATCTTTTCGTGTGTGTGTGTGTGTGTGTGTGTGTGTGTGTGTGTGTGTGCGCGCGTGCGTGCGTGCCACATTTGGCTGTGTTCAGAACTTACTCATGTCTTTGTACTCAATCCTGGAGGTGCTCAGGATGATGTGATTGAGCCAAGGCCAGCTGACTACAAGGCAGCCTTCCCCACTGTATTACCTCTCCAGAATCCAGAAAAATCTTAAGACACTCTAGAGAACATTATTTTATTTAGTCTATACCCAAAGTTGTTTTGAGGCACACAGATTGGGAACTACTTGCTGAGCTATACTTAAAAAAAAAAAATAGACAGACAATCCTTAAGGAATTATTTCATTTAAGACAACACATATTCACTGACTACTCAGCTCTGAGCTGTGATCCACTGACCATTGGCTGCACAGATCCTGGCTAATGGAACAAGGTGAATATAAAGTCTCCAGATCAAATGTACTTTTTCTTTTGGTTTTGGGGCCATATCAGAGGTGTTCAGGAATATCTAAAATTAGGGATGGAAAAATAGCACAGTGGTAGGGCATTATTAGCCTTGCACATGGACTCGGGTTTGATCCCTGGCATGCCATATGCTCCCCTCAGCCTGCCATGAACAATTCTGAGCACAGAGCCAGGAGTAACCCCTGAGCACTGCTGGGTATGGCCCAAAAATTATTAAAAAACAATCAAACAGGGGCCGGAGAGATAGCATGGAGGTAAGGCGTTTGCCTTTCATGCAGGAGGTCATCGGTTCAAATCCCGGCATCCCATATGGTCCCCCGTGCCTGCCAGGAGCAATTTCTGAGCCTGGAGCCAGAAATAACCCCTGAGCGCTGCCAGGTGTGACCCAAAAACCACAAAAAAAAAACAAAAAACAATCAAACAAAAATAAACCAACCCTTTATCAGTATTATCAGTTATGTGAAATTACTACTGGCAGGCTCAGGGGACAATCTGGAATACCAGGGATAAAAACAGGCAAGAGGGGAGCATTGGTAGTGGGAATGTTGCACTGGTGAAGAGGGGTATTCTGTTTATGACTGAAACCCAGCTACAATCATGCTTGTAATCATGGTGCTTAAATAAAGATTTTATATTAAAAAACAACAACAACAGCCACATGAAGGCAAATGCCCTACCCACTATGCTATCATCCTGACCCCGCTCCCTTTTTAAGAGTTTGGGCCACACCCAACTGTGTTCAGGGATCACTCCTGGAAGGTTCAGGGAACCAGATAGGATACCAGGGATCCAAGAACCGACACTGTGTGAAGATAAGCACCCTATCCACTGTACTAATGCTCCAGCCCAAAATGAACACAGTTCTTATCTGCAGAAATTCTCAGACCTTCAATCTACTCAGGCAGTGTGGATCTCTGTAGAAATCTCTCAGAATTCTAAACTTTCTTGCCAAGAGAAATCAAGATCCACGTGCTAGAAAAAAAATCACTCAAAATCAATATTGTTGGCTTTTTTTTTTCTTTTTCTCTTTTTTTTTTTGTTTTTTTTTTTTTGTTTGTTTTTTTGGGCCGCACCGGTAACACTCAGGGTTTACTCCTGGCTATGCGCTCAGAAGTCGCTCCTGGCTTGTGGGACCATATGGGATGCTGGGGATCAAACCCAGGTCTGTCCTAGATCAGTGGCATGCAAGGCAAATGCCCTACCACTGCACTGCGATAACTCCAGCTCCACAAAATCAGTGTTTCTAACCTGAGCACTACATGGCCCACTTAGGTCTCCTGGAAATTTTAAGTGAAAAATCACGTGATTCAGAGACCAAAAGGTAGGACTGGGGAGGGGGGATGGAGGTGGACACGGGAAGGAAACATGAAGGGGCCAATATTTGGAACACATCTGAGGAGCCCTGAAACACAGTCAGGAATTGGGACTGATTTCGAGCCAGCATCAGGCCAAGAAACAGAAGGTCTGCTGTACTGGGAGAATATGTATCTGGAGCCCACAGCTCTCTGGTACATAACAATACCTTGTTTTCTCTTACCATGGTGAGCAGATAAAGGAATGTTTCCCATGATGCCTACAAGTGTCTGAAATCCTGACTTCAGTACATGATCTAAAAGCAAAACACACTTACCTGCCCCGTAGATGTTCCAACCGCCATGGTCAAGGCACCATTAAATTTCAGAGCAGAAATCGTTGGTAAACTGTTAATCCTGAATGACAAATAAATTGGCTATGATTCATATATGTATGGCCAAACCTCCTTCTTGTAACAAATTCACCAATAATCTTACTTTTATTCTTTTGTCTTTTGTTTGTTTGTTTGTTTAGGGGTCACACCAGGCGGCCCTCCGGGGTTCCTTCTGGTTCTGCACTCAGAAGTTGCTCCTGGCATGCTCAGGGGACCATAGGGGACATCGGGATTCGAACCGCAGTCTGTTTGGGTCAACCATGTACAGGGCAGGAGCCTTACCCTTCCAGGGGTCTCAAACTCAATTTACCTGCGGACCGCAGGAAGCAAAGTCGGGGTGATCCTTGAGTGCAAAGTCAGTAGTAAGCAAGCCTTGAACATTGGGGGTGTGAACCAAACAACTAAAACAAAACTAAACAAAAATAGATTCCTCTAGGGCAGGGCCACCAAAATGTTGTATGGAGGGCCCATTGCGGCCCGTGGGCCGCGAGTTTGAGACCCCTGCAAGTTAGACCATTACACTCTGTAATAATCTTACTTTTTTTAATAGGAAAAGTCTTATGTGTCCCTTCATGTCTGAAACTCATGAAAAGAAAAAATGATTTATGGGGCCGGAGAGATAGCACAGTGGCTATCTGCCTTGCAAACAGCTGACCCAGGACCTAAGGTGCTTGATTCGAATCCCAGTGTCCCATATGGTCCCCCATGCCTGCAGGAGCTATTTCTGAGCAGATAGCCAGGAATAACCCCTGAGCACCGCTGGGTGTGGCCCAAAAAACAAACAAACAAGCAAACAAAAAATAATTTGTAATGTATATGTGCACAAATGTAATTGATGCTTAAAGATCCATAGGTTACAAAAAATATTTCCAAAATATTTCTATTTTAAAGCTAAATGAAGAGTTTCTGAAAATTTAAAATAGATTGAAAAGGATGACAGTGGGGCCGGAGAGATAGCATGGAGGTAAAGCATTTGCCTTACATGCAAACGGTCAGTGGTTCAAATCCCGGCATCCCATATGGTCCCCTGAGCCTGCCAGGAGCAATTTCTGAGCATAGAGCCAGGAGTAACTCCTGAGCGCTGCCAGGGGTGACCCAAAAACCAAAAAAAAAAAAAAAAAAAAAAAAAAGAAAGAAAGAAAGAAAAGGATGACAGTATCTTTTATTTTAATTAAGGCAGAATAAAGGCATTTATAAAAACACCATCCTCTTGACTTTAGAAAAAACAATGAGGGGGCCAGAGTATAACAGACGGTAGGGCATTTGCCTTGGAAAGGACAATCCAGAAATGACCCTGGTTCGATCCCTGGCATCTCATATGGTCCCCACCAGCCCAGCCAGGAGTGATTTCTGAACGCAGAGCCAGGAGTAACCTAAGTGCCACAGGGTGTGGCCCAAAAACCAAAACAAAACAAAAAGAAAAAAAGAGGAAAAATAATGATCGTAGTTTTAAGCATGGCTATGTCATTTGTTTTCAAACATGCTGAATTACAATAAAAACTGAAACTCAGGCCAGGACCAGGGATGAGTTCAGGGGGCGAGTGCCTGCTATGTGTGAGACACATGGATTCAATACCCAGGATTACAAAGCAAACAAATTCAAGTCAGGACTGAGAACATTTAAAAGGAAAAAGGGCGGGGCCGGCGAGGTGGCACTAGAGGTAAGGTGTCTGCCTTGCAAGCGCTAGCCAAGGAAGGACCGAGGTTCGATCCCCCAGCGTCCCATATGGTCCCCCCAAGCCAGGGGCAATTTCTGAGCACTTAGCCAGGAGTAACCCCTGAGCATCAAACGGGTGTGGACCCTAAAACCAAAAACAAAAAAGGAAAAAAGGGCAAAATGAAAGTACTTATGGCCATAAAGCTACAGTAAATTCCTCACTCTGCACCCAAGTATGGCAGAATAAAAAGCAGTGCTTCATGGTGGAGAACTAGAGAACTTGATCAGAAGTGGGTAGCCATCCGGCTGCAGGACTTTCTACTTTCTACTCCACTCTGGCCCAGGACCACAGATCCATGGAGCCAATGAGGAGCATCCAAAAGGATCTCACATCCCCAGAGTCTCAGAGTGGATATACGTTCAAGCCTCAAGGTCCTGGAGGTCTCATAACCAAACCATTATCAATCATTTCTAATACAAGCCTGTTTCAAAGTTGCACTCCAAAATTAATGCAAGCATTATTTTTTTAGTGCAGAGACACATTAATTTTCACTTAAGCTTTATTTTATTCATTTTAGGCCTTGGGACCACAATGAAAGCGGTCTGGGCTTACTCTCGGGTCTATGCCTAGAGGACTCCTGGCTGTATATGCCCATGTGCTATATGCCTATGTGGTGCTGGGAATTGAACCAGACTCAGCTGTGTGCACAGCAAATACCTTCACCCTTACGGTCTCTCTCTCTCCAGCCCCTCAATCTTTTAAAAATAAAAATTAAGATGGTGTGCTTCTTATTTGATTCAAGTGTTTTCATTCTGCAGTATGAATTTTCTATTTACGTTTAATGCAGAAACTGGTAATAAGAACTGTTAGAATCGGGGCCGGGAAGGTGGCGCTGGAGATAAGGTGTCTGCCTTGTAAGCGCTACCAAGGAACAGACCGCGGTTCGATCCCCCAGCGTCCCATATGGTCCCCCCCAAGCCAGGGGCAATTTCTGAGCACATAGCCAGGAGTAACCCCTGAGCGTCAAACGGGTGTGGCCCAAAAACCAAAAAAAAAAAAAAAAAAAAAGAACTGTTAGAATCTAACATTTGGTTTAGAAATTAACTGTAAATTAGCTTTGCTGTGAACCTAAGTAATGTTATAACAGGTTCAAGCTTTAAACTACAAAGACGAGGCCCAGAGAGCAGCCAGTTCCTAGAACCAGACCTTATGGGGTTATTCCAAGACTGGCCTCCTGGTCAAATATCAGAGGCTAAATAGCAATGGCCAGATGACACCGACACCCTGGGTCTGACACCACACCCTGGATCTGGAAATGCCTGATCACCCTTCACTGAGCTTATAGCCCACCATAACCATTTGTCTGATGTGACATTTGAACTACAACCAATGCTAGCTGTCTGGCTGATGTACCCTCATACTAAGGACCAATAAATTTAAAAACCCACTACCTGGAGGCAGGCATCTCCTAGACTGAGCCCTATGTACCCTTTAAATTTGGCCTATGAGCCATTCCTGGGGTCCTCATTTCTTAGATGTTGAACCCCAGCATGCTGGAATAAACTCCCATGCATTTACAGTATTGCCTGTCTCCCTGGTGGTCTTTTGACCAGTGGATGCTGAGTTTGGGACTTAACAGAGCAAATATCAAAAATCACATGCTCCCTGGCACTTCAAATCAAAATAAAAGCACCTCATTTTGAGAGTTAAGTAGAGTTCATCAGTTAATGCCAGGGACATTCCTGAGTCTGTCACCAGATCCCACAGACCCGGAAATATACATTCCAGCAGCGTATTTCTGACAACAAAATTCTATAGCAACCAAGCAAACATGGAAATTCTCTGGAGCACTCCGCCAAGGAATTCTGTATCATCTTAGCAGTTAGTAAACTATATTCATAGGAAAGGATTTTTATGCCAAATAAATACAAAAAAAATCATAATCTTATACAAAAATAAGAGTTTCGTCCTGTTAGTAATTCAGTTAACCTGGTATGGATACGTACACTTAAAATTGAGAACTGACCAATACTTAAACTGCAAATTAATTTCGACTTACTCTGAATCCGCTGTGACACTACTCAAAGCACAATCTAACAGGCCCACTCTGCCTCGCGTTCTTGGGTCCCAGCATTCCACTCGGCCCTAAACAGCAACAAAAATCAGCAATCTTCAGTCACAGCTGCCACTAGAAAAAATTTAGACAAATATCCACCCTACTAGCCCTTTAGAAGGTCTTCAGTGGTCCTCAAACTATGGCCCGCGGGCCACATACTGTATTTGTATCTGTTTTGTTTCTTCAATGCAAAATAAGATATATGCAGTGTGCGTAAGAATTCGTTCATAAGTTTTGTTTTTACTATAGTCAGGCCCTCCAATGGTCTGAGGGACAGTGAACTGGCCCCCTGTTTAAAAAGTTTGAGGACCAGGGGCCGGGCGGTGGCGCTAAAGGTAAGGTGCCTGCCTTGCCTGCGCTAGCCTTGGACGGACCGCGGTTCGATCCCCCGGTGTCCCATATGGTCCCCCAAGCCAGGAGCAACTTCTGAGCACATAGCCAGGAGTAACCCCTGAGCGTTACTGGGTGTGGCCCAAAAACCAAAAAAAAAAAAAAAAAAAAAAAAAAAGTTTGAGGACCCCTGATTATTAACAAGTATAATTCAATAGAGATTCAAGTTTATTATTTTTTTAACCTTATAGATTATTTTACTCTGGCAATGCTTTAATGTCTTTCACGTAGGTGTCCACATAGGTTCCTTCATAGGGTTCTTGCCTGCATCTTTATCATGTCAGCTCAGTAAAGATGGACTCTATTGCCAATGAAGAACTAGCCTTGCGGGAAGGCAGTTCATCACAAGACCAAGAAGCAGCCATGTTGAACACAAGGGCACAGACCTCTGGCCGAGAATGGGAGGGACTGCTGCAGGAGCCCCCACAACAAGCCATGACCTGTGTGGCACTCGGCATTTACACCATGTGTTTGGAGTCCGATGACAAAGCCACCACACATGTACGTCCCTGGGTTATACAGGATAATGTATAGCAAGGGAAAGCAGTCTCTTTGTACAACACACAACTGACACTGCACATGAGACTCAGAGCCATTCAGAGCCATGACTTCCCTTCACTAACACCTTAACTCAGACTTAGCTTCTTCTACTGTGGGTCGAGCTGAAGTGCTAGGACAGGGGATAAGGCACCTATGTTACATGTGGTTGACCCTGTCTCAATCCCTGGAATCCCTGATGGTTCTCTCAGTACCGCTAGGAGTGATCCTTGAGCACAGAGCTAGGAGTAAGCCCTAAGCGCTGCCAGATGTGATTCCAAAACAAAATTTAAATCGTTGATCACAGTGCTTGTTTTGGCAGCATATATACCAAAATTGGAATGATACAAAGAAGATTAGAATGGCCCTTGCACAAGGATGACACGCAAATTTGTGAAGCATTCCATAAACTGTTGATCACAAATAAACTAAATGAAGGGACTGCCAAAAAAACATGGCAACCGTAAAAAGTTTCTGAGGGAGCAACAGCCAAAAATGAATTTAAAATCAATGACATTAAGGAATCCTAAGGTATTTCTGGCAGTGCTGGCTGGTGTTGCATTTCTTAGGAGAAATGGGTTCTTGAGTGGTAAAATGCAAACCAACTTGTTTAGAAATGCTCTTCATTATCAGATATAATCTTCTGTTTGCTTGTTTTGGAGAACATCTGCTTCAGTAATGGCATTGATCCTGGCAATGAACAGGAAACCACACTGCATTGGGTATATTTAGGGCTCCTGTATGTAAAACATACAAGTCAACCCTTGGAGTCATCTCCCAGACCCAAAACACACAGCTAAAATATCGTCAACAGGGGCTGAAGAGATAGTACTGCAGGGAGGGTGTTTGTACCTTGTACATGGTTGACCCAGGTTCAATCCCAGCATTCCATCTGGGTCGCCAAGCACTGCCAGAGGTGCAGGAGCCACCTCTGGAGTAACTCCTTAGCTCAGAGACAGGAGTTAGGCCTGAGCACCGCCAGATGTGACCCAAAAGGGACTGGAACTAAATGCCTTGCACACAGCCCACCCATGGCTGACCCAGTACTATTCTAGTTTGATTCACGGCATCCCTTATGGTCCGAGCATGCCAGGAGTAACTCCTGAGTACTGCTGGGTGTAGCCCAAAAACCAAAATAAATAAATAAATAAATAAAATAAAGTATCATATGGGGCCGGGCGGTGGCGCTAGGGGTAAGGTGCCTGCCTTGCCTGCGCTAGCCTAGGACGGACCGCGGTTCGATCCCCCAGCTCCCCCGGCGTCCCATATGGTCCCCCAAGAAGCCAGGAGCAACTTCTGAGCTCATAGCCAGGAATAACCCCTGAGCGTCACAGGGTGTGGCCCAAAAACCAAAAAAAAAAAAAAAATAAAGTATCATAAACATAAATTTACCTCAATTGTTCCTGTGGCAAACAACCCATGTGCTGAATTTATGTCACACACATTATTCTCCCTAAAAGTAAAGTGGAAACAGCAGTATTAGTTAGCATCAACCTTGGTGGAGAAAGACATTCAATCCTTTATAATTAAATGACCCATTCTATAAGAATATGAAGAAAATGAAGATTCCTTCATCAGCATCCACAAGGAATGCCCTGTGAGGCACTTAGCCACTGAAGGTCCTGCTCCCCAGGTGACCGTCCTGCTGGCCACATTGGCAAATCACCACCATACCCACCCACCCACTCACCCACACTGAACTGCAGTACCAGGAGCATATGACTGAAGATTGGGGCTTTACCCAGTTTCGTGCGAATGAATTTGAAGCCATGCTGGTTGACAGGCAGCTGATGCCAGATGGGCCTGACCCAGGAATGGTCAAGCACACCTTAAACTGGGTCCTCTGGACTCATGGCAAGGCCTGAACTCCCAGAGAGCCTTAGATATGGCCTCCTGCATCCTTTTGCCCTGCCAATTTCTCCTACTCCTTATCCCCCCAAATCATTAATAAAATTTTTTTTTCTTTTTGGTTTTTTGGGTCATATCCAATGACGCTTAAGGGTTACTCCTGCCTATGCACTCAGAAATCCCTCCTGGCTTGGGGGATCATATAGAATGCTGGGGGATCAAACTGTGGTCCATCCTAGGCTAGCGTGGGCAAGGCCTTACCGCTTGTGCCACCGCTCCAGCCTAATTAATAAACTTAAAACCCTTTGGAGTCGGAGAGATAGCACAGCGGCGTTTGCCTTGCAAGCAGCCGATCCAGGACCAAAGGTGGTTGGTTCAAATCCCAGTGTCCCATGTGGTCCCCCAAGTCTGCCAGGAGCGATTTCTGAGCATAGAGCCAGGAGTAACCCCTGAGTGCTGCTGGGTGTAACCCAAAAGCCAAAAAAATAAACTTAAAACCCTCAAAAACCCAAGCCAACTTTGTAGACACATTTATGAGAAGCAATTCCCCTCCCCCCTTATCTCCTATGACCCTGAATAGCCATTGACCCTCTCTGCGCAACAGATAATATCACCAATCAGTTGATGTTAAGTTTAAAAGAATATATAAAACATAGACTCAAGGGACTTACACTTCAACAACCTAAACTTAAAAAGGCCTGTTATACTGGCAGGCCAGGGAGCAGAGATGGTGTTACAGGATACACTCTGAGTACATTGGAGGGAAGTTGACAGTGGTGATGGGAAGGGCCCTAACTCACTGTATATCTGAAATTCAACTATGAAGGATTCTGTAGATCACAACTATTTCAATAAAATAAATATATATAAAGCACTAAATAATACTTGTATATAATAGTTTTACTACTAGTGATTACTCAGTATCATTCTTATGAAAAACTCATTCCTAAAGGTCTTCTCTTTGAATTAAGTATACTCAAGATATTTTTGGGCCCGGAGAAATAGCACAGCGGTGTTTGCCTTGCAAGCAGGCGATCCAGGACCAAAGGTGGTTGGTTTGAATCCCGGTGTCCCATATGGTCCCCGGTGCCTGCCAGGAGCTATTTCTGAGTAGATAGCCAGGAGTAACCCTTGAGCACTGCCGGGTGTGGCCCAAAAACCAAAAAAAAAAAAAAAAAAGATATTTTTACTAGGGGCCGGAGAGATAGCATGGAGGTACGGCATTTGCCTGTCATGCAGAAGGACAGTGGTTCGAATCCCGGCATTTCATATGGTCCCCTGTGCTGCCAGGGGCAATTTCTGAGCATAGAGCCAGGAGTAACCCCTGAGCGCTGCCCTGTATGACCCAAAAAAAAAAAAAAAAAAAGGTATTTTTACTAATACCCAAAAATAAAGTACAGACTACATATATGCTAAAAGAAAAGTAAGAAAATCATAGGCATCTGCTAGCAAAAAACAATGACTGATTTTTTTTTTTTTTTTTTTGGTTTTTGGGTAACACTCGGCAATGCTCAGGGGTTATTCCTGGCTCTATGCTCAGAAATCACTCCCAGCAGGCTCGGGTGACCATATGGGGTGCCGGGATTTGAACCAGCGACCTTCCACATGTAAGGCAAACACCTTACCACTGTGCTATCTCTCCGGCCCAGACTGAGTGATTTTTAAAGACTACCCAAGTTATCTCAAAATCTCTCCACAGAAAAGCCCAAAACACAAAATCATCAATGAACACCTAAAAGAACACTTCAAAAAATACACTTCATTTTTATTCTTTTTTAAAATCTGAGTGTATATTTTTAAATATTTAAATTTTGTTTTGTTTTGTTTTTTTGGGGTCACACCCGCAACACTCAGGGGTTACTCCTGGCTCTATGCTCACAAATCATCCTGGAAGGCTCAGGGGACCATATGGTTTGCCGGGATTCGAACCACTGACCTTCTGCTTGCAAGGCAAATGCCTTACCTCTATGCTATCTCTCCGGCCCAAAAATTTTAAATTTTAAGATAAATCAGGTCCTTCAGTGATTTTTATTTAAGGAAACAATAGGACTTATTTTTTAGACTTGTCGATACTGTTTTATTGTGTTTTGGATTTTTATGTTGAAAATAGTGGCAATTCAACTGACATATCTCTTTTTTTTTTCTTTTTTTTTTTTGGTTTTTGGGCCACACCCGTTTGACGCTCAGGGGTTACTCCTGGCTATGTGCTCAGAAATCTCCCCTGGCTTGGGGGGACCATATGGGACGCCGGGGGATCGAACCGCGGTCCGTTCCTTGGCTAGCGCTTGTAAGGCAGACACCTTACCTCTAGCGCCACCTTCCCGGCCCCAACATATCTCTTTTTAAGTAACCCGGATCTCTGCTTTAACAGTCACACATTTTACACCAGCATGAGCCTCTGGCACCATCTCCTGGTCAGGACAAACACAGCAGCCACACTCCCAGAATACTCACGCAGCATTGGTTTGCAGAGGATTCAGGTAGCGCCCTTGTTCTAAGTTTAGCCTATAAACTTCAGAGCTGCAAAGGAATGAATAAAGTTAAATGTCTAATAAAGTTAATGTCTAGTTTTTTTATTCATGTAAATAATAATTTAGGAGGATCTTTTCACATGTATATAAACACTACTCATAAACGTCTTAAGCTGGGGCTGGAGAGATAGCACAGCAGTGTTTGCCTTGCAAGCAGCAAGGCCCAGGACCTAAGGTGGTTGGTTGGAATCCCAGTGTCCCATATGGTCCCCTGTGCCTGCCAGGAGCTATTTCTGAGCAGATAGCCAGGAGTAACCCTTGAGTGCCGCCGGGTGTGTCTCCAAAACCAAAATAAATAAATAAATAAATAAATAAATAAATAAATAAATAAATAAATAAATAAATGTTTTAAGCTGATACAAAAGTGTATTCTACAGTAAAAAAATTTTCCTTATTTGTAAATTTATTCATGTATAAAAGGAAATGAAATTACTCATATGCTATGAAGATATGTCGTTAAGGAGAATATTACTTAAGATGCTCTAGAAAGGGGTAAAGAAATGAACTTTAGGGACCAGAGTGATAGCACAGCGATAGGGCATTTGCTTTGCACGCAGCTGACCCAGGGCTGACCTCGTTTGGATCCCCAGTGTCCCATATGGTCTCCAAGCCAGGATCAATTTCTGAGTGCATAGCCAGGGGTAACCCCCGCCCCCAAATAATAAACTTTAGGGCCAAAGAGATAGCACAGCGGCAGGGCATCTGCCTTGCGCGAGGCCAACCTAGCATGGGCCCGGGTTCGGTTCTGGGCATCCCATATGGTCTCCCCAGCCTGTCAGTAGTAATTTCTGAGCCCAGAACCAAGAGTAATCCCTGAGTGGCGCCGGGTGTGGACCCAAAATAAAAACAAACAAACAAAATGAACTTTACCATGAATGGTACCTGACATGGTTACTTGTGTCTCTAAACACAGAGCACCACACTAGTGAAGGTCAAGATGAAATAACATACATCAGTCACTTCAGATCTATGACCTGGGAGCAAGTTGAAAGCAAGGATGTGTCTAATTCTTTAAACCCCTGACTTCAATTTCAAGAAGAAATAAAAAATAAATTTAAAATTTCAAGAACAGAAGTCAGCTGGCAGGTGGACAGGAGAAAACACAGTGTGATCAGAACATACCTTGCACCAACAAAATACAAGTCACAGGACGGATAATGGTAAGAGAAATCTCTCCCAAACTTTGGTATTCTGGTTTTGTAATAAAAGCCTGATTGTGAATGGAATTCAATATATCTATCATTGTGTAAGAAGACAATCTGAAAATGAAACAAAAAGAAAGAAATGAGATTGCTTGGGTTCGTAGCCCAGCTATTTCTTCACAGCTGTACACATAGACCTCGCCATTATAGCTAAGAATTGTCATTACAGAGCTGGGGATGTAGCTCTGTAGGGCTGAGTGCATGGCCCAGAGTTTATTCTATAGTGATATAGGTAAGTAAAGCAGGGCTTTCCAGGAGCGGTTTCTGAGCATAGAGCCAGAAGCAACTCCTGAGTACTACCGGGTATAACCCAAAAACGGAAAGGAAAGGAACGGAAAGGAAAGGAAAGGGAAAGGGAAAGGGAAAGGGAAGGAAGGAAAGGAAAGGAAAGGAAAGGAAAGGAAAGGAAAGGAAAGGAAAGGAAAGGAAAGGAAAAGGGAAGGGAAGGAAAGGAAAGGAAAGGAAAGCAAAGGAAAGGAAAAAGGAAAGGAAAAAGGAACGGAAAGGAAAGTCAAGGAAAGGAAAGGAAAGGAAAATGGAAAGGAAAGGAAAGGAAAGGAAAGGAAAGGAAAGGAAAGGAAAGGAAAGGAAAGGAAAGGAAAGGAAAGGAAAGGAAAAAGGAAAGGAAAGAAAAATATTTCACAGTATTTTTAACTACTTGCAGAGTTAAGAAAATTAAGCATACAACACTGCTATTTCACTCTTCACATCTGAATAAGAAAATAAAAGCAAATGGGCAAATAACATTGTAGTCACAAAGACAGCAATTAGAGCCAAGATGTCCCAAAGGGCTGGAGTTTGTGTCCACCGCCACCTGATTCCTGGGCACTGTCAGGAATGGCCCCTGAGCAATATTAATAGTGGGTGTAACTCCAATTTTTTAATTTAAAATAATATAATATAAAAGTATGACTGCTATAGATTCTTTCCAATAAAGTGAAGATTTCAGAAGTGGCATGGAAAAACCCATTTTGAAATCTAGGCTATCCACATCGTTGTTGTTTTAAAAGATACAACATACCTGGGGCCGGAGAGATAGCATGAAGGTAAGGCATTTGCCTTGCATGCAGAAGGATGGTAGTTCAAATCCTGGCATCCTACATGGTCCCCTACCCCCCCCCCCCCCCCCGGTGCCTGCCAGAAGCAATTTCTGAGCATAGAGCCAGGTGTTACTCCTAAGCAATGCTGGGTGTGACCCCCCCAAAAAAAGATACAACATATCACACATGTGACCAACTAACTAGAAACACAGTAACAAAAATAACATTCGAGGCCGGCGCGGTGGCGCTAGCAAGTGCTAGCCAAGGACAGACTGAGGTTCGATCCCCCGGCGTCCCATATGGTCCGCCCAAGCCAGGAGCGACTTCTGAGCACATAGCTAGGAGTAATCCCTGAGCATCACTGGGTGTGGCCCAATAACCAAAAAAGAGAAAATGATATTCACTTTTTGGTTATTTCTAGTTTAACAACGAGATGATAAAAACCACATATCGTAAAAATAAAATCTACTCATTCATCTTCTGGGTACCCCAGACAAACCAATGCCATCAAGCATACCTTTGAGTAGTCATCAGACAGCATTTCAAAGGTGATGACTGGAAGACAAAAAAATGGAAGAAAGAATTATAACTGTCAACCCACAATCTTCATATAAATACAAACTCGATGTAAAGATCTGAATTAACAGAGAAATCTTTTTCCTTTTTTGCTCCTACATAAAACAAGAGCAGAGCTCCATCGTAATGATATCATCATCAAAATAGAAAATTTAAATCTTTATAATCTCTCAATATATAACAAGTAAATTTCCTGTAGAAATGACATATATTAAAAATATAGATCACATGGGGCCGGAACGGTGGCATAAGTGGTAGGGCATTTGCCTTGCATGCTGACCCAGGATAGACCGCAGTTTGATTCCCCGGCATCCTATATGGTCCCCCAAGCCAGGAGCGATTTCTGAGCGCTTAGCCAGGAGTAACCCCTGAGCATCACCAGGTGTGGCCAACCCCCACTTACACACACACACACACACAAATATATATATATATATGTATGTATATATATATATGTGTTTATATATATATATTACAGGAATAACTTTTAAATTTTGCTACAGTTACTCTAAAACTGGGGTCCTCAAACTTTTTAAACAGGGGGCCAGTTCACTGTCCTTCAGACTGTTGGAGGGCCAGGTTATAGTAAAAACAAAAATTATGAACAAATTTCTATGCACACTGCATATATCTTATTTAGAAGTGAAGAAACAAAATAGGAATAAATACAATATGTGGCCCGCGGGCCGTAGTTTGAGGATCATTGCTCTAAAATGTTCAAAATCAACAAAAATAAAGAACATTGAAAAAGTTTCTTCAATCGCTTCTTGGGGCCTGAGAGATAGCATGGAGGTCAGGCAAAGGGACAGTATTCGAATCCCAGCATCCCATATGGTCCCCTGTGCCTGCCAGGGGTGATTTCTGAGCGCCAGGAGTAACCCCTGAGCCTGGCCAGGTGTGACCCAAAAAACAACAACAAAAAAAAAAAAAAAGTATTGCTTCAAAAACAATAGGATTGGAATGATGGCTCAAAGGGCTGGCATGTGGGAGGCTTAGATTTGATCCCCCCAGCAGCTCATGGTCCCCTGAGCACAGCCAGGGGACCCAAAAGCCTTCCCCAAAAACAACAAGATTATCAATTAACTCTTTACTCATTCATAGTACGCATAGTAACAATAGCAAGTCTTTATAGTAACTCATTCAAAGTAATATAGTAACAATTATTAGATGAATCACAGGAGCAACCAACTCCTTCTTCATAGTACTGAAGCTGGAATAAAGCGTGAAGACAGCTACTGTCAGCACCTAGAGTTTGTACTGTTCCCAGGAAGAAAAGGATGAAACTCATTAGAATACATACCCCATTACCTCCTCTTCCCCAGCTCACATACATGTAGGTGCTGAGAGGAACAACTAAGCTGCCCACTGTGTCAGGCAGGGTGCAAGGTAGGGGTGCATGGCCCACCTCTTGCTCCTGCACCTGAGGGGAACCAGCCAGCAGTAACCCACATCACCTCCTGAGACTCGTACCACCCCACTTTGTCTGACAGCACAGGGGTTCCAAGCACAAGAAGGATGAAAGCAGGGGCTGTGGAGTGGCAAATGGAGGAGACACTCAGTCTCCAGAAGCAGAGAGTGGTCCCGGGTCAACAGCCAGCAGAAAACAATGTGCCAATGAGACAACCCTAACAACTCCATGACACCAAAAACTGCATTGAACAGAAGGAGAATTTGGTCCAGCACCTCCAGAGTTAGCCCCACTTGGTACCTTGAGTTCCATCCAAAGCACAGAACACAGCTGAGCCTGCACAAACCCCACCAGAGCTATGAGCTCACACACAGCGCAAGGTCCTGGCTGGAGGAAAACGAACACACAACCCACTCGTATGCTAAAATGCAGAAGAGAAGCCAAAAATCAAAGCCTATAATTATGGATTCACACTTAACTCACCTTCTGAATCTAAACATCTTTCGAACTTCAGGGATAACTGGTAGGTGTCATAACATCGAACTCGAGGTTTATATGTTCCTTAAAAAAAAAAAGATTCATGCACTATAAAACCCAAAAGAGAAACTTTTCATTGTCAATATCCTGCAGATGGATTGAATATACTTTTGTTCAAAGGTAGGGAGGGTGAATAATAACCACATTAATTGAAAACAAATTAACAGAAGGGTTAGGGACTGAAGTGATAGCACAGCAGGGAGGGTAGTTATCTCACATGCAGCCGAACTAGGTTCGATCCCCAGCATCCTATATGGTCCCCCGAGTACCAACAAGAGTAATTCTTGGGAAAAAAAAAAGTAATTCTTGAGTGCAGAGCCAAGAGTAAACCCTGACAAATCCCACCGCTGCCACCAAAAAAAAAAAAAGTAAACCCTGAGAATTACCGAGTGTAGCCCCAAAACAAACAAAAATTAAAATCAAGAAGCAAATAGTACAACGTGGCTCAAAACTAAAAGGAAATAATGAGTACAGACATAGAGGGGGAGTTGGAGAGGCCATGAAGAGAGTGGCAGGCCTGCAAGGAACACTCACAGCAGACAGAACAACGTAGTGCAAGCCCCAAACAGTTAAAGACTAAAATATGACCCCAGCTCTGCAAAAGTCAGGAATGAAAGTGATAACACTTGGTTCAGGAAATGCTCAGAGACCTAAGTTATTTATAAGATAAATAACTTATCTGTGAGAAGTTAGGAGCCTTTTGTGTCTGGGCTACACACTGCTGTACTCCTTGCTCAGTGCTCGGGAGTCACTCTCAGCTGTCCACCAAAAGGAGATCTACATAAATAAACTGAGGTACATTTCTACAAGACAGTAAGAGAGAGTAAGAGAGAACGGGGTCCAGGGAATGGCTCGGTAGAAAAAAACAGCTTCCTTGCAAGTTTGAGGTCCTGAGTATCAAACCTAGTGCCACCCCCACGTACCATGTGCAGCCCTGGGACCACAGGAGAGCATAATCTCTAGAGCACCATGGTCAAGGTGAACAAACACTGCATGGAATATATGTAATCTCAGTAAGTGTCACCACCAGGGGGCGTGTGAGCTCAGATGGTGGTAGTGTGGTTTGCACTTACCTTGCATGTGTGAGGCCAGTGGTTCAAGGCCCATCACCACACAAAGAAACAAAAACTGTGAGATACAGAGGCAGAATGTGAGCACACAGCCCAGGAAGAGGATTGTCACCCAATAGCGCCTGTGTGCAGCGCAACTATAGTGAGAGACCTCCAGGGGGCACCATGGCCAAGCATGTACATGGCCCAGGTAATCATGCCCGCAGCAAAGGGGAGCAGAAGAGAAGAACCCGAGCAGGTTGTAGGCACAGAAATGCAGCTCGAACCCCCAGCAAAGCCCAGAGCGAAGAGGCTCACACAGAAGAACAGAGTTTTGAGGGCATTTGTAGAAAGTTCTGAAATAGCCTTAACTTGTCTTTGGTCTAAAAAGAGGTCATTTGCCAGGTACTATATGAGGCCAAGTTCAATCCACAGTATTGTTTCAAATAATAATTTTATATGTATATATAATTTATATTATTATAAATATATATTAAAATTGAAATACATTACATTTTATGGGTCTGGATTGACAGCTCAGCGATAGGGTATTTGCCTTGCACACAGCCAAGCCGGGACGAACCCGGTATCCCATATGGTCCCCTGAGTCTACCAGGAGCAACTTCTGAGCACAAAGCCAGGAATAACCCCTGAGTGCCACCGAATGTGGCCCCAAAACCAAAATATAATTTACATTTTATGTTTTTATTAAAATATTTTAAATAGGGCCGAAGAGATAGCATGAAGGAAGGGTGTTTGCCTTGCATGCGAAAAGACAATGGTTTGAATCCCGGCATCCCATATGGTCCCCGAGCCTGCCAGGAGCGATTTCTGAGCATAGATAGAGACAGGAGTAACTCCTGAGCGCTGCCGGGTATGACCAAAAATAAAAAATAAAAATAAAATAAAATATTTTAAATATATAAATTGTGTGTATGTATATGTGTATATATATATATATATCTCAGAGCAATGGCTGCCTGTGCATAGAAGGAAGCAGACAATAATGAGGGGCATAAAAGAAAGTTTCTGGGTTAAAAATGCAGAGTGCACAACTGGCCTGGAAGCCACTTAAGATCCAAGAAATCCTGTGGTCTGGCCCTACTAGTTGACAGGACAGACACAACTGTCATCAGCTACCCACAGTCCAGCTGCCTGTCGTATCTGACCTACCCATTATTAACAAATTTCCAATGGCCTTCAGCAGAATGAAAGGTCCCTAACCCTGGCATCAGGGAGTGGTCATACTTCTCCAATAAAACGTATGAAACAGGGGCCGGGAAGGTGGTGCTAGAGGTAAGGTGTCTGCCTTACAAGCGCTAGCCAAGGAACGGACCGCGGTTCGATCCCCCGGCATCCCATATGGTCCCCCTAAGCCAGGGGCGATTTCTGAGCACATAGCCAGGAGTAACCCCTGAGCGTCAAACGGGTGTGGCCCAAAAACCAAAAAAAAAAAAAAAAACCAAAAAAAAAAAAAAAACATATGAAACAAAATACTTGAGAACTGTGTATTTCACTGATGCAAATGTCATGAATACTAAACTTCAGCTACTGGTACAAAGGTTGAGGTAATTCAGGGGTATAAACTGATGACAGTGACTTCTGAAATGCACCAAAAATATACTTGTGGGCTGATAAATGGACAGGATGAAGACAGATCTGGGATAAAGGGACTATAAAAACACCTCCTAGAGGTGGATCTAGATGGTGGACAGATGGACATGTACTGTACCATTTTCTCAATATTTCTGTTTGTTTGAGATTGTTTTATAATAAAATGTTGCCGGAGCAATAGAACAGTGGTAAGCCTTGCCTTGCACACAAACCAACACAGGACGGATGGCAGTTCGAATCATGGCATCCCATATGGTCCCCCAAGCCTGCCAGGGGTGATTTCTGAGCACAGAGCCAGGAGTAACCCCTGAGCGCCACTGGGTGTGACCCTGGCCCCAAAAAAAAGTATAATAAAATGTTAACATTATTAGGGACTGGAGCGACAGTACACCGGTAAGGTGCTTCCTTGCATGTGGCTGACCTGGGTTCAATCCCCATATCCTATATGGTCCCCTAAACATACCTGGGAGTGATCCTTGAGCACAGAACCAGGATTAAGTCCTAAGTACCACTGGGCATGTGAGCCAAAATCCAAAAGATTTTTAAACGTAAAAAAATAAAATAAAACGTTAACATAATTAAAAGACATGACTTATTGTTTACATCGGTTATGAGCAGATACTTACCAGTAGCTAAGATATACTGTCCATCTTTTGAGACTTTGATAGTGGTGGAAACAGTAGGCATTTCAAAATCCTGAATAAGTTCAATTCTCCTGCGGACATCTAGAGAGAGAGAGAAAATGAGCAAGAGGTTAACTGCCTTGTGCTCACTCTGCAGGGTAGAAAGACAAACACACTAACAGCATTAATAGTGCCCCAAGTCTCCAAGACTAGAGGTCTGTGCAAAGGTGACTTCTTAGCATATATATTATTCTTTCTAAGTTAATTTTTTTTGTTTTGGGGCCACACCCAGCATTGATAAGGGGTTACTCCTGGCTCTGCACTCAGAAATTGGCAGACTTGGGGGACCCTATGAGATGCTGGGGATCCAACCTGGGTCAGCTATATGCCAGGCAATCACCCTACCCGCTGTGCTATGGCTCCAGTCCCCTAAACTAATTTTTTAAAGTGACTTCTTTCAATTTTTTTGTTTTTGTATTTTTGGGTCACACCCGGCAGCGCTCAGGGGTTACTCCTGGCTCAGAAATCGTTCCTGGCAGGCTCAGGGGACTATATGGGATGCCAGGATTCAAACCACCGTCCTTCTGCATGCAAGGCAAATGCCTTACCTCCATGTTATCTCTCCACCCCTCCTTTTTTTTTTTTTTTTTTTGGTTTTTGGGTCACACCCGGCAGTGCTCAGAGGTTATTCCTGGCTCCATGCTCAGAAACTGCTTCTGGCAGGCTCTGGGACCATATGGGATGCCGGGATTCGAACCACCGACCCTCTGCATGCAAGGCAAACGCCTTACCTCCATGCTATCTCTCCAGCTCTGACTTCTTTAATATTTCTAAGTGGTATCAATAATCAAACATCTAGTTTACTGCACTTCATCACTGAACTGTCAGATAGTATGCCAATACTTTTTGCAAAAGTGGAGTGCAACTTTCATTGAAAGGTTTGTTAATTATCTCAACTACTACTTCAGAACATTGCAATGACAATGTGGCAATTGATGACAATGCTGTGACAATGAAATGTAGTAAGATGTGTATGAAGGGGGGATAGAACAAATATTAAGTTGCTGTCATTCTCAGTCATACCTAAGACATTAATCTTTAACACTCTGTGGCATAAATAGGAATAAGTTTATGCTATCAAACTAAAATCTAAGTTTCAGTTAAAAAAAATAACAAACACCTAAGTTTCAGGGCTGGGGTGACAGCAAAGCAGGTAGGTCATTTGCCTTGCACACAGCTCACCCAGGTTCGATCCCCAGCATCCCAAATGGTCCCCAGAGCTTGCCAGGAGTAATTTTTGAGTGTAGAGCCAGGAGTAACCCGAGAACTACCAAAAAAAAAAAAAAACACCCAAAAAACAAAAAAAAGCCCCTAAGATTCTATAAGAAAGTCTTCCCAAGTTATTTTCTGCTTTTGCTGGCACCACTTATATGAAGTAAAAAAAAAAGGATCCAAGCTGAAGAAAACAGAGGTCTCTAAGCTTAAAAAAAAAAAAAAAAAAAAAAAAGTTGTACAGACTCATAAAAACTCATTTCTGGAGCCAGAGTGATAATATAGCAGATAAGGAACTTGCCTTGAACATAACCAACCCTGATTTGATCCCTACATGTTCCCACAAAATTATGAGGAGTAGTTCCTGCACTCAAAACAGGGCTAACCCTGAGCACAGCTGTGTGTGGCTCAAAAACTAGTAAGAGCAACAACAACAACAAAAAGCTGGCTACTGCTGCAAAGCAAGAGTGGATTCTTGCTAACTATTACACAATGCCAACTACAAGTCTTATTTATGAGTCTACAATACATAGCTCTTTGTTTAGTGATCACAAATGAGATCTGAACCAATCAAGGAGTGGCCAATGCACACTCAACTGAAAAAGACACACGATGCTTTAGAGATGACTTGGGAGAAATTAGTCAATCAATAATTCTTTCTTTTAAGTGATCTGAGTCTATTTTCTTACACCTAGAATACTGGAACAAAATGAAAGAACGATGTGAAAACAGAATCAGCCAACATTTCTTTTTTTTTGTTTTGTTTTGTTTTTGTTTTTCAGGCCACACCCGTTTGATGCTCAGGGGTTGCTCCTGGCTAAGCGCTCAGAAATTGCCCCTGGCTTGGGGGGACCATATGGGATGCCGGGGGATCAAACCACGGTCCTTCCTTGGCTAGTGCTTGCAAGGCAGACACCTTACCTCTAGCGCCACCTCACCGGCCCCTAGCCAACATTTCTAAAGCAGTCACTTCTACATTCTGTTTTACCTTGTTCCTTTTCTTTTTCACCTTTCTTCCTTTTTGTGGCAGTGCCAGGAATCACACCCAGGGTCTCACAGATGCAAGGCAAGTGCTTTACCACTGCTCAACATCTCTGGCATGAGATCTTGATTTTCTTTTCTTACTCCCTTTTCAGTCCCTCTGTGGGGACCAGGCCCTCTGGCATTGACAAGGCCCACACCTGGAAGATGCCTGCACAGCAGGCCACAGTGCTCAGCGGCATCACATTCCTTGGCTTTGCTACTCTGTGCACATTCTGGCTCTCATGCTCACCAAGGGCCACACTCTTGGCCTCAGTGCTCACATGCCATTTGGGGTCTTCAGTACTTGCAGAAGGTTGCTCACACACCCTTGCCTGCATTGCAGTGACCATCACTCATGGTGCCAGATATCTCAGACAGCTCAGCATCAGACAGCTCAGCACAGCTCAGCACAGGCTAGAGGGGCAGCAGGGCTATGACCATGCCTGGTGCCTGTAAGGATAGTACAGATATCGGCACCCAGCAACTCAGGTGCTTCAGACACAGGGCCTGCTCCTAGCCCAACTGGAATTCTTAGTTTCTAAATTAATTCATCAGGAAGTCTGCTTTTCTGAGATGCTCACCAAAAGGTCATTGCCTCATCTTCAGAAACCCTTTTACTAGCAAGATAAAATCCTTTCATGCATGGCAAGTCAAAACCTTTCATATATGGCCTGTTATAAAGGAGAAAATTTAGTGAAAATCTTTCTCAAATGATATGTCAAAACTGACCTTACATTCCTATCATTCCTGCTGCCATAACTTAAAAGAACTAAAATATTGGGGGGGGGGGAGAGAGAGAGAATAAAGGGGATAAGGCACCTGCCTCATATATGCTCATATATGGTTAAACCCATATGAGTATTGCGTGATCCCCTGAGCACGTCCAGGATGGACCCCTGAGCAGAGAACAAGGAGTTAAGCCCTCAGTAGGCTTACCAAAATGCAAAAAAAAACAAAAAACAAAAACAAACAAACAAACAAGGGGGTGCCAAAAATCTTCTGCAACAGACAAAATATATCAAGTCACTATCATGACAATAATTAGAGAGATAGGTGGAATGCTTGTTCTAAATGTAGCCTGGGGTGGGGTGGTGGAGGTAAATGGGAAACATTGGTTCTGAGAATGTTGCACTGGTAAGGTTGGTATACAGTGATGACTGAAACCCAACTACAAATATTTTTGTAACCATGATGCTTAAATAAAAAACTTTAAAAAAAAAAAAAAAAGATCTTCTGCAACAAACTTATACTACTGCTGTACTGCTTTTCAATATGTCTTGTATATGAGTTCACTCAAAAATAAAATACTCTTTATCTCTATATTTTAAAAACTGACAAGGTAGGGGTTGAAGAGAGGGCTCAGAGCTAACTCAGTGGCTAGAGCACCCGCCTTCTGTGTATGAAGCAGAGTCAACCTTGAGGGCTGCCTGCCTAGACTGAGCAAAACCTGGCAGCTCTGCTCTGCAAGTGATTTCTGAACATAGGGCAGGTAGGCGTGCGTGAGCACCACAACTTAAGGGTGCAGCCCCTGGGCAAGTGCTACAAAGGGAAAAAATTAAATAAAACTGTGGATACCACAGCCAGCAAGCACATGTGTGAGCACAGCTTCAACAGGGAGACCCCAGCAAGCACCGTGGCAGTGATTTGAGTGCCACAACTTCTGGTGTCAGACCCCAGCAAGGCAAAGCACTACAATCAAGTGTTCATCAGAACGGCACAAGATGGGGCCAGGTAGGTGGCGCTGGAGGTAAGGTGTCTGCCTTGCAAGCGCTAGCCAAGGAAGGACTGCGGTTTGATCCCCCGGCGTCCCATATGGTCCCCCCAAGCCAGGGGCGATTTCTGAGCACATAGCCAGGAGTAACCCCTGAGCGTCAAACGGGTGTGGCCCAAAAACCAAAAAAAAAAAAAAGAACGGCACAAGAAAAGGAAAGGCGGAACAAACAAACTGGAACAAATCTTCCTGGAGAAAACCTTTTAACTACTAGGAAAAGATTTGGGGTGTGGGGGCTTCTTTTGGGATACAACCAGTGAGGCTCAGGGCTTAATCTCGGCTCTTTGCTCAGAAATAACTCCCAGCAGACTGGGGAGCCCATACAGGATGCCAGGCATCAAATCCAGGTCAGCCACTATACTACCTCTCTAGCCCCTGGAAAAAGATTTTGATTTGAGGGGCCGGAGTGATAACACGGAGGTAGGGTATTTGCCTTGCATGCAACTGACCCAGAATAGACCTGGGTATGATCCCCAGCATCCCATATGGTTCCCCAAGCCTGCCAGGAGCAATTTTGAGTGCAGAGCCAGGACTAAACCTGAGCAACGTCACGTGTGCCCCAAAAAAAAGAAAAAGAAAAAGAAAAAGAAAAAAGAAAAAATATATATTTGATTTGAAAACAAACATCAGAGGAGAGAAGACAGTCCACTCTGGCCTCTAGCATTCCTCATCTTCCTAGATGTTTTAAGTCTGCTGTGGCCTGGTATAAAGCACCGAAACTACTTTTCATGGTATTTGTGTGGCTGGGAACCTACCCAGTGAAACAGCCTGTGTCCTTGGGGATAAAGAACAGGCTGGCTTACTGCCAGGCACATGCAGCAGTGGGCTTCTCCAAGGAGGCTCTTCCACTGCATGCAGCATCATCTGAGTCAGACCCAGTAAGGAGGTGGGTGACGGAGGATAAGAGAGCCTAAGCCCAGGCCAATGTGCCTGAGAGTCACAATGAGCAACAGAAACCTGGGTCTGTCTGACACACGAGTCTGAGTTTCCTATGATTAGCCACAAAACAATAACATGCTAATCTCTATTTGCTTCTAAGTAGGTAAAATCACACCCTCTCACAAACATATTGACTAGAAAAGAAAAAAAAATTTGAGAAGAAAAAGGGCAAAATGAAAAAAAAAAAAAGAAGAAGAAAAAAAGGGCAAAATGTTCACGTCTACTGCACTGTTGAAACCATCAGAGGTGCCCCACAGCAAAGAGCTATAACTCACAATAACACTGCAACGTGGAAACAAACAGTACTCACCAACATCTTTCTTCTGTAGGGCTCTTTTCTTCCTATCAGAAAGCCACTAGAAGAAAAAGATTTTTATGTGAAGTAAATGTTTTATCAAGGGATTATGAAGAGAGAGAGAGAGAGAGAGAGAGAGAGAGAGAGAGAGAAAGAGAGTGAGAGAGAGAGAGAAAGAGAGAGAAAGAGAGTGAGAGAGAGAGAAGAGAGAGAGAAGAATTCAATCAAGTAGGGGCCAGAGAGATAGCATGGAGGTAGGGCATTTGCCTTTAATGCAGGACGGTGGTTTGAATCTCGGCATCCCCCGAGCCTGCCAGGAGCAAGAGCCAGGTATAACCCCTGAGTGCTGCCGAGTGTGACCCAAAAACCAAAAACCAAAAAAAAAAAAACTTCAATCAAGTAAAAACTTCATGCAGGAACCAACCCAGGATCTCACACATTCATGGCAATTAGTTTATTGCTGAGCCACATCCAAACATTTTTAGTTAAGGGCACAGAAATATGGCTTCAAACCTTACCTACCAAAAGCAAAATAGGGGGGGTAAGGGGGGTGCGGGGGGGGGGGCTAGAATGATAGTACAGTAGGTAGAGCATTTGCCTAGCATATAGCCAACCCAAACTTGATCCCCAGCATCCCATTTGGTCCCCTAAGCCCTGCCAGGGGTGATCCCTGAGTGCAGAACCAGGAATAGACCTTGAGCACAGCCAGATAAGCCCCCCCCCAAAAAAAAAAGCAGAAAAAAAAACTTTTGATCCTTTTTTCACTGTCTTTCCCCACCTCACCTCCTTAATGTGTCCCTCAAGTCTCCCCTTTAGTTATCAGTGACATCATGTACCCAGCTGCTTAGATCCCAAACTGAAGAGTTTCCTCTGGACGTCCTCAATTCCTGCACTTGCACATCTCCCGACCACCATCCAATCCATTAGCAAGTCTATAAGCCTTCCTCCCAAATGCCTCCTAAAACCCACCAAGTCCTTACATCTCATTTGAGTTGCATGAAGAATGCACTGCCTTTTTTTTTTTCCTTTGGTTCTTGGGTCACACCCAGCAGCATTCAGGGGTTACTCCTGGCTCTAGACTCAGAAATCGCCCCTGCCAGGCTCAGGGGACCATATGGGATTCCGGAATTTGAACCACTGTCCTTCTGCATGCAAGGAAAACGCCCTACCTCCATACTATCTATCTGACCCCGGCACCCTGATTTCTTTTTTTCTTGGGGGGGGCCACACCCATTTGACGCTCAGGGGTTACTCCTGGCTATGCGCTCAGAAGTCGCTCCTGGCTTGGGGGATCATATGGGACGCCGGGGGATCAAACCACAGTCCGTCCTAGGCTAGCGCAGGCAAGGCAGGCACCTTACCTCTAGCGCCACCGCCCGGCCCCGCACCCTGATTTCTTACCCTGTCTCTCCAGCATCCTCAGGCCCAAGACTTGGCCTCACTAGCCAAACACAGCTACCCTCTCTGTTTCTTCTTTTCCTGACATGTCAAGTGCAGCACTGCCACAAGAACTCCTCTGGCACAACTTCATTTGCTAGCTCCTCTGGATCAGACATGACTCTGCTCACACAGAAAGGCTCTCTATGAAGACTTTATCCAATCATTTTCCTTTTACACCCCATCTCCAATGACTCCCTTCAAGTCACTACTCACTCATCAAAGCTCTTCTTGGGACTTAAAGGTCTCTTAAAGTGATCACTTCTTCTACTTCCCCCCAATATGGCACCTTATCTCACACTGCCACCGCTACAATCCCTTCTCAACAAAGACATGGAATGAATGAATAAAACTGAGCAATATTATATTGTGGGAAAAGATGCTGGGAGAGTAACTAATTAACCGAGATTCTCAGAAAGGAGAAATGCAGACATTTGATCTGAAGCTTTCAAAAGCAAGCACACAAAAGAGCAGTTTTCCTTTTAACTTTGCTGGTTTACAGGGACAGGACTCGACTGGAAGCAGGATTCGGTGAGGGATGCTGCTCAAAGGGCTGATGTGGCTGCTTCAATAGGAGGAGAACTGGGTTTGAGAACTCTGTACAACTTCACATACAGAGCTGGGAATAGCCCAAAAGCTAATAAATTTGTTTAGGCAGCATGGGGTTATTTTGTTTATTTGGTTTTGATTTGGGGACTACACCTGACTGTGTGATCTGGAATTACACCTTGCTGTGTTCAGGAATCTCTCCTGGCAGGCTCCCAGGACTTATATGGGGTGCTTGGGATCCAACCCTGATCAGTCATGTAGAAGACAAGCACCTTGCCTGCTGTACTGTTATTTCAGCTCCCAAGCAGTATATATTAAAAAACACTTTCTAGGGGCCGGGCGGTGGCGCTAAAGGTAAGGTGCCTGCCTTGCCTGCGCTAGCCTTGGATGGACCGCGGTTCGATTCCCCCGGTGTCCCATATGGTCCCCTCGCCAGGAGCGACTTCTGAGCGCATAGCCAGGAGTAACCCCTGAGCGTCACCGGGTGTGGCCCAAAAACCAAAAAAAAAAAAAAAAAAAAAAAAAAAAACTTTCTAACAAGTAGTCCCTTAAAAGAAATGTGCTTAACCAATGTCTCATCTTTCTGGAAGTGTTCAATCAGGGTGGCACTTCTAAGAAATAAGAGGCAAGCTTCACAGTCTACAGAAGTGGTCCTTTGGATAAGGTGCCCTCCTTACGCTGGATCTCAGTCATCCATTTCTAACACAAGCAAAGTGCAGAAAAGCCACAGGTATTCTAAGAGCATTCCAACTCTGATGTCCAAACACCAGGGCATATAGTTAGTTCAGCACTGCTGAAAACTCCTGTAGATGACACGTCTGTATCACTCTTGCTCATGCTGTTAAACTGGCCCAGGACAAGAATTCCAACAGCGGATATACAGACATGAAAATAAAAATAAAGTTGTCGGGGCTGGAGAGATAGCATGGAGGTAGGGCGTTTGTCTTGCAAGCAGAAGGATGGTGGTTCAATCCTGGCATTCCATATGGTCCCCTGAGCCTCCCAGGAGCGATTTCTTTTGTTTGTTTTTGGATCACACCAGGCAGCGCTCAGGGGTTAACTCCTGGCTCTATGCTCAGAAATCACACCTGGCAGGCTCAGGGGACCATATGGAATGCCAGGATTCGAACCACCATCCTTCTGCTTGCAAGGCAAACGCCCTACCTCAATGCTATCTCTCCGGCCCCTCAGGAGCGATGTCTGAGCGTAGAGCCAGGAGGAATCCCTGAGCGCTGCTGGGTTTGCCGGAACGATAGCACAGAGGTAGGGTATTATTTGTCCTGCATGCAACCGACTCGGGTTCGATCCCAGCATCCCATCACATGGTCCCCCAGCCCTGCCAGGCGTGATTTCTGAGTGCAGAGGCAGGAGTAAAACCTGAGCTTCTCCAGGTGTGACCCCCCCCCCAAAAAAAGAAGAAAAAAAAGTCAATTAAGTTGTCTGATCAATCAGTGCACACTCCAGTGCTCAATGCTAGAACTTCCACAGAATTTCTGAGGAGGGGCTCGCGGTGCATGCACCATTCAGCCCGCACCCCGTTGCTGCTGCTGCACCTCCCACAGTCTGGATGAAGGCCACCCCCATCCATTCAAAAAACAGAGGCCAGGACCGGAGAGTTAGCATGCAGGTAGGGCATTTGCCTTGCATGCAGAAGGATGGTAGTTCGAATTCCGACATCCCATATGGTCCTCGAGCCTGCCAGGAGTGATTCCTGAGCGTAGAACCTGGAGGAACCCTTGAGCGTCCCAGGTATGACCCTCCCCCCAAAAAAACCAAGAGGCCAGAAGAGGGGTGGCTCCCTACGAGGATGGGATCAGACTCTGATCTCTGAGGTGACTCACCTCAGGAAGGGACTTGCCGCAGCTGAGACTGTAAATCTTCACCTCGTTGAGGCTGGAGACCTGCATAGCGGCGACTAAGAAGGGGGACCCTCCCCTAGCCCGCGCAGAACCCCGAACCCAAGGTGGCCACGAGCATCAGGAGCTCCCAGCCCCGTGCGCACCGGCGCGGGATGATGACGTACTTCCGCGCGCCGGAAGTAGCTGTCCCCTACCGGAAGTGCCCGCGCCCCTACCGGAAGTGGAGACTCGTCTATGAGGAGGGGCCGGGACCACTCTGAGTCTTCTGGACATCATTAGGGACTGGAAGGACCCTCCATTGCCCGGGCCGCGGAGTCCTGGTTCTCGGCGCGGACTGTCTTGACTAGAGACCCGTTCGAACTCGTTGCACTTCTATTTGGCTCTCCTTCCTTCCGTGCAGTCGTCCTTTGGAAGTGCATGTTCTTTTGGTGGAGTGAGGGCACAGCGGTAGGACGTCTGCCTTGCACGCTGCAGACCTGGGATGGACCCGGGTTCGATCCCCAGCATCCCATATGGTCCTCATGAGCCTGCCAGGAGCGATTTCTGAGCGCAGAGCTAGGAGGAACCCCTGAGTGTATCTGGGTACAAAACCAACAAGAGGGAGGGAGGGAGGGAGGGAGGGAGGGAGGAAGGAAGGAAGGAAGGAAGGAAGGAAGGAAGGAAGGAAGGAAGGAAGGAAGGAAGGAAGGGAGGGAGGGAGGGAGGGAGGGAGGGAGGGAGGGAGGGGAAGGGAGGAAAGAAGGGAGGGAGGGAAGGGGAAGGGAGGGAAAAAGGAGGAAGGGAAGATGGAAGAAAGGAAGGATGGAAGGAAGGAGAGAAGTGCATGCTCTCTAGAACCGGTGTTTGGAAAACAGGATCATTTCGTCTGGATTTCGTAGAGATGATGGACGTTTAATCCTCTTAAGAAGGTAACATCAATTAAAACTGGAAGATCCAGTGCAGATGAGGAAGGACGGACTTAGATGGGAGGGCTTTTGCGATGGGTGGGTGGGTGGGTGGATGGTGGCAACCGTACACACCACCTGTACACACCACCTCCACGTGTACATATTGTTTTTAGAAAGTTCCCCAACGTGATCGTCCAGTTGCCTTCCTTTATTGCCTAACTCAAGGACTTAAGACTTGTCTTGCAGGAGAGCCGACCAGGGAAAGGGTATGTTGTTGACTGTTACCGAAGAATGGGAACAACCTTCTATTCCCTTACAGTGGTGTCTTCTTGAGCTCCAGGTTATGTTCGTGTCTGGTGGAGTAAACTCAGCCTCTGTGCTCTGCTGAGTCTCTAGTTTCTTTGGTTTTGGTTTTGTTTTGTTGGGGTTACATCTAGTGGAGCTCAGGGATTGTTCCTGGCTCTGCGCTCAGAAATTCCTCCTGGCAGGCTCGAGGGACAATTTGGGATGCTGGGGATCGAACCCAGGTCCATCCAGGTCTGCAGCATGCAAAGCAAGCGCTCTACCGTTGTGCTATCACTCCAGCCCGAGAGTCCCCAGTTTCTTTTTCTTCTTCTTTTTTTTTTTTTTTTTTTGTTTTTGGGCCACACCCGGTGACTCTCAGGGGTTCTTCCTGGCTATGCGCTCAGAAGTCGCTCCTGGCTTGGGGGACCATATGGGACGCTGGGGGATCGAACCGCGGTTCATCCTAGGCTAGCGCTGGCAAGGTAGACACCTTACCTCTAGCGCCACCGCGCCGGCCCTGAGTCCCCAGTTTCTATTCTCAGTGTCTCACTCACCCTCTACAAGATGTTCAGGAGTAGCCTCTGAGCATTTTTGTATATGGTCCCCAAAAACAAACCAAGTGTCTAGTCTCAAACTCAAAATATATATAAAAGGGAATACTTAACAAACATATTTTACAGAACCAGTATTACTCTGATGACAAAACCAGGCAAGAACTACACACATAGGAAAATAAAAGAGCTGGAGAAACAAACAGTACAAGAGTCGGTACACTTGCTTTACATGCATCTGATGCCATTTGATTCCTGGAACCACATATAGTCCCATGAACACCCCCAGGAGTAATCCCTGAGCACCACCAGGTTGTAGCAAAATGAAGTAAGGAGGGAAGGAGAATATGTTGCAGCACATTATACCAAAATACTAGCAAATCTATTAATACCTTTATAATCTATGTCATGACCCAGTGAGATGTTTCTCAGAGATATGATGATGGCTCATTATTTATCATCACATAAATCAATTTATGTGACAGCACCACAATAAAATGGGGACAACAGTCATTGGATCATATCATTAGAGGCAGAGAAAGCATTTATTTTTACTGTTCTAGAAGTAGTAACAGCCCTTCAACCTTTATTATCTGTCTTATTGCATTCCTTTTCTCCTGGTCTCCAGGCCTCAAATATTGCCCACAGGAGAAAAATCATGTCTCTAAGGACAAATCTTATGTGGTACACTCAAACCAAAATGCTAGTTCTCTTTACCTCATTACGTTAATCAATTTTGTCTCTTGAATAAATTCTTACAATAAAAAAGAAAAAAAAAGGGAAAAAAATGCTAGTTCTCTGAAAGTTGAAAAGATCACACTTGAATATGCCTGACACTGTGAGGCCCTGGGTATAATACTGGCACTGCATGGTCCCCCACTCTGGTCAAGCAATACACCTTTGCTAGCCCCTCTACTTTCCCAATGAAAGCTCATAACACTGCTCCTTCTCATCTCTGCCTCTTGCACGTGCAAGTGACTTCCTAACTGAATCACTTCTCTTGAAAAATATAAGCCTCATGTGTGCCTTTGCACTACTGTATCAACAACTCCTTTCCTCTAAGTACCATGGGAGCCCCCTGCACAATTCATCCTTCATCTGCAGAAGGATACATTTTGTTTTGTTTTGTTTTGGGGGCCACAACCGGTGATGCTCAGGGGTTACTCCTGGCTATGCGCTCAGAAATCGCTCCTGGCCTGGGGGACCATATGAGACACCGGGGGATTCAGCCATGGTCTGTCCTAGGCTAGCACCAGCAAGGCAGAAGCCTTACTGCTTTGCACCACTGCTCCAGCTTCCAGAGGGATAAATCTTAATTAAGTTTACCTTAGTTGTAAATCTCTAGAATAGATACTCTTAGAATACCTCTCACTGCAGTATTTCTTTTCTCTTTTGGGGGACAGGGTACACACCTACTGGCACCTACACACACTTCTGGCAGGCTCGGGGAACATATAGGATGCCGGGGATTGAACCTGGGTTGGCCATGTAGCAAATGCTCTACCTGTTGTGCTATTGCTCCAGCCCAAATAAAATGATTTTAAAATAAAAAATACTTTGTTCTTTTTTTATATTTTCTGGGTTTGGGATGTTAGGGATTAAACAAAGACACCTCACCCATGCAAAGCATGTTCTCTACCACTAAGCTACATTTTCTGACAAAAGTTGTTTGTTTGTTTGTTTGTTTTGTGTTTTGGTTCACACCTGGCAGCACTCAGGGATTACTCCTGGCTCTATGCCAGAAATTGCTCCTGGCAGGCTCGGGGACAATATGGGATGCCCGGATTTGAACCACTGTCCTTCTGCATGCAAGTCAAATGCCCTACCTCCATCTATCTCTCTGGCCTCAAAAGTTGTTTGTTTTGAAGTAAAGTCACCATTGTGAGTCTAAGATTTCTTTCCCAATCACAAGGCTGAATATGATTGTTACTGAGAGAAGACTTTTACACTTGATCTTAGCCAAAAGGCCAAGAAACAATAGAGAGAAGACTTTTATAAGACAATAACTTACATTGACTTATCCACATCACCATAGATCCCCAGACTAAAGAAATACCACCCAACTCCACATGACTATTTATATTTTGATCCCCAGTACCCTATATGGTCCTCTAAACCTTGGCAAGAGTGATGCCTAAGAATGGAACCAAGTCTAGTTAGTCCCTGAGCACTGGCAAGTATGGCCCCAAACCAAAATTTAAAAAAAGAAACTTGGGGCTGGAGAGATAGCACAGTGGCGTTTGTCTTGCAAGCTGCTGATCCAGGACCTAAGGTGGTTGGCTCAAATCCCAGCATCCCATATGGTCCCCTACGCCGGCCAGGAGCTATTTCTGAGCATGGAGCCAAGAGAAATCTCTGAGCACAGCCGGGTGTGGCCCAAAACAACAACAAAAACAACAAAAGAAACTTGACTAGAATGCTAATAATTGTTTATACTTTAGTTTCTCTCTCTCTCTCTCTCTCTCTCTCTCTCTCTCTCTCTCTCTCTCTCTCTCTCTCTCGGTTTTGGGTCACACCTGGCAGCGCTCAGGTGTTACTCCTGGCTCCACGTTCAGAAATCGCTCCTGACAGGCTCAGGGGACCATATGGGAGCCCAGGATTCAAACGAATGACCTTCTGCATGAAAGGCAAACACCTTACCTCCATGCTATCTCTCCGGCTCCCTATACTTTAGTTTCTCTTGTGGGAGCCATATAGCTTTATTGTGAACCCTAAAATAGTCCAAGGGGGGCTTTAGGTAAAAATTACATAAATGGGTGTTGACACTGCACAAGTCTAAGGGGTCAAGCAGCAGGAAAGGGGTTGCATAGGAAGGAAACTATTGGAGGGCCTGCAATCGGTTGAAAAGATTGAGAACCAAATCTGTACCTAAGGGGTATGCATTTTGTTGATGATACCTGTTTGCTGGCTTTTCTATAGGTTTGAAAGTTTGCAGAGAAAGACCAACAGATTTGTCCCAGGTTGTTAAGAGAGGCCCTGTCCCCGTACACATCTTTTCCTCCTCTTGTCTTGGTCCCTCCCTCTCAAACTTTCCCCTATTGTAGAATGACAGTCTGATCTTTCTTGGTGGCAAACAGTTGCAGACTTGTAGTCATTCAGAAGAAAGAAAGGTATTGCCTGAGAGCCCTGATCAGAGGCTCCTCAGAAGGCCCAGAAACCAGCACCCTACAAGCAATATGAAGAGGCCACTTGCTAAGTCCCACTTGCTAAGCACAGGCCACTAGCCTATGGCTGAGCTTCCAGGCTTCTGCTCTGACATGGCAAAACTTACAGGGCAGGCAGGATGACAAATGTCCTGTCTGATGGTATTCTGGCCACAGAGTCTGACCATCTATCTTCAGCACACTGACCTAGTTCTCTAGGCAAGGATTCTCGAGGTGGGGTGCAGGGAGTTAGAGCCCCGAACTGAAGTCAAGTGCCTGCATGTGTGCATTTTGTTATGGAGTGGCAGTCCTCATCAGATTCCTACAAGAATGGGGGCTGGAACAAAATCAGAAAGAACACTGAACCCAGAACCTCCAACTCTGATCCAGAGTATCAGTCATCAGAGTACAACAGTTTGGTTATTCCTACTTGTAAAGGGTATTTTACTAAAGTACTCGTTTTACTAAAATTTTACTAAAATAATTCAGTAGTGATATCTTAGAATCATGATTATCTCTGAGTTGGTTATGACCTGTGTGTGTCATTTGTGCTTGAATTTGGGGAAACTCTTGGGGACCCCTTTTTTGTTTGTTTTGGAATCATACCTGGTGGTGCTCAGGCATTACCCCTGACTTCATGCTCAGGGATTATTCCTGTTGGGGTCTAGGTGACCTCAAGTGTGTAAAGCAGGTGCCCTACCTGCTGGACTACTCCAGATAGATGCTTATTGTTGTTGTTGTTGTTATTATTATTATTATTACCCCAATTCATTCTTTGCTTTTCCCTTCAAAACAGTTTTCCTCACTCGGCACTTCCTAGTGTTCAATGTCCTAGAGCTTCAGGCTTATAGGAGCCATTTTGGGGCAAGCAGAACCATTGGAAGTCAGCCAACCTTCAACCTCTTCCTACCATGTAGGACTCTGCAGGGAGTTCATGCTGCCAGGCCAGGTGCCTCCCTGCCCACAAAGGCTCCTCCTCTTCTCTCTGACTTCCTTGCTAAAGACAAGAGAAAACTGGCATGTGTGTTCCAATAAGAGGTTTTTGGGCAGGGAGTGGCTGGTATCTCCCTGCTATGCAGTTAAACTAATACAAGTCAAATATTTCCTAAATGGTTAACAGAAAGAATGAATCTAGGGGCCCAGAGAGATAGCACAGCGGTGTTTGCCTTGCAAGCAGCCGATCCAGGACCAAAAGTGGTTGGTTCAAATCCTGGTGTCCCATATGGTCCCCCGTGCATGCCAGGAGCTATTTCTGAGCAGACAGCCAGGAGTAACCCCTGAGCACTGCCAGGTGTGACCCAAAAACAACAAAACAAAACAAAACAAAAAAAGAATGAATCTAGATCAAGGTATAGGGAAGAAAAAAAAACTAGCTTTATTTTCCTCTACCCTTCTAAGTTTTTGATTATGAGCCTTTATTATAAAAGCAGATGAACAAAAGAAAAACGAAATTTAATACCATGAGTAGGAGTGGTTCCTGCACACCAGGGGAAAAGCCAAAGAGCTCATGGAAAAAACCCAAGTGACTCAATGCCATTGTCATGAAGAGACAAAAGAAGATGTTAGGGCCAATGGGGCCATCAGTGTGGAAGGTTACGTGTAAGGGTGAGATCTTATGTTATGTTGATGTCCATTGATGCCAGCTTCACTTAATCCGAGATGAGAGATCTGGTCAGCCTATTCTTCCTGGACAGAAAAATACCCTTACAAATGGAAATTTATATTCAACTTTAAGAGCTTCTCCTACATCTTCTGGTTGTTGTTGTTGTTGTTGTTGTTGTTGTTGTTGTTGTGTGTGTGTATTTAATAACCATTTCAGGGCCATCATTCTTCCAAAAAAGAGCAGAAGTAAATTTTGTCTTACAAATAAGTAAGGGAAGATTTATTTTCATTCCCTTCTTTTCCTCAGTGAATTGTCAGCTTCTTACTTTGGGACAGTGCTTCTCTCCAGTCCAAAAAGGTGGCTTCAGAATCCTCAAAGACTGAAGCCATCAGTGCTTGGAAGCCCCACCTCCCTTTGTTGTCCTTTTACCTGCCCATTCTTTACCTGGCCACACCCAGCTCCCTGTCACCACCTGAAACTGCCCCACCTCTGAAAGCTTAAATACCAATATCCCATCGCTTGCCACAGCCTGCAGTCTTTCCTCTCATGCCTAAGTCCCACTGCCATGGACACACCCTTCTCCCCTCTCCCTCTGATTTGGTTCTTCTTCTCCCACCCCCACCCCCAGATATGACTGGCTGAAGTCCCTTCTAATCAGCCCTTTTGATTCTCTCCTGCTGTCTCTACAAATCTCCTTCACTTATCTTAGTGTAATCATCTCAGAGAACTTGAGGTTCTATCTTCTCTACCTACATGTCTAGAAGGTCAGCAGTGCTATAAAGGGCTACCCAAGCACTAACCTATGTGCCTTGAGAAATCATTAGGCTGCAAGAGAGTCACTGGGGAACCATATCATGATTCATCCTGGTCCACAACCAAGAGATTGCTCTGCTGGACCCCACCAGGGCTTAAGGAAACTTTGAAAGGATCTTGAAGGGAGATGTTCTGAGTTTTAGTCATTGGGATTGGTTCCCAACTGAGGGACAAAGGAACCTAAACAGAAGGCTGCAGTCTGGATGGATCAGGAAAATATACCAAAAAGTTTATTATGGACATGCAGAATGGCCCAGGTTTGATTGACATCAGCATTGCGTGAATACAGAAGTCACCCCAAGGGCTTCTAGGTATGACCCCAAACCCAAAAATAAAACAGAAACATCTCAGTGTGTATGTCCACTGTACAGTCTGACAGTCACAGGGGAAGACTCACTTAAAGGAGGTTCTTGCTGAAGCCATAACAGGAGGTTAGATTTTTAGAATGACCCAAAGATAGGGGACCAGAGAGATAGCAAAGCAGTAGGGTGTTTGCTTTGCATGTGGATCCGGATTTGGTTCTCCGCATCTCATATGGTCCCCCAAGCCTGCCAGGAGCTACTTATGAGTGCAGAGCAGGCGTAACCCCTGAGCACTGCAAGGTGTGGCCCCCAAACCAAAAATAAATAAATAAGTGTAAATAAATAAAATAACCGAAAGAGGCACGAAAGAGCCTGTAGGGTCAGGGGAACTGGACCTGTGAATCCTGGTGTTATGAAGGTAGTGACCAAGGGAGACAAAATCTTGTCTTCAATACACAGTCATGTGTTGTTCCCCCACACACACAGAGCAGAGGATGGGTACGAACCTAAGGATTCATGCATGTAAGGCATATGCTCCACTGCTGAACTCCACTATTGCCCTCTAATAGCCATCTAGCTCTATTCTTGAATGTCCTTGAATCATAGACCCCAGAAACCAACACTGGGCCAACTCACAGCATGGGAATACAGTTACTTAAGAATTGATGCTTTAGCTGGGGGAAACCTCAAAAACTCAAAAAATACTGGAGTTTTGTGCTGTGCTGCCTGTGGCTGGGTGCAATCTGATCAATAGATCCAGTTGATTCTGATTGGTGGAAAATCTCAGTACCTGAAAAGCTCATCAAGTGTTGATTGGTCAAAATTCAATCCTGGTGGTCTGTGATAGGCCAAACTTGGGCTCAAACAAATGTAGCAAGCACACGTGGATATGACTGTCAGACCCACAAGAGTCACCTGACTTCATTTTAGTACAAATGACTCTAAATTGTTTCTGCTCTAGGGAGAAGTGACTGTGTCTGGAGTTTTTGTCCTTATTTCCCAAGAGAGGAGAATTCATTCAAGGGGCCCGAAGCAGAAGGAAGATAGATTGAATTAACTCACCAATAGATTGAGCTTACTTTAGTTCAATATGCCCTCTCAATGCAGAGTCCCTTGCTGGAAGAATAAAAGGAAGTTAGAGATACACACAGTGGCTGGCCTGGAATCTGGTCCAGGAACTCACTGGAGGTGCCACAGAGAAAGGCCTGAAAACCATCTGCAAGTACTGAGTGGCCCCAGCTACCAGAAAGGAAGATGCATAGAACCAGTGGCCCTCAGCCTTAAAGGGGTTTGCCCCTAAAGCCTCCAGCCCAGACTTCCCCTGGCTGACATCTTTTGGAACCATAACTCAGAGATCCTTGTTGTACCCCCCAGACTTCTCACAGAGCTATATGCCTATGAATGATTTGATAGCTCTTCTGAGCATAATACTTCAATGGCAATTGTTAGACAGCAGTGGAAAACAAATCCAGCTGCTAGTGGCTTTTTTGTTTGTTTTGGGGCCACATCTGGCAGTGCCAGGTGAAGGGAGGTGCTACTTCTGGCTCTGTACTTAGGGGTTGTTCCTCAGTGCTCAGAGGACCATGTGGTGCTGGAAACCAACCCTGTGTCCAGCCTATTGTGCGTTCTCTAGCCCCTGTAAATGGTGGGTTTAAGACTTGGGAAACTTCTCTGCCTTTAGTGACAATTCAGAGAAATTAGCTTGATATTTTGGACTAGGAAGGGCTTGACTAGCTATCAGATTTTCAGTTCTTCAGGAAAATTCATCCCTATAGGGATCTAAGGAAAAATGTGTGAAGGATGGAAATATAAAATTTAGTAATCAGTTCAAAGTGCCTTCCTCCTTCAACAAATATTTGTAGGACTAGGAGAAGCTCAACAGGCTGGAGCACATGCTTTGCATTCAGGAACCCTGAGTTCTATCCCTGGCACCACGTGGTCCCCCAAACACTACTGGGAGCAAACTGTGCCTTCCTCTGTCCCCAATCCTGAGCCAGAAGTATAGCCCTTGACCATGACAGAAAGTGACCAAAACACAATAACAACAACACCAGCAAAATACAGTTGCTATAGGGAAGAGCAAGAGCACTCCAGGTAACTGCAGCAGAGGTGACTGTGCTGGGAGAAAGGGGGGACAGGAAACTTCTATGACAGAGGCATCTCAGAGGGGCCCTTTCAGCAGAGGTGTGGGTGGTGTTTACCAGCCAACTGTGACTCCCCGGAGGCTAGTGCATTCCAGGCTGAGACTGGCTGGTGATAAGACCCAAAGGCAAGAAGAACCAGAACTCTGATCAGCTGCAGGCATGAAGGAGCAGGCTGTATGCAAGGCTGTGAACCAGGGAAGATGTTGTGTACGAAGTTGGCTCAGCCAGAACTTAGATTCACATAGGTGCATGGTGTCCTGACCTGGGAAGCCATACCATCAAAGCTGCAGTTTGCAAAAATTTCTTGAAGGCCAGGATGGTCTGACTGTTGCTGGGAGGGGTGTGAGTTAAAGGTATCCAACAGCCAGATGGTAGTGACAATTGGGGCCACAGGGAAATATAAAAAAGTCTTTTTATTTCTTTTGTGATTTTTGGGTCACACCCGGCAGTGCTCAGGGGTTATTCCTGGCTCCAGGCTCAGAAATTGCTCCTGGCAGGCACGGGGGACCATATGGGGCGCCGGGATTCGAACCGATGACCTCCTGCATGAAAGGCAAACGCCTTACCTACATGCTATCTCCCCTAAAAAAGTCTTTAGAGATTACACAGACCAGCTTTCTGGTGGCATTGATGAGAAGGGGGAAGACCTAGGTTAGGGGCTGAGATTGTGGAAGCAATTGGCAGAAGGCAGGAACAGGTTCTGTGTTTCTAGGGGAATTTGAGAAATTCATCCACAAATCTGCTGGGAGGGTTCATGGAGAGAAAAAGAAGAAGCTGATTTGCAGAGGAACAAAAGCTGCCTGGAGCGAGAGTACCAGATCCTGGGTGTAGGGTGGGACTCCTTGTGAATGGCATGGTCTGGCTGGCAGACCCTGGAGGAAATATCATGACTTTTATGTGTGCTTAACCATTGTTTTATTTTTGTTTTGGTGGGTAGGGAGGGAGGTCTCGCTCACACCCTATAGTGTTTAGGGGCTTTTCCTGCCTCTGTGCTCAAGAGTGACTCTTGATGGTCCTTAGAGGGACTATATGAGATGTCAGGGTTTGAACCAGGGTTAGGGATTGAACTGCATGCAAGGCAAGTGCTTTACGTCCGATACTATTTAGCCAGCTTCATTAACCAATGTTGACTAATGACAATCTTATTCAAAATTGTCCATGATTAATGCTTATTTTCTTTTTTTTTTTTTTTTTTTGGTTTTTGGGCCACACCCTGTGACGCTCAGGGGTTACTCCTGGCTATGCGCTCAGAAGTTGCTCCTGGCTTCTTGGGGGGACCATATGGGATGCCGGGGGATCGAACCGCGGTCCGTCCTAGGCTAGCGCAGGCAAGGAAGGCACCTTACCTCCAGCGCCACCGCCCGGCCCCATTATTTTCCAAGTGAATATACTTCAGAAATAATGGTTGTGCTGTAGGGGAAAAAATACCAATCCAGGGGCCGGGCGGTGGCGCTGGAGGTAAGGTGCCTGCCTTGCCTGCGCTAGCCTAGGACGGACCGCGGTTCGATCCCCCGGTGTCCCATATGGTCCCCCAAGCCAGGAGCGACTTCTGAGCGCATAGCCAGGAGTAACCCCTGAGCGTTACCGGGTGTGGCCCAAAAACCAAAAAAAAAAAAAAAATACCAATCCATTCATTTCACATCTCAGTACACCACCACTGAATAAATCCATGGGACAAGAAAGTCATATATAGTAGCATAAGTGGGGACCGGAGAGACAGCATGGAGGTAAGACATTTGCCTTGCATGCAGAAGAATGGTGGTTTGAATCCCCGCATCCGATATGGTCCCCGAGCCTGCCAGGAGTGATTTCTGAGCATAGAGCCAGGCGTAACTCCTGAGCACTGCTGGTTGTGACCCCAAAACAAACAAACAAACAAAATAGTAGCATAAGTGTTCTCAAGTGTCAGAAATTGTAAAGTGGGGCCGGGTAGGTGGCGCTGGAGGTAAGGTGTCTGCCTTGCAAGCGCTAGCCAAGGAAGGACCGCGGTTCGATCCCCCGGCGTCCCATATGGTCCCCCCAAGCCAGGGGCGATTTCTGAGCACATAGCCAGGAGTAACCCCTGAGCGTTAAACGGGTGTGGCCCAAAAACACCCGTTTTTGGTGTAGCATATCTAAACACCCCCATCACTATTGAGGAAATTAAAACTGTAATCAAAAATTTACCCAAAAACAAAAGCCCAGGCCCTGATGGATTCACGAATGAATTCTTTCAAACCTTTCAAGAGGAACTACTACCAATTCTGGCCAGGCTCTTTTATGAAATCGAAAAAACAGGAATACTTCCAAATAGCTTTTATGAAGCCAACATCACCTTAATACCAAAACCTGATAGAGATGCTGCCAAAAAAGAAAATTACAGACCAATATCCCTGATGAACACAGATGCAAAGATCCTCAACAAAATCCTGGCGAACAGGATCCAGTGCCTCATCAAGAAGATCATTCACTTTGATCAAGTAGGTTTCATCCCAGGAATGCAAGGATGGTTTAACATCCGTAAATCTATTAATATAATACACAACATAAACAACAACAAAAATAAAAATCACATGGTCATATCAATAGATGCAGAAAAAGCATTTGATAAGGTTCAACACCCATTCTTGATTAAAACTCTCAGCAAGATAGGAATAAAAGGAACCTTTCTCAATATAGTCAAAGCCATCTACCAGAAGCCAGTGGCAAATATTATCCTCAATGGAGAAAAACTAAAATCCTTTCCTCTAAATTCTGGTACAAGACAAGGCTGTCCTCTCTCACCACTCCTATTCAACATAGCACTGGAAGTACTTGCTATAGCGATTAGGCAAGAAAAAGATATCAAGGGAATTCAGATAGGAAAGGAAGAAGTCAAGCTCTCACTGTTTGCAGATGACATGATACTCTACTTAGAAAACCCTAAAGACTCTACCAAAAAGCTTCTAGAAATAATAGATTTGTATAGCAAAGTGGCAGGATACAAAATTAACACACAAAAATCAATGGCCTTTTTATACACGAATAATGATAGGGAAGAAATGGACATTAAGAGAACAATCCCATTCACATTAGTTCCACACAAACTCAAATATCTTGGAGTCAACCTG